>NC_092326.1:21301619-21604649 GCF_036785885.1 Coffea arabica
ATTCTATTCGAGTTTCGAACTACAAGATTTAATCTTTCGACTAGAGTTTTAATTGACCCTAGAGCGAATTATTCTTGTGTAAACCCTAGTTTCACGAATGGTATAAGTAAAGTGTGATCGCTTGCCCTATGACATGGAAGTTAAAATGTCTATTGGGGAAATCAAAGTGTGATTTCTAATTGGATGGATAGAAATTGTGAGATATGGATTGGAGAGTGTAAGTTATTGATTGATCTGATAAGCATGACTATTAATGGGTATGATAATATCCTAAGTGTGAATTTCGATGACGAAATTCTTTTTAAGGAGGGGGGTGATGTGAAACCCCGATCTAGACAACCAAGACACCATGGCTTAGGCAGCGGAAATTTGACCCAACTAATCCCTAGAAGTCACGAACAATTTTGATATTATCTCAACCCGTAACTACTCGAATTAACGAACCAAATTGGAGGTAGTAGAACGCCACAATCAAGGAGATACTCGATTGATAAGTTAGGGTGAATAACTTGAGAAGATTCTCAAGTATTCAAAGGCAACTCTCTTGCCAAAGAGAAAGTGAAAACTCACTAATTGTATTTAATAGTCAAAAACTGATCCCAAACAAAGAGGAAGTGGGGCTATTTATAGCCCTTACAAGCATTAACCCTAATCCAAAAGTTGACCAAACTACCCTACATACTTAAGAAAGATTTTGGGCCTTACTTACTAACAAATGGGCCGCAATTAAACTATCTTAATTACCTAGACTTTTTAAAACGAGAAATAACCAAAATCAATGAGGAAAATCAAATAATCCTACTAAACTCAAGCATTCGTGCAATCAACTAGTCTTCACTTGAATCTTCCAATTCCCCATGTGCTTGAATGGGCCTTGGTCTTTATATTCTCATCATTCCCCTCCTCTTAAAAGCAATTTGCCCACAAATTGAAGCACGAATGGTGACAAGACGAGTTACATGCCTTCGACTCAATCTTGTTATGATGGCTACAGATGGCATCCAATGCAAAGCCCATGTGCTAAGTTGGAAATAACCCTCGTCGAACCTTGAATCTCACAAACCATCTTCAATGCATGCTCAACTTTATTGTTTGTGGTCATGAGGTAAGGGTCCTCAAAGTGGTATGAAGTGTATCCCGTGAAATCGAACTCCGGCTCGAACACACTTGCAAGGCACAAAGGCGGATTTGGTGATGTTGGAGCTGCATGTGGACTAAGAGCAAGACAAAAATCATAATGGTCATTGGGGTACTTGTTCTTTAAACGAACCCTTGGTACACAACCATTCCTAAAATATGGAGTGTTCCCTTAAAGATGAGCTCGAATCAACTCCCCTTTGGTGTGGACTGATTTGAGTTGACATTGTTCCATGAATGGATACCAAGGGGGTTTAACTCTTGGAGTACCAACTCCATGGAGGCTTGCAACGTCTACAATTGATTTTGGAATAGAAAACACCAAGATCAGCTCAACTTGCCTTTGCTTGATCTGTATAAAAGAAGAAACACTAAACAAAGCAAAAGTAAGTTTGTTAAGAAAATAATAGGCCTTCACCGGGTTGCTCAAGATCAGCCCACTTTCTCTTCTTTCTTCCTTTTTACCACCCATCTCATTAGATTTTTCCATCTTTTTTTCTAGTTCAACAGCTGACCCTTTTATCTCATTACTTTCAACTTCCTCGGGTTTTACCTCTGCAGGCACAATTCCCTCATCTAGCTTTTTCTCCATTCTATAACGCTCAAGCTCACTTTTCATGCATGCTAGATCAATACAAAGTTGGTCATAAGTAAGTGATACAAGTGCAAGACGACGACTATTAAATAAGAAGGAATACTTATTAGTATGTCCGTCAATTTGAACTTCTCGCCTCGACATCCATGCTTTGCCCAACAACACATGTGTCACTTGAATTGGGACTACATCACACAACACCTCATCCACATATTTGCCGATTTGAATAGTTACAAGTGTGTGCTTAGTAACCCAAACATCCCCATGAGTGCTCGTCAACTTGTACGGTTGAAGATGATCAATGGTTGGAAGATTTAATTTCTCAACCATGATAGCACTTGCAAGATTGACTTCACAACTACCATCAATGGCCAAGCTACAAATTTTATCTTTGACACCGCAACGAGTATAAAACCAACCAAGCAACTGAGATTTGACGAGGTCCAATTGCTCATCTACACCACGTAATGCCACTTCTTTGACTCCCTTAGGATCAGGAAGACAATGTTGTGGGCTAGCTTTTATGCGTCTTATACTCGCCATGACGTATGAGGGAACCCGTAAAAAGTTAGCAACGAAACCGAAGATATTGCCTTTCACGCTCCCTTACGTGTATCCACCCGCACTCGTGTATATGGATGTCACTCTAATGGACTTACCAAATACCTTTACCTGTTGGGTCAGGTAGTTGAGAAATGCTGCTCAAGTCCAACAACCGTTACCAACCTTTCCACAAGTGTAATCACAAGAATGTAGGAGAAAATGTAGGAAAGTGTTCCTAGAATCTAGGAAGAGAATATAGGAGAGTTTCCTAAAATATGGATGAGAGAATTTAGGAAAGTTTCCAAAAAAAATGGATGAGAGAGTTTGGGAAAGTTTCCTAAAAGGTAGGAGAAAGAGTGTCCAAGACTGGACAGATTTGTATTCGGATGAACAGTAACGATGAACAGTGTCAGTGAACAGTAACGATGAACAGTAATAAATTTTTTTTTTTTTTGGGTTCTAAACAAACGGACAGATTGGGATAAACATATATGACTCGAAATAAATGAAAAAAAGAAAAAAAAAAGATATAACCTGGTGGTTGTCGACTAGCTCTGATACCAACTGATGTGAAACCCCGATCTAGACAACCAAGACACCATGGCTTAGGCAGCGGAAATTTGACCCAACTAATCCCTAGAAGTCACGAACAATTTTGATATTATCTCAACCCGTAACTACTCGAATTAACGAACCAAATTGGAGGTAGTAGAACGCCACAATCAAGGAGATACTCGATTGATAAGTTCGGGTGAATAACTTGAGAAGATTCTCAAGTATTCAAAGGCAACTCTCTTGCCAAAGAGAAAATGAAAACTCACTAATTGTATTTAATAGTCAAAAACTGATCCCAAAGAAAGAGGAAGTGGCTATTTATAGCCCTTACAAGCATTAACCCTAATCCAAAAGTTGACCAAACTACCCTACATACTTAAGAAAGATTTTGGGCCTTACTTACTAACAAATGGGGCGCAATTAAACTATATTAATTACCTAGACTTTTTAAAACGAGAAATAACCAAAATCAATGAGGAAAATCAAATAATCCTACTAAACTCAAGCATTCGTGCAATCAACTAGTCTTCACTTGAATCTTCCAATTCCCCATGTGCTTGAATGGGTCTTGATCTTTATATTCTCATCAGGGGGGATGTGAGGACCCGAAAATTTTCTTATTTTATCAAATATTACTATCTTATTTGAATATTTATTCATCCGTTTTCTCCGAATAATTTATTTCAACCCTTTTAGAACCATTTACATGGAACTATGACTTACGTATATTTTTAAAATGTCCCATTACTAAATTTAATTTTTCGAAGCTTGTTTAGTGAGATTTAGTGAATACGTGTTTGAAGGCAATAATCGATTTGAGAGTACAGTTGTGAGAACCTTGAAAAAAAAAGAATATATATATACTTATCGCATTTGCATTTTTGATTTTTAATAAATTTTATTATTAGTTGATCTTAAATAAGTATGTAAAAATAATTTTTTTTAGGTCACAAATAGTTTAATTGTGCAGGCTATTGAATTATTTGATTTTTGCCAAGTTAAATTAATATTTCCTGATGTAGAGTATTTTATTGCTTTAATATTAATTCTTGGAATACCGATAGTTAGTTTTAAGTGTTAATGATGTTAAGCGTCATCGGGAACCTAGAATTAAGACGAAATTGATTTTAGGTCGAAACCTTTATAATTACACGTAGGACGTTGAATCTTGATAATTTAATTTATGCGAGACTAGTACTCTAGTAGGCTATCGAATTTCATTTGGGGTGAACTTTTGGAAGTAGTCTACGAATGAGGGCTTAAGTGGAAGGCCGGACAAGATGATAAAAGACCAAATTAGCTGACGGGTTCTTTTTGTATCAATGCAAGTTTAATTCCGATTTTACACCCGTTGGACTGCAAGTATACAGGTCGCAATTTTAGTACAAGATGCGTATCGGGTCGATCCCACGAGGAGCAATTTAAACAATTACTAAGCCCCTGTTCTCTCTATTATTTAGACTTACAATTAATTTTGAGCAGAGAAAATCTAATGCTGTAATCTACAAATCTGATATACAAATCTAGTTTAACAAATGCTGAATGCAAATAGAGAAATTTCACTTAATGAAGATTCTAGGGATGTAGATTCCACTTATGGCATAAACTACACAAATAAATGGATTTACTTCTTGCTATTATTCTTGCTTAACCAGAGATTTATTTCCAAGATTACCAAGTCTCATTTCCATGATGAAATGGCTTAGAGCAATATAGATTTCCCTATTTCCATGGTGAAATACTACTACAACTCTGTTTTAATTCATGAAATACTAAGTAATCCACTTAAGTGTATTTCTATTTTCATGAACATACAACTCAAGCTCTACTCATGTGTTTCCATTGTTATTACCAATTCTCATTGAACAATAACAACTGTAAACAAGTTATTGGTGATCAATCAATAACAAGAAATCACAGCTACACAAGTAGACAAGTTAACTCAAGATATAACAAGTGTAAATCACATTCAATTAGTATTATTTAGCCATAAGTTTCATCTACTCCCTAGATGAAGGAGTTTAGCTACTCATGAATGATTTAACAATCAAATTCACAAGTTTATTAATGCAAAACATCATAAAGTACAAGTATAAGAAAGATAAAAGAAAGCTTAGCCAATTGAAGGTGAAGCTCTCCAATTCCTGCTATGTTCTTGCACAATATGATTACAAGTGAAAACTCTCCAAAAAATGCTTCTCCAAGTACTCCTATCTAGAGAGAAAAAAATGTTACAAAATGAAAAACTAGCTACGTATGGTAATCCCTGCTTCTCCCTTGTGTTTCTGCATAAAAGGTGGTAGAAATTCCATTCCTCTCACTTCATAATTTCCTCCACTTAGATTTTGTAAAAAGAAGTCAAAGATATGATGTTCCTTTTGTCCACACTCATTTGGTCTTCTCTTTTATTGCAGAAGCATGTGCCACCGATTTCTGTCCCTCAAAATAGCTGTAAAAGTTGTGAGAAAGGTAAAGAAAAACGGCTGTGCCACTTGCTGAGGAGAGAGACAGATCCGAGCCTCGGATCCGAGGAGTGATAATGGATCCGAGCTCGGATTATAGGATCCGAGGCCTTCCCATGATGGATCCGAGGTCGGATCGTCCTGACCTCGGATACACTCCGCCAGAAGTATAGACGAGGGGTCGGATCCCTCTTGTACACACGGATCCGAGCTCGGATCTGTGTTGAGCATTTTTCCAGTTTTTCACTTCTTCCCTTTTTCTACATTTTTGCTCCCACTTTCTTGTGTACTTTGTCCTCTGGATGACCCTGACATTTCTTTCAACTTGTGCATGAATTTCATACATCAATTACCTTCAAAATTTCACAAAATTACGCATTAATCCACTCATTTATCAATTTCTTAACTCTTAAACAATATTTAAGCAATTATCACCAAAAGAGTTCAAATATGGCTTTAATCTTCTCAAAACATACCAAAAATTCATGCCAAATTCGTACAAAATGTACGTTAAATATTCACTTATCAAATTTCCCCACACTTGAATCATTGCTTGTCCTCAAGCAATTTTACACAAAACTTACTTCAAATATTCAATAGAGAAAACAGTATGCGTACTCTTGTCAAATTTAATTCCTCAAAAACCTAGAAACCAATTATTATGCCATTTCTCAGATTACACTAAATACTCATAATATTCAATTAAATAAAAATAATTATGCCTAAATTTTGACAAATTCAAATCAATTCTCTCATTCTATCCTAATTCCACAAATAAGTAAATCACATAGTCAATTTTATGGCCTTCCTCATCCCAAAACTTAACAATTTAGAGGGATTTATTCACAATTCATTTTATTTAAATAGTGAAAACGTCTTTTTACGCGAAAATCAACACTTTTAGGTGAAAATTCCCGGTTACTCGACATTTCACTCATTTAAATTGCCAATCATACTCTTAATTCCAATACCTTTTTACGCGAATGTCGACATTTGTAAATGCCAACCCCCGGTTACTCAGTATGTGAATCATTGGAGTAGAAAATTACTAATAATATTTTTCTCTTTTTTTTTTTTTTTTTTAACAATCAAATTCAATTTCTTTTTCCCTCTAAGTATAATTAAAGGAAGAATTTGGCCTTTCTTTGACTATATCAATCACTTACTTATAAAATTAAGTAAAAATGATAAATATCATTAATCTTGCAAAACTCTAAGCATAACTTTTCTTATTTAAGCAAATATACTTTCTAAAATGTAAAAATCTTACTTGCATAATAATTCATTTCAAGCCAAATAAGAATTAAACTTTTCCAAAATACACATAGCTTGTTATCCAAATGGAAGATATTTTAGAAAAATTTTGACAGAGTTTCCCCATAAAAATGGATGAAACTCCCTGCCAACAACCTCATTTTCACAAAAATTGTCCTCATGACAATATCTCCAAATATAATTCCAACATTTTTAAGCTCTAAACAACTAAAGTCATGCATTTCAAGACACAATCACCCATACGATAAAGTGATCCCTCCCCCACACTTAAAATCTACAATGTCCTCATTGTAGAGGAAGGTAAAAGAACTGAAACTTCCCTCAAATAGGTGGTGATACAATTTGAAGCCCTTAATCATCACGATCATCCAAATTCTGCCCAAATTGAGACAACAAGGGTACCAAACACCATAAGTAGCACAAGATGATTCAAATAAAAGAAAACTGAAATCACAAAGTTTGTCTTAACAAAAGAAAAGAAAAATAAAGAAATAAAAGATCTAATCCGCTAAAAAGTATCATGGTTGCTCGGAACGAGGGTCTACTGCCTCCTCGGCTCCATGAGAACCCTGTGAGGTACCAATATGGCCCTCCTCCTGATAAGGTGTCGGAGTAGGAGACCGTCGGATATGAAAATGATCCTCGATCGCACGAAGGCGGCGATCATGTCGGTCGAGGCGCTCAGTCATCATCCGCTCCGTCTGGTCAATGCGCTCGACGACTCGCGTCTCCATACAACAAATAGCATTGAGAAGCTCTTGCCACTTGGAGCGCGGTTGAGGAGGTGGTCGCGGAATCGGAGGAGGAAGAGTCTGCTGTGCCTCCGTCTCTTGATTTTCTGCTTGTGGTTCACTGTGAGGCGGAGGTTGAGTGGAAGTTGAAGCTTCTCCTGTGTCCCGGATCAAAGCAGCTCCAAAATCCGTAGAAATACCCAAAGCCTTGAGTATAGAAGCATTTACCTCCTCGGCAGACCTAGTTACCACCGCTCTCTCGGTTCCATGAGGAACCTTGAGCTTCTCAAACACGAGGGATAGCAGTCGAGGGAATCCGAAGCAAGTCTCGCCGGCCCTCATGCGAGCTGTGGTCCGCATATAGCTGATGATAATGCTGGGTAGAGGAATACCGGTCAACTGCGCACCCACACCATTCATCATCTTGTCCAAGAAGTAGAGATCACTGTTGCGGAGCTCCCGTTTTCCACTTCTTTTTGGTACCACATTGAAGGCAAAGAGGTAGAAAATCAAGTGGTACCTATGCTCGAAAGAATCGGCGTAAACTGTAAGCTTCTTTGCAGTTCCTCTCTCTCGATACTGGCCCTTTAGGCGTCCAACCGCCTCCCCCACCTGCCAAGGGTCTCGAGCCGTGAACTCCTTGGTCAATTTGACATCTTCGCCTGCATCTTTGAGTTGGACGAAGCTTCTCAGTGTATCTCGATTGAGAGTCACTCTCCTGCCTCGAACCCATGAGACGATGAGGTTGCCACTGTGGCTCTGCTTGTTCTCCACATTGGCGTAGAACTCCCGCACCAAGTTGGGGTAGTAGTACTTGGGCAACTGAAGGATGTTCTTCCATCCAAGTCGATTGAATGCTGTCGAAATGTGATAATGCGCATCCACCTCCGCTGCCAAATGTTTTTCGATTATGATCTCCTTGTCCAGTCCGGCTTCATACCACTGTTGGTTTTCAAGCGAGGTGAACGTGTGGTATCGTAGTCCGGCGGTGGCTCGGCACGGCTAGTAGACGTGGTCTTCCGGCGAGAGCGAGGTGGCGGCTCCGGCGAAGGAGATTCTTCCTCAGGTGACTCCTCATGCAAAGAGGGTGTGTGTTCCTCACTTGAGGAAGGAGTAGGAGTACGAATGCGAGCCCTCCTTGTGCGAGTCATAGTTCCTCTTCAAAAATAAGATGAACATTCATTAGAAATCATAGAAACTTGCTCACACATGTGAAATGAGAATTTAAGAAAATTTCGGCAGAGTTTCCCCTTGAAAAAGGGTTAAACTCCCTGCCAAAATGTACCCAAAATTAAACAAATAACTTCCTAACAATTCTCAAATCCAATTCCCACATTTAGAAAGGATATTCCCAATAAAGGAATCATTTCATGCATATTAAGTGCTAACAATTGAAAAGTGTATCCGTTTGCAAGAATGAGACTCAAACACTTGAGAATATCTCCAATCCAATTCATAACACTCAATTTACATTCACATGAGTTCCAATTCATCCAAACAAATGCTACTTATCTCAAGTAAAAGTGGTTCAATGTGCTTAACTTGATCGGAAACACACTCTTTTACCCCATGAGCTATTGTTCGAATGATGATATATCATTTTCAATTGATATTACAGTGATTTATGCTCCTCAGAACAAGTTCATATATTTAATGAAAGCAAAATTCAAGAGTATAAATCACTAAAATGCTCAAGCCCAAAAATTGAGAAAAATTCTTACAAAATATCACCAAATCCATAGTTTTCTCAAAAATAAGCATGAAGATATTAGTAACAATCTATTTAAGCACAATGTAGCACAATTGTATCAAGAAATTCCAACAAATATGCATTTATCATAATATTCCCAAAAACTAGAAATATGTAAAATAAGAATTATAAAATGTCAAAGAAATTCGCAAATTGTTACCTCAAATGTGTAGATTGATGGTGGAGGATGAAAATGATGCAAAAACTGACACAGAAACGAGCCAAAATACCCCCCAAATTGAAGAATTTCCGTTCGGCCAGAATCCCCTTTTCGAAGATCAAAACCCACAAAATTGATGTTTTTGCTACAAAATTGTTAAGGATTTATATTCACAAGAGTGTTTGGGATGTTTTTGTGTTGAAGGATTAGAGGTTAAACGGATGAAATGGAAGAATAGAAAGGGGAACTAGGGTTTCGGGGAGAGAGAATGAGAGGAAAGCTGGAAAATGAGGAACCGAACCCTCGGTTCCACACATATCGCAAACCGATCCGAGGTCGGATCCTTTCTGGAAGGCCTCGGATCCGACAGGGCTCGGATCAGTCTCAACAGAAACACAGACGATCCCTCGGATCTATCTGGGTTGGCAAAGATCCGAGCTCGGATCTATTGATCCGAGGTCATATCTGTCTGGGTTTTTTAGGATCCGAGCTCGGATCCATATTTCTCTGCACTTTACTGCAGAAACTGCAATTTTATTTTTTTTCCGGCCAAATCCAAAATACACATTGGACAAACCTGTTATCAATTCTAACCTCCCACGCACATGCAATATACCTTAAACACAATATCCATCCTTTCAAAACACAACAAACACATTTACATTGAAAATCAAGGGGTGAGGTTCTTTGATCATTTTTGCATTTTTATATCAAAATGGCATTTTTGAGCATTAAATACACATCAAATGAATCCATGAACCTTTATAACCATGGTATCACCAAAACTCACTTGAATTGCACAATGTATGTATAGGCATAGAAATTTTAAGCACTTAAAACGCGATTTGGTAAGAAAAACTCCCTGCCAACATGTTCTTCAAGTGCACCTCCAAGATGGATGATAAAACTCCCTTATCTCCTACAAACAAGTGAAATACATCTAATTAATCCATTAAATCACACCAAAATGTAAGAAACACAAAAAAAAAACAAATACACTATTATTATTGGGTTGCCTCCCAACAAGCGCTTTTGTTTATAGTCGTTGGCTCGGCTCTCCTATAATTTCTTCAACTCTCCATTGCATTTTCTAAGGAGTAAATTACTCCTTTAGGAACCTGTTCTCCGGCCAAATACAACTTCAATCTTTGGCCATTTACTTTGAATGGGGCACCATTTTCACCCTTTATTTCCACTGCTCCATATGGGAACATGCTAACCACTTCAAATGGCCCGGACCATCGAGATTTAAGCTTCCCAGGGAATAATTTTAGCCTTGAGTTAAATAGTAACACCTTTTGCCCTTCTTCAAAGTGTTTAGGAAGAATGTGCTTATCATGCCAAAATTTCACCCTTTCTTTATAAATCTTGGCATTCTCATATGAGATTAGCCGCGATTCCTCCAATTCACTTAACTCAAGCATTCTCTTCTCACCTGCAGATTTAAAATCAAAATTAATAGCCTTAACAGCCCAATAAGCTTTATGTTCTATTTCTACAGGTAAATGACATGCTTTCCCATAAACCAGCTTATATGGAGACATTCCCAATGGAGTTTTAAATGCCGTTCTATATGCCCATAAAGCGTCTTCAAGCTTATTTGACCAATCTTTCCTCGAGCGGTTAACCGTTTTCTCTAAAATGAGCTTAATTTCCCGGTTGGCCAACTCCGTTTGGCCATTGGCTTGAGGATGATAAGGGAGTGACTTTTTATGCCTGCATCCATATTTAAGCAACAAAGTGTCAATGATTTTATTGCAAAAATGCTTACCTTCATCGCTTATTATTGCCTTTGGGACTCCGAATCTGCAAAATATGTTCCGCTTAAGGAACTTAAATACAACTTTAGCATCATTAGTTTGTGAAGGAATGGCCTCCACCCATTTGGAAACATAATCGACTGCTAAGAGAATGTACTTATTATTATATGAACTCGGAAATGGTCCCATAAAATCAATACCCCATACATCAAATAACTCAACTTCCAAGAACGTAGTCAGGGGCATTTCATTTTTTCGAGATATATTTCCAGTTCTTTGGCATGCATCACAATTTTTAACATATTCCCTAGCATCTCGGTACATAGTTGGCCAATAAAATCCTGATTGCCATACCTTTGCCACCGTTTTTGAAGTACTGAAATGACCACCTGTTTCAAGGTTATGACAATGATATAAAACATTATGTACCTCATCTTCAGGAATACATCTACGTATCATACCATCAGCACAATGTCTGTATAGCAATGGTTCCTCCCAAAAGTAACTTTTGACGTCATGTAAGAATTTCTTCTTTTGATGATAATTAAACCCCTTTTGAATCTCTCCACTGACCAAGTAGTTAGCAAAATCTGCATACCATGGAGAATTTCTAAGTGCTAGGACAAACTCATCCGGAAAATTCTCTTGAATTGGAACCTGATCTTTGATTGGGATATATTCCAAACGTGATAAATGATCTGCAACTAGATTCTCCGATCCCTTTTTGTCTTTTATCTCCACATCAAATTCCTGCAATAAAAGAATCCACCGAATTAGTCTAGGTTTTGCATCCTTCTTATGCAGCAAATATTTAAGAGCTGAATGGTCCGTATATATAATGACTTTAGATCCTACTAAATAGGATCTAAATTTGTCCAAAGAAAATATCACTGCCAATAGCTCTTTTTCTGTCGTTGCATAATTGAGTTGTGCCTCATTTAGCAACTTGCTAGCATAGTAAATGACGTGCAATCGTCCTTCTTTCTTTTGTCCCAAAACTGCTCCAACTGCATAATCACTTGCATCACACATCAATTCAAATGGTATTGACCAATCGGGTGAAGTTATAATTGGGGCCGAAATCAATTCCTTCTTCAACCTTTCAAATGCAACCAAACAATTGTCATTAAATTGAAAAGGAGTATCTTTACATAATAAATCACATAATGGCTTTACTATTTTAGAAAAATCTTTAATAAAACGTCTATAAAAGCCAGCATGTCCTAAAAAACTCCTTATCCCCTTGACATTGCTTGGGGGTGGCAATTTTTCGATGACTTCTATTTTGGCTTGATCCACCTCAATTCCCTTGGAGGAAATCTTATGTCCTAAGACAATTCATTCTTTTACCATAAAATGACATTTCTCCCAATTCAGTACAAGATTTGTTTCCTCGCATCTCTGCAAAATCAATTCCAAATTATGAAGACACTGATCAAAAGATGAACCATACACAGAAAAATCATCCATAAATATCTCCATAATTTTCTCAATATAATCAGAAAAAATAGCCATCATGCATCGTTGAAAAGTTGCAGGAGCATTGCATAAACCAAATGGCATTCTTCTAAAGGCAAAAGTGCCATAAGGACATGTAAATGTGGTCTTTTCTTGATCCTCTGGAGCTATAGCTATTTGATTATATCCTGAAAAACCATCAAGAAAACAGTAAAATTCATATCCAGCTATTCGCTGCAATAATTGATCAAGAAATGGTAGGGGAAAATGATCTTTTCTTGTTACCGTATTTAACTTACGATAATCAATACACACTCTCCACCCTACCACAAGTCTAGATGGAATCAATTCATCATTTTTACCCACGATTGTAGTTATTCCACCTTTCTTTGGTACCACATGAATTGGACTAATCCAAACACTATCGGAGATAGGAAAGACTATACCTGCATCAAGCCACTTAAGAATTTCATTTCTTACCACCTCTTTCATGTTTGGATTGAGTCTTCTTTGTGTTTCCACCACTGGTTTGCAATTGTCCTCCAATAAAATGCGATGCATGCATATAGAAGGACTTATACCTTTAATATCTGAAATTGTCCATCCAATTGCCTTCTTACGCCTTCTTAGAACTCTTAACAACTTTGCACACTGTTCATCATCAAGGTCAGCACTAACAATTACAGGTAAAGTTTTATTTTCTCCAAGAAATTCATACCTTAGATGAGTCGGAAGTGGCTTGAGCTCTAACCTTGGAGGTTCAATTTCTGAAGGTTGTGAAAACCCTTTTCCTTGGCCAAGACTTTCATACAAATTACCCCTTTTATAAGGTGCTTGAAAATCCAAGTACTTGGCCAATTCTTCAATTTCTTCACAAACATCTTCTTGCTTACCTAAACTCATTAAACAATACTCAAGAGGATCTAAGTCAAAGTTGACTTGACTCATCTCTTGGGTTAGTTTATCAATTGTGCCAATAGAATAAGCATGATCGGTAAAAGAAGGGTATTTTTCCATTTCATTCAAATTAAATTCTACCTCTTCTTCACCTACTTGAAACTTAAGCTTGCCATTTTTGACATCAATAATAGTACCTGCAGTAGCTAGAAATGGTCTACCTAGAATAATTGGCATAGATATATCTTCTTCCATATCTAATACCACAAAATCCACTGGAATGATAAATTTTTGAACTTTTATCAATACATTCTCCAACACTCCCAATGGATATCTAATAGACCAATCCGCTAGTTGCAAAGTAATATTTGTGCGTTTAAGCTCATGCAAACCCAATTGTCTAGCCACCGTTAAAGGTATTAATGATACACTAGCACCAAGATCACACAATGCTTTAGAAAAATCAACGTTACCTATGGTGCAAGGTATAGAAAAACTCCCTGGATCCTTCAACTTCGGTGGTAGCTTATTTTGAATAATTGCACTACATTCCTCTGTTAATGCTATTGTTTCGCAGTCTTCCAACTTTCTTTTTCTAGTCATGATTTCCTTGAGAAATTTCGCATAAGACGGAATCTGCAAAATAGCATCGGCAAAAGGAATGTTAATGTGCAATTGTTTGAAAAGTTTAACAAATTTTTCAAAATCTTTATCAAACTTATTTTGCTTTAATCTTTGTGGAAATGGAACCGCAGGGGGTATTGGAATGGTAGCGGAAGATGATGGTTGATTTTCTCTTGATTCCTCCCGACTATTTTCTTCCACTATCGCCTCTTGGTTCCTCTGCTTTCCTTCTTGTTTTTCATTCTCATTTTTTTCAACTTCCATCACTGGAGGATCTTCTAATTGCTTACCACTACGAAGAGTAATGGCTTTCACATGCTCCTTAGGATTGACCTCTGTTTTGCTAGGTAATTCGCCTTGATTTCGATTATTCAACGAACTAGCAATTTGACCAATTTGGACCTCTACATTCCTGTACATTGTAGTGAGTTGGTCCAACCTTCCTTCTACTCGCTCAAATCTGTCTGAAGTAACTTTTGTGAGCTTTTCCACTACCATCTCCCAACCAGGTTTAGTTTCAGCTTGTTGTTGCCTTGATTGAAATCCCGGTGGATTGGTTGGCCTTGGTTGATTTCCTTGATCCTTCCATCCGAAGTTTGGATGATTTCTCCATCCCGGATTGTAAGTATTCGAGTAGGGGTTATTTTGAGCATTACGATTGTAATTATTGACGAATTGTACCTGTTCAGAATCGACACACTCATTAGTATCATGTTCACCTCCACATACAGAACAGCATGCTACATGTGCATTAGATGAACTTGGACCTTGTCTACTTAGCAATTTCATCACATTATTCATTTGAGCACTCAGCATATTGAGAGTGTCCATTTCTATCATACCTGCGTGACGTCTTGTATTATCTCTCTCATTGGCCCATTGGTAGTTATTTGCTGCCATTTCTTCTATCAAATTATGAGCTTCTTGGGGTGTTTTACCCATTAAAGCTCTACCTGCAGCTGCATCGATCATAGTTTTAGTAGAAAAAACTAAACCATTATAGAAGGTTTGTATGATTAACCACTCCGGCAGTCCATGATGTGGACATTTCCGAAGCAGATCTCTAAACCTTTCCCATGCCTCATATAATGATTCACCTTCCAATTGGCTAAAACTAGTGATATCCATCCTAAGCTTAGCAGTCTTACCTGGTGGAAAATACTTATTTAAGAATGCTCTTGATAATTCATCCCATCCAGTGAAAGTATTGGGAGCATGAGAGTGTAGCCAAAGTTTGGCCTTATCTCTCAATGAAAATGGGAACAATCTTAGCCTTATAGCATCATCACTAACTCCGTTCATTTTAATTGTATCACAAATTTCCAAGAATGTAGCTAAGTGTGTATTAGGATCTTCTACTGCATTACCTCCAAATTGAGATTGTTGAACCATTTGGATAAGTGATGGTTTAATCTCAAAGTTGTTAGCATTTACCGCAGGCCTTGCTATGCTCGTTTGTGAACCTTGTGTTCCCGGTATAGTAAAATCTCGCAGAACTCGCCTATTTAGGTCATTTTCCGCCATTTCTTCTTCAAATGGTAATTCTATCAAGATATCTTCTATTGGCTGCCAAACCTCTTGTTCCTCTTGATGCAGTGTATTCCTCCTTTGTCTCCGCAATGTTCTTTCAATTTCAGGATCAAAATGTGCAACTTCTCTATTTGATCGGTGCATGCACTACAAATAAAAATAAGAGAAATTTTTGCAGTTTTAATTCAACAACTTGGATAAAAACAATGAAAATGTCTAAATTAATAGAGATGACTAGGCCCTAATATTGCCGCTCCCCGGCAACGGCGCCAAAAACTTGACGGGTTCTTTTTGTATCAATGCAAGTTTAATTCCGATTTTACACCCGTTGGACTGCAAGTATACAGGTCACAATTTTAGTACAAGATGCGTATCGGGTCGATCCCACGAGGAGCAATTTAAACAATTACTAAGCCCCTGTTCTCTCTATTATTTAGACTTACAATTAATTTTGAGCAGAGAAAATCTAATGCTGTAATCTACAAATCTGATATACAAATCTAGTTTAACAAATGCTGAATGCAAATAGAGAAATTTCACTTAATGAAGATTCTAGGGATGTAGATTCCACTTATGGCATAAACAAGCGCTTGTATCACGTTGTTCGTGTGACTAGATGACATATATCTTGTATAGGTTAGATTTGGATTCATTCTGTGTAATAGTTGGGCTAGTGTAACTGTTTGGAATTGAAGTGGATGTATGTGTACGTTCCACGCTTTAGAAGTAGTTTTCGCTTCGCTTATGATATGTAAATTTGAGGAACATTTGAGATTTATATTGTAATTGAATTGAGGACTGTAGTGAGTGACTGAGTCCCGGCGAGAGTTGGGCAGGCGGTCCGCCGAACCCTTTGGTTCGCCGTAGGGTAAGGCGGGGCTGTCACAGTTGGTATCAGAGCTTAGGTTTCTGATCTCTGTTGTGTATCCTAGGCTTCAAGTTTAGGATGCCGGACTGTGGGTCTGATGAAATATCCGTGATTTCTTGTAAGAATGAAAATCAGACAAGTGGGATTAGGCTTGCTTGGAAATGCTTGTTTGACTTTTGTGGGATCTCTTGAATTGATTTGTGACGCCCCAAAAAGAATGAGAGTGAGAACCCGGAAATTTTCTAATTTCTAGGGTTTATTTTTTTTAATCGCCCGCCTTTTCTACATTTTCTTTATTAGAAAAATTCCCCAGATAAAGTTTATGAGCAAAGATAGTTTTAAAATGATTTTTCTAGTATCGGTTAGTTTTTAAGAAATTAAGAGCGTATTTTGAACGTGGGACCCGCAAGTGCAGTAAATGCATTATATTTTTGACAACTTGTTGGAATTTTGTATTAAGTGATATTATTTTACAAAGTGTTAAGATATTTGTATTGGAGAGACAAAAAGATAAGCTTTAAACCTAAAGCTGACAAGTGTCACCATAAGATTTAGTCTTGAGTTTGACTACTATTCATAACTTTACCATTTAATTAAAATTGGCCAAAAATCTCTTCATTTTGCAAGCTTCTTGGCCGAATTCTTTGCTCAAAAAAGGGAAGAAAAGCTCTCAATTTTCTAGTCTCCAATCTTGCCCAATCTTTCAATTAAACCGATTAATCTTCCAATTACTCCATAAAACCTCTTAGTTTGGTGGAGTTGAGCTTGGTTGTGAAGTTGTTTGGAAAGCTAAGGTGACTAGTTGCTCTCTTTCTTGTGTTGCTAAGGTGAGTTGTGAAGAACCACCCTCCTTCCTTAATTGATGCTTAAATCATGATTAGTGGTAGTATGAGATGCAAGTTTATGGATTATTTCTTGATTTGTGGTTGAAGTGGTGAAGTTTTATAATTTTTGGGGACTTTTCTGTTTTAATATGAACATGATTGTGTGGCTATATATGATGATTGGAAATGATGTTTAAGGACTCTATGAGGTGGAAAAAGTGGTCAATTGCAATCAATTTCTGTTTTGGAAGAAATTTCAGAAAATTAGGTTTTGTGAAGGAACATTCTGCCCGAATTTATAGCTCCTAGTTAGAGGCCGAATTGGCCTTGGCTTAAAACATGAAAGTTGTAGGGAATGACATTTTGGAGTTGCCTACAAAATTTCAGGTCAATCGGAGCAGCATAGCTTGTGAAAAGTCGAAATTACTATTGCTGTTCTGGTTTTACCCGAATGTAAGAATTGCGCCTGTAATTGGTTGTTGTGGCTGGAATTGCTTGGGAATTGGTTGTTGAGGTCTTCTGATGAAATTGATCCCTGTTTCTTATCTTTCAGCTGGTTTGGGAATTTCTGGATTTTGACTTGGATAACCTGATTTGTGATGTTTCCGCTAGAATGCGTTCTGTGAATCTGTTTTTGTGATTCTGGTATGGTATCTTGCATTTTTGACCTGGTTACACTCGAAACTGGGTTGAGTGACCTTCTGAAATATTGTAGCCCTATCTCTTAGCTTCGAAACGGTGGGTCTTTCACCTTCATCCGACAATCGTAGCGCCTTTGGTACCATTACCGCAAAATGACGTCAAAACTGTTTTTCTGGTTTTGAGCTTAACTTTCATTTCCGGACTTTTCCCTAGCTTGACTTGTACTAGTACTACTTGGAGCTTGCTGAATGGCTATTGGATGAACTTGTTGTTGTGTGTGTACCTTTGGGTTGGAATGAGGAAATAATGAAGCCATGATGGCTGGAAAAGTTAGCAAATTCAGGGGAAGTGCTGTCCGAACTTTGAAGGGATTTGTTTGCATTGAGTTTGTGATCTAAGACTTGGATTTGAGCAAGGCAATGTTATATGATGGATGATTTCTGAGCCGTGAAGGTGAGTGACCTCAAACTATTTCTAAAGTTATTTATGAACCGTTTCCTGCATTATTTACTTTTGAACTGTTTCCAAAGTTACTTTTGAACTGTTTCCAAAGTTATTTTTGAACTGTTTTCTTGCATATCATGCGTGCTTATATGAGAGTGTTCCTTGTTTGATATATTTCCTTGACTTATTGGCTTGTTATTATGGATTGATAATGTGTTAAGTGCTTTCAATGATTGTTAAAACGAGTTTTCTGGGTGAGTGTGTACTTTATCGCACTCGACCTAAATAAATGTGAAATTTTCATGCTTAATGATTAAATGCTACTTGCGCATGAATGTAAGCCTTTTGGGCTGAACTGGCCATTGCCCCTTGTTACCGGTCGTCTCGAGCCAGAAGCGGACTCGGTCGGGCGATTAGGGACCTGGATGAACGTTTGGTATACTCGAGTATTACCTTTGTAGGTTGGTGGAGGTTGGTGGAGCTTGGACGATGTTCGGGAAAGGTTGAATGAAAAAAATGCAATTTCAAATGAAAAAAAAATAAGGAAATGGCAGGAGAACGAACGTATCCTTTTCATGAATGTTACTATCGCTTTCCATTGTACATGTTTCTTGAATTATTGATACTCCATATTTAATGTTTTGTAAATGTTGTAATTGTTTCTGGACTTATCATTTGATTTATGACATCATTGAAATGAACTATTGTTAAACCGATTTGATTACTGATTTTACTGGTTACTCGCTGAGCTTCTAGCTCACCCCAAAAATATTTTATTCCCCTCCACAGGGTTCAAAGCGAAGGAAGGACTTGTTGTGCTTATTCATGTGTCTGGATGGCCTATATCTTGTACAGTTTGGATTTGGAATCATTTTATGTATAGTTGGGAATTGTTTCCGCATCGCTTATGAAATGTAATTTTTGGAGAATTTGATGTATATTGGAGATTTATATTGTAATATTTGAGTTTTATCTTGTAATCTGTTTGAGGAATGTAGTGAACGACTGAGTCCCGGCGAGAGCTGGGCAGGCGGCCCGCCGAACCCTCTGGTTCGCCTTAGGGGGAGGTGGGGCTGTCACATGATTCGTACAAGTTGGAATGTCGAGGACGACATTCTTTTAAGGAGAGTAGATTATGATACCCCGACTTTTAGGACAATGTTTTTCCCTCGTTCTTTTAAAATTTCAATTTCTTTCCTTTGTCTTGTTTTAACACATTTTTTTTTAATTGGACAATTTAAATTTAAATCAAAACCCTAGTTTTACTTGTGACTAAAAGGTTTTTATGTAATTGAGTTTATGTATGACAATACATATTTTATTATAGGCAATTATAGTGATTGAGTGATTAGTGGAGTAATTGAGGTGTAATTAGGTTTTTGGAATATGTCAAGTATGTAAATTGTGGAGTAAATTGGTAGGATTGTGAATTTAATTGGGCCATAGTGTGACTTTTGGTTAATTACAAGTTGCTAGACTTCCTAAAGGTTCCATGATATTCCTAAGCTTAATTGTGATTGGCTAATCAAAAAGGTAGTGGACTTTGACCAAGGGACTTAGTATTCATCTTCTTAGCAAGACCAAAGCCAAAGAAACAAGTTAAGTTTCGGCCAACACTTGGGAGAAAAGAAGAAAGGAAAAACCGAGAGAAACAAGAGGAAAAACAAGAGAAAAATTCTGGTTTTGTGCAACCCATCCAACAAGCTTGGGAGTTAGAGCAAAAGAAAGCTAAGGAACTTGGTTCTTGAAGTGCAACCTTGTGAACCCACCTTTGGAAGGTAAAGCAGCCTTGAACTCTTGTAAAAGCTTATAGCAATTGAGTAGAAATGTTGATTTTAATATTGTAAGATGCTAATAAGGGTTAATGATGGTTTATATATCACTTTTGTGGGTTTGTGTGGAGGATTTGGTGATTTCTATGGTGGTTTGAGAAAATTCCAGAATTGAGACTTCTTATGGTTCAGTTCTGCCCGTTTCTGTTTGAATATGTTAGAGATCGAATTAGCCTTAGTTCAAAACATGAAAGTTGTAAGGAATGACGTTTTATAGTTGCCTGTAAAACTTCAGCTCAATCGGAGCAACGTAGCCTATGAAAAGACGGAAATACCCCTGACTACCATAGGTTTGGACCAGTGGACATTTGCAACGTTTCACCAAACTGATCGTATCTTTTCAACTTGATACGTACTGAACTAGCTTTTAGCCAAAACACAAAAGTTGAGGGATACTTGTTGATCAATAAAACCGTTTAAGAAGGCACTTTTAACATCCATTTGAAACAGTTTGAAACCTTTGAAGCAAGGAAAAGCAAGGAGCATTCTAATTGATTCTAATCTAGCTACGGGAGCAAATGTTTCATCAAAATCAATACCTTCTTCTTGAGCATACCCTTTTGCAACTAATCTGGCTTTATTTCTTACAACTACACCTTTATCATCCAGCTTATTTCTAAATACCCACTTAGTGCCAATGATAGGGTGATTTTGAGGTCTATCAACTAGTGTCCAAACCTCATTTCTTTCAAATTGATTGAGTTCCTCTTGCATTGGCAAAATCCAGTTTTCATCCTTTAAGGCATCATTGATACTTTTAGGTTCAAAAAGAGAGACTAAAGCAAAGTTATCTATCAAATTCTTAGATGAGGAACGAGTCTTTACCTTCTCGGATGGATCACCAATTATAAGCTCTCTTGGATGATTTTGGCTAAAATTTCAAGCTTTGGGAAGGTCTTTGAATGAATCATCATTATTGTCTTTATCTTCCTTTTCTTGATCTTCATGAGCTTCATCCTCTATTTCCTTTGCTTCCGGATTAGAGTTTCCTTCATCTTCAATTGTTATCTTTTTCATTCCTTCACGAACACCTACATCATCATCCTCATACGAACTTTTGGAATTATCATCATTAGTTTCATCAAATGTTATGTGTATAGCTTCTTCTATCACAACAGTTCTTCTATTAAAGACTCTATATCCTCTTTTGTTCTCACAATAG
This sequence comes from Coffea arabica, assembly GCF_036785885.1. NCBI lineage: Eukaryota > Viridiplantae > Streptophyta > Magnoliopsida > Gentianales > Rubiaceae > Coffea > Coffea arabica. The sequence goes on from NC_092326.1 coordinate 21,322,869, forward strand.
CCCAAAAATATTCCTTCATCAGATTTTTTCTCAAACTTACCAAGATGCTCCTTTAAATTTAAAATAAAGCATTTACAACCAAAAACTTTGAAATATCCAACCGTAGGTTTCTTATCAAAAATCAGTTCATAAGATGTTTTATTCAAAATAGGTCTCAAGAGGACTCTATTCATCACATAACATGCGGTGTTTACCGCTTCAGCCCAAAGATATTTTGGCAAACTACATTCACTCAACATAGTTCTAACAGCCTCTTGGAGTGTCCTATTTTTCCTTTCTACAACACCATTTTGCTGTGGAGTCCTTGCAATAGAAAACTCATGTGTTATGCCATTATGATCACAAAATTCTGAAAAATCACAAAACTTGAATTCCGTCCCATTATCACTTCTAATCCTAACAATTTTTAAACCAAGCAGATTTTGCACTTTAGCAAACAATGAAGTAAAATTCTTGAAGGCATCATCTTTATGAGCAAGGAATATCACCCAAGTATATCTAGAATAATCATCAACAATCACAAAACAATATCTCTTACCTCCCAAGCTAGTAATCTGAGTAGGACCAAATAAATCAAGATGCAAGAGTTCCAAAGGTTTAGAAGTTGATACACACTTCTTTGGTTTAAAGGAAATTTTTGTTTGCTTCCCAAATTGATGCGAACCCGAATCCCCAAGCTCCCGCTCTTGAAGAAACGAATTGCACAGGCAGCGGAAGGATCTATCTTGATCAGGCTGTGGACAAAATTGGTGGATTCTAAACCAATCAAGGACAACTCGAGATTGATTAGAAGGGTAGAAGGCGCCACAATTCAACATGGTCTTGAATTGATAAGCCGGTTTGAACCCTCGAGACCAACTCTAAGGTATTCAAAGTCGCTTCAAAGAAGCCAAGAGAAAACTCTCAATTTTTAATTCATAAAATGTCTCCCTAAAACCTTACAAAGCAAGCCTATTTATAGGCTAAAGTGACTGAAACCCTAAAGGGACTAGGAAAGGGAAAAGTCGGCCCATGGTCTTGGGACAAGATGGGCCGGCCCATGCTCTTACTTAAACACTAATTAATTGCTAAATAACTACTAAGGCCTAAGGCCCTATTCGGCCAACTCATTTGGAAGCCCACTTGACTCTTCATGGGCTTGGGTCATGGTGTAGATAACTCGATTAAAATCCTTCAAGGCTTCGAGGTCTCTATGAGAGTCTCGAGTTAAAGCCGCTATCCATCTCGCCATCCGTGCACACATCAGTCCCCTCCTCTTAAGAAGGATTTGTCCTCAAATCTGGATGGAGATGAATGATACTAACAAGAGTTGCTGGTATGACGCCTCAAATCTCCACATATTGGCCCTCTTTGATTGAATAACACCTGCACATGTTATGATTAATATAATTCGGTGCACATGTCTCTTAGTCAGCTTCAAGGGCCTCTCGAACAAGGACATTCGCCAAGGTAAGAAGGAACGTGTGTAAGGCTTGTGAACGTTCCAGATGCATTGGATTTGCAACATGAATTCCTTGTTTTTGACTCTATTCATTGGCCCCCAATGAATCTTTGTTGGATCTAGAAATAGAGCATGAACACCTCCTAGGATTTGTATCATTCCCCTCCTCTTAAATAGATTTGTCCTCAAATCGTCGGACCGCTTAAATTGCAATAATGATGGAAACACGTGGATGATCACAATCCTAGTGGCATGGTGTTTGGATAACCTCTTGATGCTCACCAACTCCAATGATGCATAAAACTCAACTTTCGGTGGTAGCAACGTGATGGAGTCAGCAATCGTGTCTTTATGTAGGCAAGGAGATGATGGCAACGAAGAACGTAAGAGCATCGATTGGTTGGAAACCATGGATGAATGGAAACTGAAAAAGTCGTGGACTGATGCTGGTTTTGGAACATCAAACTTGGCTGGAACAAGCACAAAATCTGGTTGTATTCCTTTAATCAATGCTGGAAAATTTCGGACAGCTTTACAACCTACAAAAATCAAATAAGTTTCATCTTGTTTTGAACCAGCAATTGGATAAAGAAGCAATGGAATATCATTAGCTAAATGGTAAGAAGGTATAGAACGAGATTTAAATGTGAAAACTCCCTTTGACACTTCATTATCCCTTCCTTCAACCAATTCAACTAGACAAGTCATTGCTGGCTCTTTACACTTTCCATCAAAATCTACATAAGGATAACAAGAATGAGGACTAGTCACACGCTCAAAATAAGGCAAAGAGGATGAATGAACCATAGGTGAAGAATGGGAAGTAAAATCTGGAATTCCTCCTTTAAGATAAACTCGAGTCAATCCTCTGCTGGTGCGGACAGATTTGAAGTGACATTGTTCCATGAATTGATACCAAAGAGATTTAACTCCTAGATGACAAACTCCATGGAAACTCGCAAAGTGTCCAAGTGACTTTGGAATGGAACATGCCATGACCAACTCTACTTGACTTTGTTTAATCTGCACCAAAGAAGAAATACTAAACAAAACACATGTTAGCTTGTTAGAAAACAAAACGTTCACACTCTTGACTTTTGCAAACATGGCCAACTCTCCCTCTTTATTCTTCACTAAGGCCGAATCACTCCCCCCTTTTCCCACACTATTGCCTTCGGTTGACACTTGATTAAGTTGCTCAAAATATGACCTCATCACTTTCCTGATTTCTCCCATCATAGAATCGACCAATTCTTTAGTCTGACTTCAAAAATCTTCCTTTGGTCCACGAGGCTTTGAATCAATCCGAGAATTCTTAGACTCCTTGACTCGATTGTCATGACACTCCTTAGATGAATCTCGATTACTTGAGGATGACCTTGACTTGGATGCTCGGCACAAACTTCTTTGCTCCTCCTCATACTCATTACAAGTGCGCTTATATCTTTCATATACACACAAAGCACGGTCACGTTCCATCTCCTCCCGAAGGGAACGAAACTCATGTTGTGAACTAGATTGCATGGAACTAGAGTACTTGGAAGTAGCTCTCTTGGAACCCCTCCTCTTAAGAGGCTCGTTCTCTATAACTTCTTGATTATATGAGCAAGGCACAACTCCGCTAGGCATGATTACGTGTCCTGCAAAAATGGTTAGCAAAGAAAAGAATTTCCTCACAACACACAAGCTCACGTATGTACACTCAACTCTCGTGTATCATTCAAGTGTATAATACTTTAATAATCTCACCAAATTTCTCAAGGCCTCTTATTCACGTTCCTTGAATAAATTAAAATTTACTCAAGAATCGCAACCAACTAGTCAATTAAAAGTCACGAAGGTAGCAAGAAGTTCATGGATTTTGAAGGATTAGAGCAAACTGACTTAGAAAGATTTAAATGACTCAAATACTGTAGGAGACAACTCTAAGATGATCGACACAAAAGACAACTCAAAACTCAAAAAAAAGCTGAAATTTTGGAAGCCTAGAAAGACTCCTACCCGACAAACTTGGATTTTGGGCTGCTGTTGTTACCGAGTTCTGGTCAGTATTTTGGATGGTAGATGGTGCTTTTGGGAAGCTCAAATGACGTGAGAATTGGCCCTCAATTTCCAGCCAATTCGGTTCACGAAGTGATACTCAACCGACTCAAATTGTGGGCTGGGTTGGGCGTTCCAAGGTGTAGCAGTGTAGCGGCGAAATTTCCAGGTTTCTTTGGGATTTTGGGACAAGAATGGTGGCTGTTTTGAAGGGTTTCTACTGCCACAATCAGATTTGGGTGGATTGGGATTTGGGGTTGTTAGAGTTGTTTATAATCCCAAACCAACTAGGATTCCCAAGCCCAAGCAACTTCTCGATCCGAATCTGCTTTCTCTTTTTTTTTTCTGTGCGTTTCTTTCTTTTGTTTTTTTAACTTTGGATCAAGAACTCAAGATCAAACAATGGTTGGGACTTGTGCAAGCCAGCCGCTAATTTGGTTTCAAGAAACAAGAACTTATATCAAGAAACCTTGTCTTTCTTTTGTCAATTCGGATCAAGGTTTCAAGAACAAGAATGATTGGGCAGTCGCTAATTAACCTTGCAAGACAGCCGCAAGTTCCAAGCCAACCTTGTGTCCAAGACAGCAAGTTCCAAGGCAGCTGCACAACAAGACTTGGTTCAAGCGGTGGTCAGCCTTGGTTTCAAGATTCCAAGAGCAAGAGCCGGTTGGTACTTGTGCCAATCAAGACCAAAGGTAAGCTTTTCCAGGTTTCAGCATTTTTTGTTTTTTTTTTTTGTGCAAGAACGTGAAGAATCTGGTTCAAGAAATTCAAGGACTTCCCTAATTATGTTATGGCACCAAGGTTTGCACTAACATCAACCAAAACTCACGACAATAGGCAAACAGAAATTCAGCAATACTCAAAGCGAAATTCCAGCAACTTGACACGGAAACAAAACTAAGGTGCGTGACTTTTTCTTTTTCTTTTTGACTCTGATGATTGGAACACAACACCAACAGACTTATGGATGAAACTTGGACAGAAACAACCCACGAAAATACTAAAACAATTCTGGAAACTTGCGGACAGGAACAACTCCTATTTGCGACAAGAAGAGAGAGAAACCCTAGGGGCTGCGGTATTATTATTATTTTTTTTCGGCAGCCTCAAACAACACAAACGTAACAAGAAGACACGACCCAGACACGACCAGAATTTGACAAATATGCGGCAAGATTAGAAACACAAACAGAATTTCGAATAACTAGACACATGGATAAAACTATGGAGATTCAAACCCTAAGGTGCAAACCCCTTTTTTTTATTTTGTATTGGGTAGGGTTTGGTAGAAAAATAATGAGTAAAACAAGAAAAGAAAAAGGATATTGTAGACACCAAATTTTTGGTGTAATTTCTTTTACTTTTTATTCTCATTTGTCGTGGTTGCTTTTAGTTTTTTTAGTTTCTAGTTTCTATTTTAATTTTTAAGTTTTAACGTAGAAAAATCATGGAAAAAGAGAAAAAAAGGAAAATTGTTCACAAAAATACGTTCAAATTTAATTTTTTGGCATTTTGGTTTATTTTTGTTAATTTATTTTGAAAAAAAAAAAGAAAAAAAAATGATGAGAAATGATGAAAAATGAAAGAAAAGATCGAAAATGGTAATTTTGTTATTTTTAGTTTGTTTATTTCGATGTGTTTGTAATTAAAATTGTTGTTTTTATTATTATTTAGTTTTACTATTATTTTTGTTAAATAATTAAGGTGAAAAAAAAATAAAATAAAAAAAACATCTCCATAACCACGGCACCACTTCATTCATTCCACTTCACATATCAAACCACAGCTGCACCTCACCTTCATTGTAGCGTCCGAGAGCAAGTGAGTGAGAGCTGCTCCTCGTGAGTATCGACCAAAGGAAGCCGCGCGAGCTGCAACCTTTATATTCTGTCCGAGCAAGTTAAGTGAGAGAGATAGAGAGAGAGAGAGAGAGAAAGCAAAAGGCAGTTGCGGGAGCTGCTGATCATCACCACCTTCATGAGCTCCAGCCATCAAAACCACAGCTGCAACCATCCGCAACCAGGACCAACACCTGCAGTCCTTGCGCGAGCCGAGAGGAGGAGAAGTTGACAGCTTTCTTGTCGCGTGTATAAGCTTCAATTTAAGGTAATTTCCGAGCTAAGATAACTTGATCAGAGGTAGATTAAATTGTTTATGGCCATGCATGTGAAGTTTAGGCGTTCGGATGATGAATTGAATAAGAGGGAAAATCTGATTTTGAAGGAAATGGGTTTGCTGAGAAGCTGAAATGGAACTGCCGCTTAATCTTGTTTCTCTGAAGTAATCTAAGCTCATAAATGTGATTAGTTAACTAAAAAACTAAATGATTAAGTCTTGCATGAGGTTAGTTAGCTCGGATTAAGCCAGAAAAATAAGAATGAAATGGATTCTGTTGCATGCAAGATTAGCCGAGAAGAGCTGGACAAATTTCTGGAATTTTGGATGAATGTGGCTGTTGTCCGAATCTGATTTTTGAACTAGAAACGTTAATTAATTAGTTAAGGAGTTGCATGCTGGATTTGAGTGCCAAATACAAGGCTTTGGCCGAAAAAAAAGCTGGATTATGACCAACTAAGTGCTGGAAAAATTTCTGTTGTGCCGAGGGAGTGAAGCTGGAATTGCAGCTTGTTTTTGGAAATTTTCTTTGGAAATGATGTTTAGAAATGCCTGAAATATGTGTGTCTTAAGTCTTGTAAGCTATATAGATGTGAAACTCTTGATATGCTGGGAGATTGAACTGGAAATAGTTAAATGAAACTGCTGGAATTTTTCCAGTATAGCCGAGTGAAGAAGAAAAGATTTTTCCAGTTTTCTTTAGGAATTTTGGGATTCCAAATTGTTCCATTTAAAGTTTGACAAGCTGTAAAATATTCCACACTTGTTGATTTCACTCTAGAATATTTTAAGAGGGTCATGCATGCGATTACTGTTAAGATGATATCCGGAAGTCTTGTCTGAAATAAGAAAAGCTGCGCTTCATTGCTCCTGTTTTGTTCATTGGCTTTGCTTGCGTCTATAAGAAATTTCATGTTTGGGGACATTCGATGGTAATGGAGGGCAAATTCCTTGCATTTGGTCTGTAAATGACATATTGGTAGAGCTTGTTGGAGTGTTTGCACGCAAATAAAAATTGCTGCATCTTTCTTCTTACTGTTTCTTTCCATGGTTGTTTTCTGAGCTTGCATGCTTAATTCTGTGTGGAAGGGAAGAAGTGGAAAGTTTAGTGTTGAGTTCATGTCTTTGGGTCAAAAAAGTATTTGAATCATGCCTAAGCACTTGCTGGAAAATGCATTTCAATTTGCCAAATCAGTTTTATATGTTCCAGATTTTTCAACTTGCTGAACGTATTTTATTTTTGTTTGCACTGGATTTTGCTCAGTTTTTTTTTTTCTATTTGTTTGGATGATGGCTTGCTGCCTAGTTTAAAGCCTTGTGCTTGGGTTTGAAATCTGAACTGGAAAACAAGTTGTGTGTTGGGCTTTGTTTAGTTGCTGAAGGCTGAATAAGAAAATTGCAGAAACGTTTCTCACATCATTTTTGCTGCATTAGTTTAATGTTCCATTCGGCAACAGCTTACAAGTCGGTTTCATCACTTTGTTTGTACATTTAAATCTTGGGTTTGATTTAGTTGATAATTGATAGTTAAAATCTGGGTTTGGTGAACTCGTTTGCATGATGAAATCTCGACTGAAATGGTGTAGAAATCGCAAAGAGATTGCAGCAGCCTTTTGTTTTGTTTTTTTTTTTTTTTTTTTTTCCCTTGACATGTTTTGCATGATTTTCCAGAGTTTGGCATGAAATATTTCTAAATTTTCTACCTGATTGGATGGTGGTGAGTATGAAGTTTGGGTCTAGATTAAAGTTGTGTGTTTGGGTTTGAAATCCGAGCTTGAACAATAAGCTGTGCGTTTGGTTTTGTCTTGGAAGCAAAAGAGAGCATGTTGCATTTTAGTTGCAGTAGTTTAAGTCTCACGTAGCTTGCATGAATTTGCATGGAAAAATTGTTTCAAAATTGCCTCTTAACCCCCTCAAGTTTCCCCTTATGCCAGTATGACCCAAAAAATTGGGAAAATCAATCAAATTGACCCCTCAAATTTCTTTAGTTTTTGCAATCAAGTCACTACTTGTTTTAAATTTTACATGGGCTGTTCACCTTCCTTTAAATGCCTTGGATTGATTCAATTTCATGTTTACTTTTATCTTTTGTGATTATTTCTTGATTAAAGTGATGCTTTGACTCTTTTATTATTTTTGAGGGTAAATAAGTGGTTCCATTCCATTTGGGCCCAACTCAAGGGAGGTACACCCTAATCCTTCATTTCTTACTTGATTTTGACTCTACGTGCTCCTATGTGTTATGTGTGAATATGCATGCTTTAATTCGCTTTTCATTTCATGTTTAATTGCCTATTTCGCTTTCTTTTTATTTCATTTTTCTTAATTTGCAAGTGATTTGAAGGCACTTGAATGCCAAGTTGTAATAGCTAGGTTATTATTTTTATTTTTATTCCGTTCCCCCTCCTAGATTGTATAGGCCTTCTTCCCCTAAAAATGTGATAGTTAGGGCCTTAGTTGCCTTATGTGTCTTGCATGTCTATGTGCTATATGTTTCATCGCCTTCTTAGGTTTTGGCATCTAGATATGCATGCTAAATGTTATGTGCTACGTGTTTATAAGTGTTTGGCATGTCTACTCGCTTTCCATGGTCATGAATGAATGTGATGGACGAATGTACGTTTCCACTAGTCCAACGCTAGTCGGAATTCATAGAATGGGCTAGTCCAACGCTAGACCCTTAGGGGTTTCCCCTCGTTAGTACATGTTTGTATGTTCATTACATGTCATGCATTCTTTTTAGTTTTGTCATTTTTTGCATGCCCCCGATTCCCTTTCCCTTCATTTTAGGCCTTTGCATTTCATGCTAGTTATAGGGTCCATTTGCCTGAGAAACCCCCTTGGGTAAGGGAAACGAGCGAGTGTGGCTTCAAAATAGCCTTAGCACGCTAGTTTTTCCTTCTAATCAAAGGGAAAATTAAAATCACAAAAACTAGAGGTCATTCCCGTACCCGACCTGATGCATTCCTCTAAGTTATATTTTCCTCACTAATTATATATTTTAAATCCACATGTCATATTCACACACTTATTCACTTTCTTTACTTTTCACTTCACACATTGCACCTATTTTACTTATATATTTACTATTTTCATTCACTTGCACACGAGCATTTATATTTCATTCATTTGCACACAAACACTTTCAAATTGCACACATGCACTTTTTTCTACACTTTGCACACTTACACTCTCATTTGAGTCCTCATTTGCATCATTCATGATTTTCTATGAGGACTTTCCTTATTGGCCGTCACGACTCGTGTGAATGGGACCAAAAGCCTCATAAGAAACATTTCTTAGACTTAGGATTGCATTTCTCATTCATTAGTCAAATCCAATTTGCAATACATACTTTGGGTAGAAAATATAGGAAAATAAGGGTTAAATCACGCAACTAGCCTTGGTTAGGTCGAAGGGGTGCCTTGGATTTTTATCCTTGCCTTCCCCTTCGTCAAATGTGACTCCCGAACCTTTTTCTTTGTTTTACGTGGACTAGGAGTCGTTTAAAAAGGGTTTTCTTACTTTTTTCTTTAAAAAATTCATTTTTTGGGTGACTTGGTACACCCTAACTCTATACCAAGTGGCGACTCCATTTTTCATATAAAAACCCTTTTTGAATTATTTTTCTTGGGTCAAATCGTCGCATTTTCAAAAGTCCCATTTAGACCCATTTTTGTTTTTATCAACAAAATTCATTTTTCCCAAATCAATAAAATTCAACAAAAAAACAATTATTTTATTTTTTCCAAAAAAAGTGGGGCGCGACAGTTGGCGACTCCACTGGGGACTTCCTAAGTGGGTCCAAGCATTTGACTTAGCCATTCGTTTCCTTTTTCTACCCTTTTTATGCATTGCATTTGGATATTAGGCTTGCATTTTCCATTTTTAGGGCCTTTTTGCCTCGCGCGCGTATCCAACTATTCCCTCACTCACGTATGTGTGATTGGTTGATTGGATGTGTGTTTACTTGTTATCTCGCGCTTGCATTGCATTTTGGGAGGTATGGGTCACCCTAGAGCCTCGCGCTGGTTCTTGACCCTTCCCCTCCAAACGAGCACTAGCATACGAGCATACGCTTTACTTCTTTTATCCCTTTTATTTTTCTTTAGTGGCTTGTCACGCCACTCCACCCTATTAGGATTAGGTGACTCACTTGGGCATGTGATCACGACACGATGTGTGTGTAGCATGTTCCAATGGGTCACTCAATCTTCCGCTTAAAGCTATTGGTTGATAGCCTTTAGCTTTTGGTCGAAGATTGAGGTTTTGATAGATTCACTCAAACACGTAGCCGTGACACGATGTGTGCGTAGCGGTGTTTGGGGAATCGCTCGAGCCACCGACAAAGAACCTTGGGATTGGTGACCCTTGGTTTCTAAGTCTGAAGGCTCGGGGACCTGAGCTCATCGAGTCTAGATGCATTAGTGAACCCCAACCTCATGCATCCATGATAGCTTGCCTAGGGTAGAGTCGGCCTTATCCTAAGCTAGGGACACTATTCACGAGGGGAGTGGTCCAACCTTTTTTTCCTTTTTATTGCTTTGATTGCTTTATCTTGTTGTTACAATGTGTTATGTGTACTATCAACTGCACTAACCATTTTTTTTGTTTTCTTGGCCTGCATTCATGTGCCATAGCAATAAGGGGCCTCTTTGGCACTCTTTTAGTGACTCATCCACTAGATAGCTCACATGTCTAAATTTCAGTCTTTGCACTTACCTTTCAGTAAATACATTTCATGTTTAGACCTTTTCCCCCGTTGCATTATTTATATCCTTTAGGCCATATTTGTCACATATTTATATCGCTTTAATAAACTGGCATCATGCATAAACCCTAGGAAGGGAATGCCATTTAGGGGATCCCGTGTTAGGAATAAACCACCCCATGTCTCGGATATATAATCCAAATGAGACTTGCACGTTTACCTTTCTCGTACCATCCGAAGGGGTAGTGCACAAGGTAAGGTAAGATCCGATCATTTTCATGAAGCAATTTTTGGAATATGAGCATCTAATAATCACTTTTTGGCCATTTTCTCAAAATTGGTAAAATTCCCTTGCGTAAAAGGACATTAATTCGAAGAAAATTCACAAATGATTCCTCATTGTTGAGACGATAAATATAGAGGCCAAATTTTGATTTTAGAGGCTCATAGACCAAGGCATTGTAATGATTTCTTGAAACCACCCAGTGGGCGAATAATTCAATCGATTTTTGAACAAATCATCCATCTTATCCAATCCATTTTTTTCAATTCATTCAATTTTAGTACAATCTAATCATTTTTGAATAAATTCATTTCATCCAATTCATTTGACCAATTTACCCTTTTTAGGGTCTTTTGACCAATTTACCCTTTTTTAGGGTCATTCGGTCGATTTTGAATAAATCGTCAATTCATTTGACCAAATTACCCTTTTTAGGGTCTTTTGACCAATTTACCCTTTTTAGGGTCATTCGGTCGCTTTTGAATAAATTATCAATTCATTTGACCAAATTACCCTTTTTAGGGTCTTTTGGCCAATTTACCCATTTTTAGGGCAACCGAGCCGATTTTTGAATAGATCAAGTTTCGTTCAATCTATTTGATCGATTTACCCTTGTTAGGGTGATTTGATTAATTTTGGATAAATTAAATTTCATTTAATTCATTTGACCTGTTTCCCTTTTAGGGTAATCCAGTCAATTTTTAATAAATTGTCAATTGACCAATTAGGGTTTCGATATCAAATTCCAAATTGGGAAATCTAGTCAATTTTTGAGAAAACCATCCATTATATCCAACTATTTAATCAGTTGGGTTTTTGACTCATGCTTCACTGAGGAAATTTGTCGACAAATTCCAATCTCTTCGATAGGAGTTCGTCAAGGTCAAACCCATGCGTTTTGCAAATCAAAGGTGATCAATCTATTCGGACTTGTCCTCATTTTGACAAATCCCTCGTCACTCCAATGGTCAAATTTTTCAAATTATTTTTCACTCAATGAATTGATCAGATCCGTCAGGTATGGTATAGTGCTTACCCTAGAGGATTGCATTTTCATGCTAGGCCTACCCTTGGCATAAAAAGGGCTCCCCAATAGGACATGCATCCGAATTTTTTGGATAGTTACTAACTCTTGCCTTTTTCTTTTCCTTTTCTTTATTTTTATTGGAATAACTAAGCAAGGGTTGAATCTAAAGACAATTCCTTTCAAAATTCTCAGGTAATATTTAAATATAGCTTCTCGTCGAAGCCCCATCATAACGCGGTCCCGTAGTCAAGCCCAGAGGAGTCGTGTAAACATGAGTTCACAACCGGAACAGTCAGATAGGTCTGCTACTACCGCTCAACCCGAGACTGCAAGTTCGGGGATTCAGTTGACTGAGATGCTTACCAAGTTTGGAGAGATGGCGTCTGAGATGGCCGCCCAAAGGAAGTTGAATGATGAGCTAATTAGCAGCGGAGTTCAACCCGAACCTGTACCCGCCAGACAGCCTGAGCAAGAGCCGTTTGTCCTACCTTCGGCCCATGCCACTGTTACTCCATCATTTCCTATTGCACCCGAAGAAACTTTCACCTATCCCACCACAAATTTGCCATACACTTACCCTCCTCATCCTTCATTTTTTCTTACTCACACGCGAGGTCCACCACCCCAAATCACTTCAAATGTACCACCTGAGCCACATACCTTTTATTACCCTGTTGCTGAGCCATTCCTACCAGACCATATTGTTCAAACCAAGGCAGAAATGGGGGAATCTTCTGCTCCCGTTGATATAAAGCTGCTCAAACGCCTTGATCGTTTCGATGAGTTTATGAGGAAGAGTCAGGGGTTGAACAAGCAAGGAGTCCTGGATTACGATGAGCTTTGCCTTTTTCCCAATGTGAAATTGCCTGAAGGGTTCAAAACCCCTAAATTTAACAAGTATGATGGGACGGGTAATCCCAAGACACACCTCCGACTATTTGTTAACAAGTTGGGAAAGCCTGTAGACGACGAGAACCTGCCTCTAAGGTTGTTCCCGGAAAGTCTGGAGGGGGATGCCCTCGACTGGTACTCAAATTTGAAGTCCGAAGAAATAAAAACCTGGATTGACTTGTCCAATGCTTTTGTAAGGCAATATGAGTATAACTGCGAGCTGGCTCCGACACGAACCACGTTGGAAGGAACAAAAAGAAAACCCTCCGAGGATCACAAGACTTATGCCAAGAGGTGGAGGAAAATAGCTGCCAAAGTCGAGCCACCGATGACTGAGGACGAAATCATACACACTTTCATTAAAGCACATGATCCCCCGTATTTTGAAGAAATTTTCCGCATGACTGGATGCTCGTTCGCCGCCATTGTCAATAAACTTGAGGAGTACGATGACTTCGTGAAAGCTGGGAAGATTGTTAATGTCTCTGCCCTCAAATCCCAGTTGGATGCTTTGCAAGGACAGGGGACTAGTGAGAAGAACCCGCAATTTAAAAAGAAAGAGGGGGAAACTGCCTTCACCTGGAATCAAAACCCTGTCCCAAGATCCAGACCTCGACAATACCCTACCTACTCAAACCCTTACCCCTACTACTCAAATCCTCATCCTGTTTACCACACCAATATCACTCATCCTCGACCTCGCCCAAATTATGCCAACCCGCCTACAACCCCTTTCCAAATATCTCAACCAAGCTTTCAACAAGCTCGTCCTCGGCCTCCTTACCACCAAAGATTTCCCCCACCAAATAGACCCACCTACAACTATCCCCGACCCACTGAAACCTACAATCAAAGCCGTACTCGAACCTTCACCAACCTAGGCAGGCCTTTGGACCAATTGTATGAGCAATTGAAGGTTGCCAACAAAATAGGCGTGATTCCCCCTCCAACTTACCTTCATGGCATGCCTGCTGGGTACAATCCACATGCTATTTGTGCCTATCATTCGGGAGTACCTGGCCACTCAACCGCCGATTGCAGGGCACTTAAGCACAAAGTCCAAGACATGATCGAGGCAGGAGAAATAGTGCTAAGGAAAAGAGGTGAACAAGGGCCGATCATAAGTACAAATCCTTTTCCTGAACACCAGGACACCTTCGAGGCATCCACCTCCAACGACGAAATTTGAAAATCCTGAAGGAGCTTTGCACAATTTGGATGGCCGAGTATCTTCTCTCACGAAGGGAATTTCGGTAAATCTAGGGGTTGTTATTTACTAAAGTTCACAAAAACCATTTCTTGCATATGTGAATAGCTTCATGAAAACATCTTTCGCAATTAAGTTTTTGTCTTGTTTTCGCTTTGATTAGTTTTTCCATTAAATGCACAATTTGTTTATTTGATTATTGTCCTGAATTTTAATTCTTTTAAATGGCCAAAGATGAAATTATTTGACCCTTTGAATATCACTGTTCTGGATTCCGATAATACCATTCATCTAAAAATCCCTTCATTAAGAAATCCTTTCATTGAAAAATCCCTTCTTTGAGAAGGTCAGAAATCCCTTCGTTGAAAAATCCCTTCTTTGAGAAGGTCAGAAATCCCTTCGTTGAAAAATCCCTTCTTTGAGAAGGCCAAAAATCCCTTCATTAAAAATCCTTCATTGAAAAATCCCTTCATTAAGAAAGCTCTTCATTGAAAATCTTTTCGTTAAGAAAGCCTTTCATCAAGAAATCCCTCCTCTGCCAAGTTCTAAGCTGATTGGTTAAAGCAGCGTCACCGACGATTGATTTTGATGGATGAAAAGCAGTTGAATGTCGTATGGCCTGTATTCATAACAAAAAGGTCCGCCACCGGTCCTTTAGAGAAGAAGGACAATGAGTTAAAGCGAGATTTGCCAATGCAAGATGAAATCAAAGACGAATTTGGCCTAAACTGGTAAGGCCATTTGTCATTCAAAAAGGTGCTACCGAGTGAAGCACTTATCCTTGAAGAGATGGACGGACAAACAGTCTCTCAACCTATCAACTCAGACATGTGTAAGAAGTTTTATTTTTGATTATGCAAATTTCTTTTGGAAATCATGCAAGGGACGAGGCAAAGGTCAGGCCATCTTCCTTTCCAATCAAAACATTTCATCCCTAGTCATCCCTTTTGAGCTATCAGAACAATAATTTTCGTTTGGCAGCCCCTGAGAATTGCAAACCCCACACTGGGGCAAATTCATTTTGAAACGAGATTATCAGAGAGGGAAAAGGAAAAATCCCCATACTGGGGCAAATTCATTTTGAAAAAAAAGGATAAAGGAAAAAGAGGAAAAGAGAAAAGAAAGAACCCCACACTGGGGCAAATTTAGCTTTGAAGAAAAATGCAAAAAGTGAGGAAAATGCAATGAAAATGCAAGGAGAGAGGATTCAATCGAACTGGGGCAAATTTCCCTCAGTTTCGTTCGAAATTGAAGATGATTTCAAATGATGCAATCTCAGGTTATTTCACCTCTCATAAGAGCAAATTGTTTTCAAGCCTTAACTTTTCTTGACATACCCCACCTGACCCCATTACAAAAGCCCAAAGTCCTGGCTTTCGTCACTTGCAGTATTTCTATTGGAAAGTTTGCTAATCAACTGACAAGTGATGTCCATAATGCCTTCGCCTAAACTTCTAAGGGAAGTGCATTTTACTGATGCCAGAAATCTTCAACTCATACTCCTGAGTCGATCATGGTTGAGCTCTTTCATTTGCGTCTTTAGGTGAAAACTCGAAAGGGCACCTCAAAAAAAAAAAAAAAAAGAAAAAAAAAGAAAAAAAGAGAAAAGACAAAACGAAACAAAAAAGGGGGGGCAACCTTGGTAAAAACCCGAAAGGGCACCAAGGTAGGATTTTGCAGCGAGCGAGCACGAGGAAGAACAGCTTGTGATTTGGTTCATTTGGATTTCTCCTCATTTTGTCATACTTCTGTCAATTTTGAATTCCAGAACAAAGATATCCAGAGAATTGAATATGACATTTGTTGGCCAAAACTGTGTCATTTTGTAAAACATTCTTTTGCAAATACATTCTTAGGAAGCTCATTTTTCCAAATTACTTGAATTCATGGCATTTTTGTAGAATTTAAGCACAAATGGTTATGTGTGCATTCTTGTGCATATTTATTCTTTCATGACATGTGAATTTTCTTGCATACTTCATTCTTTATCTTTGAATTTTGGTGAATAACAATCCCCGTGGTTTATTCGAAGCATACTTGGGTTCAGTCATCTTTTGAAAAGGGTTAAGGTTCAACAAAGTCAGTTACGCAGACTTCACAATATGGCAAAGCACATACCTGATCAGTTTGTAAATCGAAAAAGCCTTAGGGTGAAAAATCCAACTCAATCGACTGCCGCAGCAAAAGTTGATAAAGGCGTTGAAAGACTCATGTTTACACGATTCTCAAAGGAAAACGGATCAAATGATGGTGGCAATTTCTTTGTTTTTTTCTCTTTTGCAGAAAAATTGCATACACAGATGAAAGTAAGCACACCTCGCACTGGAATAGGTGTCGGAAAGAGTCCTCCGGTGAACAAAGGCAGATTGAAAATGTCGCAAGCAAATTTCATCAAAAAATGCAACAGCATGGCGATACAGAATCAACTCTGGACTCACATTGCAAAAATTCATCATACTGAGGCAAATTAATTTTTTGGAAAGATTTTCAAAAGTCAAAAAAAAAAAAAAAAAAAAAAGGGAAAAATCATCAATCAAAAAATCAACACAGATTTTATCACGGCAGGCTCGGGTTTAATCCCACTGACCGATTGTCAAAAGCATTTTCGGGTCAGTCCCATGATCAAGAGCTTATTCGGGTCAGTCCCATGATCAAAAGGATTTTCGGGTCAGTCCCATGACCAAAAGCATTTTCGGGTCAGTCCCGCGATCAAAAGCATTTTCGGGTCAGTCCCATGATCAAGAGCATTTTCGGGTCAGTCCCATGATCAAAAGGATTTTCGGGTCAGTCCCATGACCAAAAGCATTTTCGGGTCAGTCCCGCGATCAAAAGCATTTTCGGGTCAGTCCCACGATCAAAAGCTTATTCGGGTCAGTCCCACGATCAAAAGGATTTTCGGGTCAGTCCCATGACCAAAAGCATTTTCGGGTCAGTCCCGCGATCAAAAGCATTTTCGGGTCAGTCCCATGATCAAAAGCATTTTCGGGTCAGTCCCACGATCAAAATGCTTTTGGTCAGTCCCGCGATCAAAAGCATTTTCGGGTCAGTCCCATGATCAAAAGCATTTTCGGGTCAGTCCCACGATCAAAAGCTTATTCGGGTCAGTCCCACGATCAAAAGCTTATTCGGGTCAGTCCCACGATCAAAAGTTTATTCGGGTCAGTCCCACGATCAAAAGCATTTTCGGGTCAGTCCCACGATCAAAAGCTTATTCGGGTCAGTCCCATGATCAAAAGTTTATTCGGGTCAGTCCCACGATCAAAAGCATTTTCGGGTCAGTCCCACGATCAAAAGCTTATTCGGGTCAGTCCCACGATCAAAAGCATTTTCGGGTCAGTCCCATGATCAAAAGCATTTTCGGGTCAGTCCCGCGATTAAAGCTTGTTCGGGCCAGTCCCATGATTTGAATTTCCTTCTCTAGTCAGTCCCAATTTTTAAATTCCTGTTCGGGTCAGTCCCGCTTTAAGTTCCTGTTTGGGCCAGTCCCGACCAAAGGAAGCCGCGCGAGCTGCAACCTTTATATTCTGTCCGAGCAAGTTAAGTGAGAGAGATAGAGAGAGAGAGAGGGAGAGAGAGAGAGAGAAAGCAAAAGGCAGTTGCGGGAGCTGCTGATCATCACCACCTTCATGAGCTCCAGCCATCAAAACCACAGCTGCAACCATCCGCAACCAGGACCAACACCTGCAGTCCTTGCGCGAGCCGAGAGGAGGAGAAGTTGACAGCTTTCTTGTCGCGTGTATAAGCTTCAATTTAAGGTAATTTCCGAGCTAAGATAACTTGATCAGAGGTAGATTAAATTCCCCTTGGGTAAGGGAAACGAGCGAGTGTGGCTTCAAAATAGCCTTAGCACGCTAGTTTTTCCTTCTAATCAAAGGAAAATTAAAATCACAAAAACTAGAGGTCATTCCCGTACCCGACCTGATGCATTCCTCTAAGTTCATGCATTTTCATATCATTTTCTCACTATTTTCCTCACTAATTATATATTTTAAATCCACATGTCATATTCACACACTTATTCACTTTCTTTACTTTTCACTTCACACATTGCACCTATTTTACTTATATATTTACTATTTTCATTCACTTGCACACGAGCATTTATATTTTTATTCATTTGCACACAAACACTTTCAAATTGCACACATGCACTTTTTTCTACACTTTGCACACTTACACTCTCATTTGAGTCCTCATTTGCATCATTCATGATTTTCTATGA
Organism: Coffea arabica; assembly: GCF_036785885.1. Taxonomy (NCBI): domain Eukaryota; kingdom Viridiplantae; phylum Streptophyta; class Magnoliopsida; order Gentianales; family Rubiaceae; genus Coffea; species Coffea arabica. Next base: position 21,340,809 of record NC_092326.1, read on the forward strand.
GGACTTTCCTTATTGGCCGTCACGACTCGTGTGAATGGGACCAAAAGCCTCATAAGAAACATTTCTTAGATTTAGGATTGCATTTCTCATTCATTAGTCAAATCCAATTTGCAATACATACTTTGGGTAGAAAATATAGGAAAATAAGGGTTAAATCACGCAACTAGCCTTGGTTAGGTCGAAGGGGTGCCTTGGATTTTTATCCTTGCCTTCCCCTTCGTCAAATGTGACTCCCGAACCTTTTTCTTTGTTTTACGTGGACTAGGAGTCGTTTAAAAAGGGTTTTCTTACTTTTTTCTTTAAAAATTTCATTTTTTGGGTGACTTGGTACACCCTAACTCTATACCAAGTGGCGACTCCATTTTTCATATAAAAACCCTTTTTGAACTATTTTTCTTGGGTCAAATCGTCGCATTTTCAAAAGTCCCATTTAGACCCATTTTTGTTTTTATCAACAAAATTCATTTTTCCCAAATCAATAAAATTCAACAAAAAACAATTATTTTATTTTTTCCAAAAAAAGTGGGGCGCGACAGTTGGCGACTCCACTGGGGACTTCCTAAGTGGGTCCAAGCATTTGATTTAGCCATTCTTTTCCTTTTTTCTACCCTTTTTATGTATAGCATTTGGATATTAGGATTGCATTTTCCCTTTCTAGGACTTTTTGCCACGTACGCGCATATCAAACTACTCCCTCACTCACGTATGTATGATTGGATGATTGGATGTATGATTGTACTTGCTTTATCTCGCGCTTTGCATTTGCATTTTGGGGGGGGGGTGTGTCACCCTTAGAGCCACGCGTTGGTTCTCGATCCCTCCCCTCCAAAACGTATACTATCATACGCGCATACGCTTTATTATTCATCCCTCTTTATTTTCTTTTTAGTGGCTTGTCACGCCACTCCACCCTATTAGGATTAGGAGACCCACTTGGACGTGTGATCGTGACACGACGTGTGCGTAGCACGATCCAATGGGTCACTCAATCTTCCGCTTTAAACTTTGGGTTGATAGCCTTTAGTTTTTAGTCGAAGGTTGAGGGTTTTTTATAGATTCACTCAAACATGCAGCCGTAACACGACGTGTGCGTAGCGGTGTTTGGGGAATCGCTCGAGCCACCGACAAAGGGTCTTGGGATTGATGACCCTTGGCCACGAGTCTGAAGGCTTGGGGACCTGAGCTTATCGAGTCTAGATGCATTAGTGAACCCCAACCGCATGCATCCATATAGTTCACCTAGGGTAGAGTCTGCCTTGCCCTAGTAGGGACACCATTCACGAGGGGAGGGATCCCACCCTTTTCCTTATTTACTTTTCCTACTTTTTATATCATTTAATTGTCCAACGTGTTATGTGATTATGTGTTGAACTAACTTTCCTTGTCTCTTGCCTTTGCATTCACAAACGTTAGGAAATAAGAGGTCGGGCATGACCTTCTTTTAGGACATACCCTTATAGATAGGCTATTGCATGTTTAAAAATTGTGGTATATTTCGTTCATAAATTAATAATGCCATACCATTTTAGGCCTACCCTGGCAGATAAAGGGTTCCTTAGGTCATGTCTCATTTCAAATTGCATATCTTACTGCTTTTAATAAACTGGCATCACGCATCCACCCTAGGAAGGGAATGCCATTTAGGGGATCCCGTGTTTAGGAATAAGCCACCATATGTCTCGGATACTTAATCCAAGGAGACTTGCACGTTTACATTTTTTGTATCATCCAAAAGGGTAGTGCACAAGGTAAGGTAGGATCCGATCATTTTCATAGAGCGATCTTTGGAATATGAGCGTCTAATAATCACCTTTTGGCCACTTTATCAAAATTGGTAAAAATCCCTTGCGTAAAGGACATTAATTTGAAGAAACCCAAATAATTCTTCACTATTGAGACGATAAATCAATGGAGGCCAAATCTTGATTTTAGGAGGCTCATAGACTAAGGCATTGTAATGATTTCTTGAAACTACCCAATGGGTAGAGAACTCAATCGATTTTTGAACAAATCATCCATTTTATCCAATCCATTTTTGTCAATTCATTCAATTTTAGTTCAATCTAATCATTTTTGAATAAATTCATTTCATCCAATTCATTTGACCAATTTACCCTTTTTAGGGTCATCCGGTCAATTTTTGAATAAATCAATTCATTTGACCAATTTACCCTTTTCAGGGTCATCCGGTCGATTTTTGAATAAATCATCAATTCATTTGACCAATTTACCCTTTTCAGGGTCATCCGGTCGATTTTTGAATAAATCATCAATTCATTTGACCAATTTACCCTTTTAGGGATTTGGCCGATTTTTAAAATAAATCATTAACTCCATTTCATCTCTTTGGCCAATTTACCCATTTTTAGGGCGAAATCAAGTTGATTTTAAAGAGATCATCAATTTCATTCAATTCAGTTGACCAAGTCTATCTATTCGATCAATTTTGAATAAATCGTCAATGTTATCCAGCTTACCTATTTTTAGGTAAATCGGTCGATTTTGAATAAATCACCAATTTTATCCATTTGACTCGCTTTTTCCCCTTTAGGGTTCATTGAATAAATTAATCGAGACATGGCAATCCCTTTCACAAATCATTTTATGTGTAGATCAAAGCAAGCAATCCGTTCCGACGTCCGGTACACACTCTTAATTTCTCAAAACCTATTCGATACTAGAAAAATCATCTAAAAACTATATCTGCTCCTTAAAAAGATCTAGAATTTTTCCTAATCACGAAAATGCAGAAAACAAGCCATGAAAGATAATAAAACCTAGAAAATGGGAAAAATTACGGGTTCTCACACTCTCTCCCCCTTAAAAGAATTTCGCCCTCGAAATTTCTCACCTTAACTCACGAAAAGTTCAGGGTATTTCTTTTGCATCTCCTCTTCCACTTCCCAGGTAGCTTCCTCTACCCCATGGTTTCTCCATAGTATCTTCACTAACGGAATCTGCTTGTTTCTGAGCTCTTTGACTTTCCGGTCAAGCACTTGGATAGGTTTTTCTTCGTAAGCAAGCGATTCGTCCACGTCGATCTCTTCGGGTTGTAAGATATGGGATGGGTCGGGATAGTACTTCTTTAGCATCGAGACGTGGAAAACGTCATGAATTCGAGAAAGACTGGACGGCAGCTCTAATCGATACGCTACCGTTCCTACTCTTTGGAGAATCTTGTAGGGTCCAACGAACCGCGGTTGGAGCTTCTTTCCTTTGCCCGCTGTGACACTCCGTAAAGGTGTGACTTTAAGAAATACATGGTCTCCAACCTCGAACTCCAAATCTTTTCTTCGCTTGTCTGCGTAGCTCTTTTGTCGGCTTTGAGCTGTTTGGAGTCGTTGCCGTATCAACTTAACCTTTTCTCGAGCTTCCTCCATCCAAGGAATAGTTGCTGGATCCAGTGCCTTCCTCTCGCCCACTTCATCCCAATAGATTGGTGATCGGCATTTTCGTCCATACAGTGCTTCATATGGAGCCATTTGAATCGACGAATGGTAGCTATTGTTGTACGCAAACTCTACCAAGGTCATGTGTTGACCCCAGTTGCCTCCAAAATCAAGAATTCAAGTTCGTAGCATGTCCTCGAGAGTTTGAATGGTTCGTTCCGATTGTCCATCCGTCTGAGGGTGATAGGTTGTGCTCAAGTTGAGTTTCGTTCCTAGAGTCTCCTGGAACTTTTGCCAAAACCGAGATACGAAACGTGGATCTCGATCGGAGACGATGCTCACCGGAACGCCGTGCAGCTTTACAATCTCATCCATGTACAGTTGGGCCAACTTGTCCATGGAATACTTCATGCTTACCGGCAAGAAATGGGCCGACTTGGTTAATCGATCGACGATCACCCAAACGGCATCGTGTCCTCGTTGCGTTCGCGGCAAACCTGAAACGAAGTCCATGGTGATGTTTTCCCACTTCCATTCAGGTATCTCAAGCGGTTGTAACAAACCCGATGGTTTTTGATGCTCCACTTTAACCTGTTGGCAAAGGAGACATTTTTGCACGTACAGAGCGATTTCCTTCTTCATATTATCCCACCAATAGGTTCCTTTCAGGTCTTGATACATCTTGCTACTACCCGGATGGATTGTATACTTGGATCGATGAGCTTCCTCTAGAATCTCCGTTTTCAATGATTCATCCTTCGGCATCACTATTCGGTTTCGGTATTTTAAAATACCCTCAGGACCAAAATTGAAATCAGTCGTTTCTCCTTTTCCCACTTTCTCTCCCCATTTCTGCACCAGTGCATCTTCCTTTTGAGCTTCTTTAATCCTTTCCAAGAAGGTGGAAGTCACTTTAATATTGCCAAAAATCACCTTATGGCTCCCAAGGCAGGGTTTCCACTCGCAAACCGACTCGAGCAAATTCCACTCTTTAATCATTAATCCTGCTAATTGCGCCTTGCGACTCAATGCATCGGCCACTACGTTCGCCTTTCCTGGATGGTAGTTGATAGTACAATCGTAATCCTCCAGAAATTCCATCCACCGCCGTTGCCTCATGTTCAATTCCTTCTGTGAGAAAAGGTACCTCAGGCTTTTGTGATCGGAGTAAACCTTGAAGGTTACCCCATATAGGTAGTGTCTCCACTTTTTAAGAGCGAAAACAACGGTAGCTAACTCCAGATCGTGGGTCGGGTAGTTCTGCTCGTGAGGTTTTAACTTTCTCGAGGCAAAAGATATCACATTTCGGTTTTGCATTAACACACAACCCAAGCCTTCTCGTGACGCGTCCGTATACACGGCAAATCCGTCACCTCCATTTGGCAAGACGAGAACTGGAGCCATGGTCAATCTCTTCTTTAACTCTTGAAAACTTGTCTCACTTCGAGCATTCCAAATAAACCGACCATGTTTCTTTGTCAAGTCAGTTAGAGGACCGGCTAGTTTGGAAAAGTCCTTGATGAAACGCCGATAATATCCAGCCAGTCCTAGAAAGCTGCGGACCTCGGTGGGATTTTCTGGCCTCTTCCAAGTAGTCATAGCCTCTACTTTTGCCGGGTCAACTGAAATGCCCTCTTGAGAAATTACGTGCCCCAGGAAAGCAATTTTCTCCAGCCAAAATTCGCACTTACTGAACTTGGCGTATAGTTGCTGATCTCTTAAGGTTTGTAAGACAATCCTCAAGTGTTGCTCATGCTCGCCACGTGTCTTGGAATAGACCAGGATATCATCGATGAAGACTACTACAAATCGATCCAGGTAGGGCTTAAACACCCTATGCATTAAATCCATGAAGGCGGCAGGAGCATTGGTTAATCCAAAGGGCATAACTGCGAACTCGTAATGCCCATATTTCGAGTTGAATGCAGTTTTCAGAATATCCTCCTTCCTGATTAATAACTGGTAATACCCTTGTCGGAGGTCAAATTTTGAAAAGACCACTGCTCCTTGCAGCTGGTCGAACAACTCATCTATGTGGGGCAGTGGATACTTATTTTTCACCGTAATATTATTCAGACCCCGATAATCGATACACATCCGCAACCCACCATCATTTTTCTTCACAAAAAGTACAGGAGCTCCCTAAGGAGGCCCACTTTCTTGAATGAATCCCTGCTCCAGAAGGTCCTGTAATTGTAACTTTAGCTCCTTGAGCTCAGCAGGAGCCATTCGGTATGGTGTTTTTGAGATAGGTGAGGATCCCGGTAGCAGGTCTATTTTGAATTCAATCTCTCTTTCCGGAGGTAAGGCTACTAACTCATCAGGAAACACGTCCGGAAATTCCTTCACTATGTGCACATCCTCTACCTTTACTTTATCCGAAGGGGTATTGATCAGAAAGGCCAAAAATCCTTGCACCCCTCTACTTAGCAGTTTCCTAGCTCGAATGCCCGAAATCAACGCAGAGGAGGCTAACCTACCCCTTATGTCCAACCTTAAGGTCGCCTCACCAGGAATGCGGAATTCTACCACTTTTGTTTTACAATCCAGTTGGGCATTATACTTGGCTAGCCAATCCATACCCAGAATTACGTCATACCCCTTAATGACCAAACTTATCAAGTCCCCTAACAATCTTTTCTCTCCTACCCACACTTCACAATCCCTATAAACCATACTAGTAACCAAGCGTTGATTCCCCGTAGGTGTACTAACTTCTAGGTCGTATGGTAAACTAGCAGGTTTTATATCGATGCCACACATGAAATCAAGGTTAACAAAGGAATGAGTGGCACCAGGATCAATTAAAACTTTGGCAAAATGGTGGAAAATAGGGATCGTACCTTCTACGACCTCTGAGGAATCTGGGACCTGTTGAGGTTCTAACGAATATACTCGAGCTGGCACTTTAGGTTTCGCCTCATTCCCCTTATTCTGTCCCGTATTGGTCTTTGACGTGGTTTGAGTTCCCTTTCCGTCTTGCTTTAAGAGTGGGAAGGTAGCAAGCTGGTGGTTTGCGCTTCCACATCGCAGACATTTGCCTCCCTTCTTCCAGCAATTATCTTCGGAATGATTCGGCTTTCCGCAGTACCCACAAGGCCCGCGGGACGCCGAACCTGAACCCTTTTGGAAGTTTCCGCCTTGGCCTCTCCCGGCTGGGCCACCCCTAGACTGAGCCCCTCTGCCGGAACCTGACTGTCGTCCACCTCCAGCTCCGCGTCCGAACTTGGAGGGAGTACCTTTATCCCCTTGTCCAGAGCTGTTTCCAGGAAAGCCCCGCTTTTTTGCCTGGAAGTTCCGTACTTGTACCCGGGCACTCTCTACCCGTTGGGCCTTCTCAACGGCCTCGCTAAAAGCATTGATTTGAGCCACTGCGAGGTCCTTCTGAATCTCCACGTTTAGGCCCTGGATAAAACGCCTAATTCGCCGTTGCTCCGTCACAATCAACTCAGGAGCAAATCTGGACAGGCAAGTGAATTGGCTCTCGTACTCCGCTACCGATTGAGCCCCTTGGCGGAGTCGGATGAACTCGTCTTCCTTCCTCTCCTGAACTAGAGGAGGGAGAAATTTCGCATTAAACTCTCTCATAAAATTTACCCACGTCCTGGGCGTTTGCTCCCACTCCCATTTTTGCCGAACGAGAGCGGGCCGCCCCTTCCAGCTGGAAAACGGCAAAAGTCACCTGTCGTTCTTCAGTATAGTGCAGGGCAGCGAAAATATCGACCATCTTTTCAAGCCACCTCTCTGCGACATCCGGATCGGGTCCCCCAATGAACTTGGGTGGAGCAAACTTTTGAAAACGTTCGAGAGCTCTGTCTTCGTTCTCGACATGATTGCCAGGGTTTCCAGGGTTTTCAGGATTAGGGTTTGGGTTCTGGCCTTGTTGCTGCACCACTTGTGCGAGCAGGTTAGTCATTTACTGCATAGCGACAGCGATTTGCACATTGGGGTCAGGGTTAGGTCCAGAAGAGGTTTCCCCAGTACCCCTATCCGGTGTGGGTTGTCTATTACCGCGCCCATGGCCCCGTCCACTACGTGTGCCTTCCATGAACTTTACTTGGTCTAGACAAATGTACTAAACCAATATAAGAACAATGCATGTAAGTAAAACCCAAAACTTTTCCAAGCAGATATATACATTCCAAACAAGGCAAACAACACACATAGCAACAAGCAGTCAAGTCAAGTACAGTCAAGTCAAGTACAAACATGGACAATCCCCAAGGGAATGGCCTCATCAAAAGAAATATACACGTAGCTAATCTAGCCGTACAAAATGATTAGCTAAGGCTCTTTCCCTATCCGCCCTATGTACAGAAACAAAACTATCCAAAACAAACCCTAGGATTCGTGACCTAGTCCGACGACGAGCTAGTAGACCCACCTGACGGGGTGGATCCAACCCCAGCCTCGGCCCCCGCACATGAGTCCTCGTCACTCACGCCCTCGACCACGTCAGTTCAAAGATTCAGGATCGATGCAGCTCGAACCTTCACCTTGCGAGCTCGCTTAATCTCGCGCTCTTGGACTTCCCTAAGCTGAGCGCAGAGGTCATCAACCCTATCCTCTGCCTCAAGTACGTCGTCCTTCAAACCCTCAATGCGCTCGGCCTGTCTCTCATTGGCCGCCCTAAGCTGGATCACCTCGGCCTCAAGTCTCGCATTCTCTCCGTCCAACTCCTTACGCTCCTCGGCCACGGCAAACACTAGAGCGTTAGGGTAAGCATACTTACGTCGACACTCACACCGCCGGAGACGGTTAGACGGGCTCCAACGCACGACGGCCCCTCCTGGTATGGTATCACGGGGAGCGCTCCACGAGGTCTCTCGCCCAGAGGACTATCACTAGGCTCACCCTGTCCGGCCATCCTACACCAAAAGAGCAATTAACCATAAATAAGCTTAAAGGCCATAAACAAAGAACCCTCAAATCGAGCATTTCTATTACTCCCAGGCTAATTCAAACCTAGGCTCTGATACCACCTGTGACAGCCCCACCTTCCCCTAAGACGAACCAAAGGGGTTAGCGGACTGCCTGCCCAACTCTCGCCAGGACTAACGGTGCAGTTAGAGCGATCTATTGCGTTCCGGAACTTACAAACGCGCGTAAACAAGTCAAAATGGCAAAATAATCCAAAATAAAAAAAAATGAAATCCGGAGTCGGTCATGAATAGTAACCGACCCGTCAGAACCCAACCAAATACCAAACCTGTGACAGCCCCACCTCCCCCTAAGGCGAACCAGAGGGTTTGGCGGGCCGCCTGCCCAGCTCTCGCCGGGACTTAGTCGTTCACTACAATCCTCAAATGAATTACAAGAATAAACCTCAAATATTACAACACATGGTCCACAAATATACATCCAAGTCTCCAATAATTACATGTCACAATTGCAGCGGAAACAATTCCCAACTATACATAAAATGATTCCAAATCCAAATTGTACAACATAAAGGTCATCCATTCACGTGAACAAGCACAACAAGTCCTGCCTTCGCCTTGAGCCCTGTGGAGGGGAATAAAATATTTTTGGGGTGAGCTAGAAGCTCAGCGAGTAACCAGAAAATCAGTAATCAAATCGGTTTAACAATATTTCTTTTCAGTGATGTCATAAATCACATGATAAGTCCAGAAATGATTACAACATTTACAAAACATTAAATATGGAGTATCAATAATTCAAGAAACATGTACAATGGAAAGCGATAGTAACATTCATGAAAAGGATACGTTCATTTTTTATAAATAATCCCTCGTTCATCTTTTTATTCGTTCATCTTTTTTTTTTTCCGCACGTTGGCCGGTCTCCACCCATCCGGACGTAGCCGGACTCCACCCATCCGAAGGTAGCCGGACTACAAGGTAATACTCGAGTATACCAAATTCACCCAGGGTCACCATATCGCCCGACCGAGTCCGCTTCTGGCTCGAGTCGATCGGTAACGAAAGGCAGTGGCCAGTTCAGCCAAACGGCTTACATTCATGCGCAACTAGCATTTAATCATTAATCATTGAAAATTTCATATTTATTTAGGTCGAGTGCGATAAAATACACACTCGCCTAGAAAACTCGTTTTAACAATCATTGAAAGCACTTAACACATTATCAATCAATAATAACAAGCCAATAAATCAAGGAATACAGCCAACAAGGAACACTCATATGCAAGCACGCATGATATGCAAGAAAACAGTTCAAAAGTAACTTTGGAAACAGTTTAAAGGTAAATAATGTAAGAAAACGGTTCGAAAGTAACTTTGGAAACAATTCAAAAGTAAATAATGCAGGAAACGATTCATAAATAACTTTAGAAATAGTTTGAGGTCACTCACCTCAATGGCTCAGAAATCATCCATCATATAACATTGTCTTGCTCAAACCCAAGTCTTAGATCACAAACTCAATGCAATCAAGTCCTTTCAAAGTTCGGACAGTACTTCCCCTGAATTTGCTTACTTTTCCAGCCATCATGGCTTCATTATATCCTCAGCCAGTCCCAAAGGCACACACACAACAACAAGTTCATCCAATAGCCATTCAGCAAGCTCCAAGTAGTACTAGTACAAGTCAAGCTAGGGAAAAGTTCGGAAATGAAAGTTAAGCTCAAAACCAGAAAAACAGTTTTGACATCATTTTACGGTAATGGTACCAAAGGCACTACAATTTTCGGATGAAGGTGCAAGACCCACCTTTTCGAAGCTAAGAGATAGGGGTACAATATTACAGAAGGTCACTCAACCCAGTTTCGAGTGTAACCAGGTCAAAAATGCAAGAAACTATACCAGAATCACAAAAACAGATTCACAGAACGTATTTTAACGGAAACATCATAAATCAGGCTATCCAAGTCCAAATCCAGAAATTCAAAAACCAGCTGAAAGCTAAGAAACAGGGTTACATTTCATCAGAAGACCTCAACAACCAATTCGGAAGCAATTCCAGCCAAGACAACCAATTACAGGCGCAATTCTTACATTCGGGTAAAACCAGAACAGCAATAGTAATTTTGACTTTTCTCACTCTAAGATACTCCGATTGACCTGAAATTTTGTAGGCACTTTAAAATGTCATTCCCTACAACTTTCATGTTTTAAGCAAAGGCCAATTCGGCCTCTATCTAGGACCTAAAATTTCGGACAGAATGAAGAACCAAGAACCCTAATTTTCCAGATTTCTTCCAAAACATAATTTACTTGCAATCTTCCACTTTTTCCACCTTCTAGAATCATTAAACATCATTTCCAATCATCATACATAACCACATAATCATACTCATATTAAAACAGAAAAATCCCCAAAAATAATAAAAGTTCATCCATCCAACCACAACTCAAAATATAATCCATCAAACCATCTCTTTAGCCATCACAAGTCTCTAATTTAGCATAATCAAGAACAAAGAAAGGATGGCTAGACATGATACCTTCAAATATCAAGAAAGGTGATGACTTAGGGATTTTTCTTCCAAAACAACTCCACCAAGAGCTTCAATCTTCCTTAGCTAGCAAGTTTTATGGAGTGATTTGCAATTTAATCGGTTGGAACTCAAGATTTGGACAAGAAATTGAAGTGCAAGATGATGGATTTTCTCTCTCTTTTTCTCTCAAAATTTCGTCCAAGACAAGCTAAAATGGAGAGAAATTGGGTCCAAATTGGTTTTAGTAAAGTTAGAAAAGTCTTGGTCAAAAGTCAAGGTCCAATGGTTTTGTGACAAATGGTCCTTTAGGGTTTTAATCTTATCTTTTTGTCTCTCCAATACAAATATCTTAACACATTGTAAAATAATATCACTTAATACAAAATTCCAACAAGTTGTCAAAAATATAATGCATTTACCGCACTTGCGGGTCCCACGTCCAAAATACGCTTTTAATTTCTCAAAAACTAACCGATACTAGAAAAATCATTTTAAAACTATCTTTGCTCATAACTTTATCTGGGGAATTTTTATAATCAAGAAAATGTAGAAAATGCGGGCGTTTAAAAAAATAAACCCTAGAAAATTAGAAAATTTCCGGGTTCTCAAACTCATTTTTTTTCGGGGCGTCACAAAACCAACGTTCACATCTTGAACTTTAGTATTTACCATCCAAAGTTGCATAGAAAAGTATTCAAAAGTGGATACATGTATGGTTTGCCAAATCAAAAGAGAAACAGACCCAAAAGTACATTTAGGGTTTCAATAAATGAGCTATACAAAAGATATGTCCAACTAGCTCATTGCGGCAACCAATTATCAATTGCAGTCCAAAAGTAGTTATTTTCCTGTAAGGAAAACAAAAGGAATAGAGTGAGCTAATTGCCCAGTGAGAATACTACCCAAGCAACAAAGTTCACATAGGCATAAAGCTTTTCATTTCAATTCATCAAAAGTAAGCCAAGGCACACGTCAATAATGAAGATAAAAGGATACGGGTGGCTCTCAAGAGCCCTTTTCCTCGTTTGCATTCTTGATCGGATCTCATTGACTCTCCGTCAATGTTCAAAAGTAACCAACCGTAGACTCCACTTTACTTCCATTCCATCCACCTAACATCCCCCTACCGGGCCCGAACTCCAAACACTTGCACTGTGGTATTACTCGAGTATACCGGAATCGAGAGTCTCTCATACTACAAGATTCCATATAACACTTTCCCCAAGGATCATTAATTGGCACGACCAAGCCCTCGCCGGCTCGATTCAATCAACTACCAATGGGGTTGAGCTCAAAGATAACAATTGTAGTCGTTGGATACTCGTCCAATCGACACCAAATCAAGTACTTTCATTTCATGTAACATTCCAATAACAAGAGAAACAATAAGTGAGAGTGATAAAGTATACTCTCACTTCAATCAATTAACATTCAACTCATCAAGTTCAAGTATCAAAGCTATATAGTAACACATAAGTGAGTAGTACACTCACCAAGCTTGCAAATGGTGTTTCATGCACTACCGTCAAAAGAACGTCGTGAACCACCGTCACGCCCTAAAACATGCAAACAAGTACAATGAGACTCGATAAAGAGTCATAAACCAATGCCAAATACGACCCCAATAGGGTTCCATAAGCATATACAAGCATTAGGGGAAACCAGAAAATCCAGAAATGAAACTAGCTTTAACCCTGAAAAAAACAGTTTTTGACCTCATTTTGCGGTAATGGCACCAAAGACACTACGATTATCGGATGAAGGTGTAAGACCCACCGTTTCGAAGCTAAGAGATAGGGCTACAATATTTCAGAAGGTCACTCAACCCAGTTTCGAGTGTAACCAGGTCACAAATGCAAGATACTACACCAGAATCACAAAAACAGATTCACAGAACGTATTCTAGCGGAAACATCATAAATCAGGCTATCCAAATCCAAATCCAGAAATTCCAAAACCAGCTGAAAGCTAAGAAACAGGGATACATTTCATCAGAAGTCCTCAACAACCAATTCGGAAGCATTCCTAACCAAAATAACCAATTACAGAAGCAATTCTCCAATTCGGGTAAAACCAGAACAGCAAGGGTAATTTCGACTTTTCTCAAGTTACGCTACTCCTATTGACCTGAAATTTTGTATGAACCTCTATAATATCATTCCCTACAACTTTCATGTTTTAAGCCAAGGCCAATTCGGCCTCTAACTAGGAGCTACAAAACCGGGCAGAATGTTATCATCATAAACCCTAACTTTCCAAGATTTCTTCCAAAACAGAAATTGTTTGCAATTAACCACTTTTTCCACCTCATAGAGTCCTTAAACATCATTTCCAATCATCATATATAGCCACACAATCATGTTCATATTAAAACAGAAAAATCCCCAAAAATTATAAAACTTCATCAATTCAACCACAAATCAAGAAATAATCCATAATATTGCATCTCATACTACCACTAAGCATGATTTAAGCATCAATAAAGGGAGGAGAGTGGTTCTTCACAACTCACCTTAGAAATAAGAGAGAGAGAGTAACAAGTCCTCTTAGCTTTCCAAATAACTCCACACAACACTTCACTATCACTCCCTTAAGTGGTTTTATGGAGTAAAATCAAGGTTGGATGGTTGAGTAAGTTGATTGAAGCAAGATTGAAACCAAAATCTTGAAGAGTTTTCTTTCTTTTGTTGCTCAAGGAACTCGGCCACGATGAAGAGAAAATGGTGAATTTTTGGTTATTTTTTTGATTTATTTGGTCAATGGTAAGAAAAGGAATAGTAGTCTTACTTAAGGACCAATCCAATGGTGACACTTGTCACCTCCATTAATGCAAGTCTATCACTTTGTTTCCTCTCACACCAATCCAAATTGCAACCTCTACTTATCTCTTAACACCCGGTAAATTAATTCCAGTATCCAAAACTTAACCTAGTTGGCCGAATTTTTCCGAACTTTTCGCACTAGTGGGTCCCACATCCGGTATACACTCTTAATTTCTCAAAACCTATTCGATACTAGAAAAATCATCTAAAAACTATATCTGCTCCTTAAAAAGATCTAGAATTTTTCCTAATCACAAAAATGCAGAAAACAAGCCATGAAAGATAATAAAACCTAGAAAATGGGAAAAATTACGGGTTCTCACACTATCATTGGAGAGACAAAAGGATAGAGTTGCATTAAATTAGGGTGACAAGTGTCACCTTGTGATTAATTCTTGAATGTTGACCACTATTCACTACTTTACTAATTAAATCCAAAAAAACAAATTGCCCAAAAATCATCCAAAATTGCAAGCTCTTGGCCGGCTCTCTCTCAAGAGAAAAGAAGGAAAACCTCTCAACTTTCTTACCTTCAATCTTGCTCAATCTCTCATTCCAACCGGTTAATCTTCAAATTACTCCATAAAACCTCTTAGTTTAGTGGTATTAAGGTTAGTTGTGAAGTGGTTTGGAAGACTAAGGTGCTAGGTGCTTCCTTTCTTGACTTGGTAAGGTGAGTATCTAAGGAACTTCTCTTCTCTTCTCCATAATGTTCAATTGGTGGTTTATGTGAGTTAAAGAGATAGTTTTAAGTGTTATTTGATGACTTTTGGTTAGAATTGGTGAATTTTCCTATTTATTCATGATTTTTCTGTTTTACTATGTTTAATATTGTTGGACCATGGATGATGACTTGGAATGGTTTAGTGTTGCAGCCCCACCTCCCCCTAAGGCGAACCAGAGGGTTCGGCGGACCGCCTGCCCAGCTCTCGCCGGGACTCAAAATTCAAAACAATAAAACTAGATAAACCCACAAGCGTACTATTCACAATATATCTAACGCCAAAAGAGTTCTAGTTACATCTTCAAAATATCACTCTAATATACTATAACCACAACCAGCAGAAGATAGACCCTAAGGAGGGTTCTTATACAAACCACCAAAACAAAAACAAACAAACATCCCAACTGTCCGACTGTTACAATCAAACCTAACTATGCTAGTGTATGTGCCAAAAGTCCCCGCGTCGGCCCCTGCTAAGGAAAACAAAAGGAAAGGAGTAAGCTATATGCTTAGTAAGTAAACAGGGGCAAAAGCGTAAATCTCACATATTAACAATTACACAATAAGCGTAAAGCAAAAGCAGAAAAGTAACATCACATAATAAGGATACAGGTGGCTCCAAAGCCAGATCGTTTGCCATGTGTGACCTCCTGCCGACACTCCGTCGACCTCAAATAATGGTCCGTAGAACTTCACTTGTACTCCCACCGTACACCTTATCACCCTCTCTGGCCAGTCACCTCACAAACTTGCCCGGGCGAACGAAATCACAAACTTCAGCTTGAGTCACAAGCTCGGGTCACAAACTTGGTCCACATTCTCGGTGAACCGGATTCACAAACTTGGTGACCTCAGACTAAGTTGGACTGGCTTCGACCAAGCCCTGACCGGCTCGAATAGTCCATCTAGGTCGGAAGATCAACCCCAAACTCACAAACTTCACAAAATTTATTCAAAAGTCACCCCGAGCCACGAGCTCAAGGGTTTTAGTTCCAAAATTGCTCATATACACAAGCCATGTACAAATATGTGCGCAAGTTAGGGTTTAGGTCGAGTGCGATAAAGTACACCCTCGCCTAGGTACCCTCTTCATACATATCGAAACACATAAGCAACTAACACACAAGAGCGGCCTGAATACTTACACAACGAACAAAAGAGCAAAAGTACGAAATTCGTGCCGCGAGGAGTAGCTAGTAGGCCCCACTGGCTCCACCTCGCTCACCAACGTCTGAAATTGAAGATTGTGTCACAATATATCACAAATGGCTGCTAACATACTTAAAACAAGCAAAACGGAAAAATCGGCACATGTAAGTGCGGAAACGGCAAAATGGGCACACGCGCCCGCGCGGAACGGCAAACGGAAATGGCCAAATCTGCCTTCTCAAACCGTTTTGATCAAAAGTTAGGCTAGGAATGTCGGATCAAGGTACATGAGATACCGTTACGAAGCTGAGAGGAAGGGCTACAATTGTCATGAAGACACCTAAGTCCGGATCTGAAAATAAATAGGTCAAAAGTATGGAAAATCGTTCCAGAAATTCGCACTTTAGAGTGACGAACAGGGTATGTTTTCTGGACCATAACTCCCAGCTCACAAATCCAAATCAGGAAATTCCAAAGGCATTAGAAAGCTGAGACATAAGGCTAAAACTTTGATGTTTTGGCCGAGACCTGAATCCACTCAGAACAGAACGAAAATTGAGTGCCAAAGTACCCGTTAGAACTGTCCAGATCAAAGGCAGTTCTGACGATCAATCTTGTTTTGGTCATAACGGAAGCTACGGAACTCGGATTTCGACGCACTTTATACCGTTTCGAAGCTAAAACCAAGATCTATATTTATTATGAAGGAGTCAACACCCAGATCGCATGTTATCAAAACGGATAAAACATGGGCAGAAGCAAAAATCAAAACGGAACACAATCCAGGGTACCAAAACAGGTGCGCTAGTGTTTTGTCTATAACTCGGGCTACACTGATCCGTTTAACCTGAAATTTTGCGGACATATTCAGGACATAAGAGGCTACAACGTCACAGAAGGTCACTCAACCCAGTTTTGAGTGCAAACAGGTCAAAAATGCAAGATACTTCATCAACAACGTAAAACAGATTCACCAAAACGCATTCTAGCGGAAACATCATAACTCAGGCTCTACAAGTCCAAATCCAGAAATTCCAAAACCAGTTGAAATCTAAGAAAAAGGGATAAATTTCATAAGAAGGCCTCAACAACCAATTCGGAAGAAATTCCAGCCAAAACAACCAATTACAGTCGCAAATCCCAATTTCGGGTAAACCAAAACAGCAATAGTAATTTCGACTTTTCTCATTCCACACCACTCCGATTGACCTGAAATTTTGTAGGTACCTCTAAAATGTCATTCCCTACAATTTTCATGTTTTGAGCTAAGGCCAATTCGGCCTCTATCTATGACCTCAAAATTCGGACAGAATGTTCATCACAAAACCCTCACTTTTCAATTTTTGGTCCAAAACAGAAATTGGTTGCAATTAATCACTTTTCCCACCTCCTAGAGTCATTATAGACCATTTCCAATCATCATAGATAGCCACACAATCATGCTTATCTTAAAACAGAAAATTTCCCAAAAATAATAAAACTTCATTATTTCAACCACAAATCAAGAATTAATCCATAAACTTGCATCTTATACTACCACTAAGCATGATTTAAGCATCAATTAAAGGAGGAGGGTGGTTCTTCACAACTTACCTTGAAAACAAGAGAGAGAGAGCAATTGGTCACCTTAGCTTTCCAAATAACTTCACCAATCACCTCAAAATCACTAAATGGAGGAGTTTTATGGAGCAATTACAAATTTAACCGGTTGAAGTGGAAGATTGAGCAAGGTTGGAGCAAAGAAATTGGAGAGCTTTTCTTTTCCTTTTTTTCTTGAAGTGAATCGGCCAAGGAGAGAAGAAAATAAGGAATTTTGGTCAATTTTTTTGGTATTTATTTGGTAAAAGTGGTAAGATGGTCTTATGGTCAAATTCCAAGTCCAATCACAAAGTGACACTTGTCACTCTTATTAATGCATAGCTATCCTTTTGTCTCTCCAACTCTCATCCATTTGATAACCTCTAACTATCTCTTAACCCCCGGTAAATTAATCCCAGTATCCAAAACTTAACCTAGTTGGCCGAATTTTTCCGAACTTTTCGCACTAGTGGGTCCCACGTCCGGTATACGCTCTTAATTTCTCAAAATCTATTCGATACTAGAAAAATCATCTAAAAATTATATCTGCTCCTTAAAAATATCTAGAAATTTTTCTAATCACGAAAATGCAGAAAACAAGCCATGAAAAATACGAAAACCTAGAAAATAGGAAATTACGGGTTCTCACACTCTCTCCCCCTTAAGGAAATTTCGTCCTCGAAATTTTACCTTCAGATGGCTCAAGAGTTTGTTGGTTGTCTAATGCATAAGTCTTTGCCGATACACTTGTTCGTTTCCCTCTTTCGTTTGCTTGTTTCGATTTGGCTCCATCCGATTGCGGTGTACTACTTTCCCGTGACTGTTTCCTCGGACAGTTGCTAAGTTGATGATTGCTACTCCCACAGCGCAGACATCTCCTTCCCTTTCTCCAACAATCCACTTCAATATGATTGGATTTTCTGCAATAACCACAAATTGTCACACCACCCACTCCACGGCCCTTCTTAGCAAATGATCTACCAGCTTTACCCTTTTTCTTTGCATGGAAGATCTTCAGTTGTGGCCTTGCAATTCCTGTCTTTTGAGCTTCCTCTGGAATCCCCATAGAAGTATTACTTTGTGCCATTGCTACGGTCGCCTTGGAAATCTCTTCGTATTTCCTCTTTAGCTCCATGTTTTGGTGTAAGAGCTCAAGTTTCTCCGAATACTCTTGCTTCCATCGCCCTTCCCAGTACTTGGTTAGCCTCCTTTGAACCTCTCTTTCGTCTCGGAGAACCGCAATTTCTTGATACGGATCAACCCAGTGTGTCATCTTACGGAGTTGCTGGAACTCGAAGGCTAGCCTGTCGGCAAAACAATGGGTCATAATACATTTCTAAGTACGAGTGGCACTCTCGGTCCTTGTCCAGCTATTGTTTCCCTTTTCTTCTCTTGATTCTTGGCCTCGCTTAGTTCCACGGCCACGACCACATCGGTGTCTCCGTCTTTCTTACATATATATATATATATATATATATATTTTTTTCCTCTCTTTTTTTCCCCCCCAGGATAATTCAGCGAATAAATGCAGTAAAGCGACACAAGTATTCGAATTCTAGCACACCAATTACACCAAAGACATATACACATATAACACCATGTATCAAGATGGTAGACAATCTAATACATCAATACATGTCAAATTAGACAAATAATCATATGCACAATTACTCAAACCAATGTCATGTCATAGCGGTATCAAAGCAAATCAAGAATAAAGGCGATATCGTCCCATACCCAATTAAAATAACCCCGTCCGATCTCTCACGTCACTTACTATTCAAACGAATTATCCATTAACCTCTTGTACTCATTCCAACCAAATAAAACCTGTTCATGTTCCCAAAATGCAAATCTCACATACTTAACACCGCCTCAACTCTGGAGTACTCGGGCACAAGAATCCGAAATAAGATAATTCACCTCTCGAGCTGGCCAGTCGCAAGAGTAAACCATCTACAATCGAAATTCCTACCAGACGTACCTATCTATGGTCCTCAATTATCACGGGAAAGATTTAAGGCCTATAACGTTCACAATTCAGAGCTTAGGCTCAAACGAGCACTTATTCCTTCATACCTATTCACCACTTAGTCCAGGCTCACACAACGCAGAGACCACGCGAAGCAGGCTCTGATACCACCTGTGACAGCCCCACCTCCCCCTAAGGCGAACCAGAGGGTTCGGCGGACCGCCTGCCCAGCTCTCGCCGGGACTCAAAATTCAAAACAATAAAACTAGATAAACCCACAAGCGTACTATTCACAATATATCTAACGCCAAAAGAGTTCTAGTTACATCTTCAAAATATCACTCTAATATACTATAACCACAACCAGCAGAAGATAGACCCTAAGGAGGGTTCTTATACAAACCACCAAAACAAAAACAAACAAACATCCCAACTGTCCGACTGTTACAATCAAACCTAACTATGCTAGTGTATGTGCCAAAAGTCCCCGCGTCGGCCCCTGCTAAGGAAAACAAAAGGAAAGGAGTAAGCTATATGCTTAGTAAGTAAACAGGGGCAAAAGCGTAAATCTCACATATTAACAATTACACAATAAGCGTAAAGCAAAAGCAGAAAAGTAACATCACATAATAAGGATACAGGTGGCTCCAAAGCCAGATCGTTTGCCATGTGTGACCTCCTGCCGACACTCCGTCGACCTCAAATAATGGTCCGTAGAACTTCACTTGTACTCCCACCGTACACCTTATCACCCTCTCTGGCCAGTCACCTCACAAACTTGCCCGGGCGAACGAAATCACAAACTTCAGCTTGAGTCACAAGCTCGGGTCACAAACTTGGTCCACATTCTCGGTGAACCGGATTCACAAACTTGGTGACCTCAGACTAAGTTGGACTGGCTTCGACCAAGCCCTGACCGGCTCGAATAGTCCATCTAGGTCGGAAGATCAACCCCAAACTCACAAACTTCACAAAATTTATTCAAAAGTCACCCCGAGCCACGAGCTCAAGGGTTTTAGTTCCAAAATTGCTCATATACACAAGCCATGTACAAATATGTGCGCAAGTTAGGGTTTAGGTCGAGTGCGATAAAGTACACCCTCGCCTAGGTACCCTCTTCATACATATCGAAACACATAAGCAACTAACACACAAGAGCGGCCTGAATACTTACACAACGAACAAAAGAGCAAAAGTACGAAATTCGTGCCGCGAGGAGTAGCTAGTAGGCCCCACTGGCTCCACCTCGCTCACCAACGTCTGAAATTGAAGATTGTGTCACAATATATCACAAATGGCTGCTAACATACTTAAAACAAGCAAAACGGAAAAATCGGCACATGTAAGTGCGGAAACGGCAAAATGGGCACACGCGCCCGCGCGGAACGGCAAACGGAAATGGCCAAATCTGCCTTCTCAAACCGTTTTGATCAAAAGTTAGGCTAGGAATGTCGGATCAAGGTACATGAGATACCGTTACGAAGCTGAGAGGAAGGGCTACAATTGTCATGAAGACACCTAAGTCCGGATCTGAAAATAAATAGGTCAAAAGTATGGAAAATCGTTCCAGAAATTCGCACTTTAGAGTGACGAACAGGGTATGTTTTCTGGACCATAACTCCCAGCTCACAAATCCAAATCAGGAAATTCCAAAGGCATTAGAAAGCTGAGACATAAGGCTAAAACTTTGATGTTTTGGCCGAGACCTGAATCCACTCAGAACAGAACGAAAATTGAGTGCCAAAGTACCCGTTAGAACTGTCCAGATCAAAGGCAGTTCTGACGATCAATCTTGTTTTGGTCATAACGGAAGCTACGGAACTCGGATTTCGACGCACTTTATACCGTTTCGAAGCTAAAACCAAGATCTATATTTATTATGAAGGAGTCAACACCCAGATCGCATGTTATCAAAACGGATAAAACATGGGCAGAAGCAAAAATCAAAACGGAACACAATCCAGGGTACCAAAACAGGTGCTAGTGTTTTGTCTATAACTCGGGCTACACTGATCCGTTTAACCTGAAATTTTGCGGACATATTCAGGACATAAGAGGCTACAACGTCACAGAAGGTCACTCAACCCAGTTTTGAGTGCAAACAGGTCAAAAATGCAAGATACTTCATCAACAACGTAAAACAGATTCACCAAAACGCATTCTAGCGGAAACATCATAACTCAGGCTCTACAAGTCCAAATCCAGAAATTCCAAAACCAGTTGAAATCTAAGAAAAAGGGATAAATTTCATAAGAAGGCCTCAACAACCAATTCGGAAGAAATTCCAGCCAAAACAACCAATTACAGTCGCAAATCCCAATTTCGGGTAAACCAAAACAGCAATAGTAATTTCGACTTTTCTCATTCCACACCACTCCGATTGACCTGAAATTTTGTAGGTACCTCTAAAATGTCATTCCCTACAATTTTCATGTTTTGAGCTAAGGCCAATTCGGCCTCTATCTATGACCTCAAAATTCGGACAGAATGTTCATCACAAAACCCTCACTTTTCAATTTTTGGTCCAAAACAGAAATTGGTTGCAATTAATCACTTTTCCCACCTCCTAGAGTCATTATAGACCATTTCCAATCATCATAGATAGCCACACAATCATGCTTATCTTAAAACAGAAAATTTCCCAAAAATAATAAAACTTCATTATTTCAACCACAAATCAAGAATTAATCCATAAACTTGCATCTTATACTACCACTAAGCATGATTTAAGCATCAATTAAAGGAGGAGGGTGGTTCTTCACAACTTACCTTGAAAACAAGAGAGAGAGAGCAATTGGTCACCTTAGCTTTCCAAATAACTTCACCAATCACCTCAAAATCACTAAATGGAGGAGTTTTATGGAGCAATTACAAATTTAACCGGTTGAAGTGGAAGATTGAGCAAGGTTGGAGCAAAGAAATTGGAGAGCTTTTCTTTTCCTTTTTTTCTTGAAGTGAATCGGCCAAGGAGAGAAGAAAATAAGGAATTTTGGTCAATTTTTTTGGTATTTATTTGGTAAAAGTGGTAAGATGGTCTTATGGTCAAATTCCAAGTCCAATCACAAAGTGACACTTGTCACTCTTATTAATGCATAGCTATCCTTTTGTCTCTCCAACTCTCATCCATTTGATAACCTCTAACTATCTCTTAACCCCCGGTAAATTAATCCCAGTATCCAAAACTTAACCTAGTTGGCCGAATTTTTCCGAACTTTTCGCACTAGTGGGTCCCACGTCCGGTATACGCTCTTAATTTCTCAAAATCTATTCGATACTAGAAAAATCATCTAAAAATTATATCTGCTCCTTAAAAATATCTAGAAATTTTTCTAATCACGAAAATGCAGAAAACAAGCCATGAAAAATACGAAAACCTAGAAAATAGGAAATTACGGGTTCTCACACTCTCTCCCCCTTAAGGAAATTTCGTCCTCGAAATTTTACCTTCAGATGGCTCAAGAGTTTGTTGGTTGTCTAATGCATAAGTCTTTGCCGATACACTTGTTCGTTTCCCTCTTTCGTTTGCTTGTTTCGATTTGGCTCCATCCGATTGCGGTGTACTACTTTCCCGTGACTGTTTCCTCGGACAGTTGCTAAGTTGATGATTGCTACTCCCACAGCGCAGACATCTCCTTCCCTTTCTCCAACAATCCACTTCAATATGATTGGATTTTCTGCAATAACCACAAATTGTCACACCACCCACTCCACGGCCCTTCTTAGCAAATGATCTACCAGCTTTACCCTTTTTCTTTGCATGGAAGATCTTCAGTTGTGGCCTTGCAATTCCTGTCTTTTGAGCTTCCTCTGGAATCCCCATAGAAGTATTACTTTGTGCCATTGCTACGGTCGCCTTGGAAATCTCTTCGTATTTCCTCTTTAGCTCCATGTTTTGGTGTAAGAGCTCAAGTTTCTCCGAATACTCTTGCTTCCATCGCCCTTCCCAGTACTTGGTTAGCCTCCTTTGAACCTCTCTTTCGTCTCGGAGAACCGCAATTTCTTGATACGGATCAACCCAGTGTGTCATCTTACGGAGTTGCTGGAACTCGAAGGCTAGCCTGTCGGCAAAACAATGGGTCATAATACATTTCTAAGTACGAGTGGCACTCTCGGTCCTTGTCCAGCTATTGTTTCCCTTTTCTTCTCTTGATTCTTGGCCTCGCTTAGTTCCACGGCCACGACCACATCGGTGTCTCCGTCTTTCTTACATATATATATATATATATATATATTTTTTTTTCCTCTCTTTTTTTCCCCCCCAGGATAATTCAGCGAATAAATGCAGTAAAGCGACACAAGTATTCGAATTCTAGCACACCAATTACACCAAAGACATATACACATATAACACCATGTATCAAGATGGTAGACAATCTAATACATCAATACATGTCAAATTAGACAAATAATCATATGCACAATTACTCAAACCAATGTCATGTCATAGCGGTATCAAAGCAAATCAAGAATAAAGGCGATATCGTCCCATACCCAATTAAAATAACCCCGTCCGATCTCTCACGTCACTTACTATTCAAACGAATTATCCATTAACCTCTTGTACTCATTCCAACCAAATAAAACCTGTTCATGTTCCCAAAATGCAAATCTCACATACTTAACACCGCCTCAACTCTGGAGTACTCGGGCACAAGAATCCGAAATAAGATAATTCACCTCTCGAGCTGGCCAGTCCCAAGAGTAAACCATCTACAATCGAAATTCCTACCAGACGTACCTATCTATGGTCCTCAATTATCACGGGAAAGATTTAAGGCCTATAACGTTCACAATTCAGAGCTTAGGCTCAAACGAGCACTTATTCCTTCATACCTATTCACCACTTAGTCCAGGCTCACTCCACGCAGAGACCACGCGAAGCAGGCTCTGATACCACCTGTGACAGCCCCACCTCCCCCTAAGGCGAACCAGAGGGTTCGGCGGACCGCCTGCCCAGCTCTCGCCGGGACTCAAAATTCAAAACAATAAAACTAGATAAACCCACAAGCGTACTATTCACAATATATCTAACGCCAAAAGAGTTCTAGTTACATCTTCAAAATATCACTCTAATATACTATAACCACAACCAGCAGAAGATAGACCCTAAGGAGGGTTCTTATACAAACCACCAAAACAAAAACAAACAAACATCCCAACTGTCCGACTGTTACAATCAAACCTAACTATGCTAGTGTATGTGCCAAAAGTCCCCGCGTCGGCCCCTGCTAAGGAAAACAAAAGGAAAGGAGTAAGCTATATGCTTAGTAAGTAAACAGGGGCAAAAGCGTAAATCTCACATATTAACAATTACACAATAAGCGTAAAGCAAAAGCAGAAAAGTAACATCACATAATAAGGATACAGGTGGCTCCAAAGCCAGATCGTTTGCCATGTGTGACCTCCTGCCGACACTCCGTCGACCTCAAATAATGGTCCGTAGAACTTCACTTGTACTCCCACCGTACACCTTATCACCCTCTCTGGCCAGTCACCTCACAAACTTGCCCGGGCGAACGAAATCACAAACTTCAGCTTGAGTCACAAGCTCGGGTCACAAACTTGGTCCACATTCTCGGTGAACCGGATTCACAAACTTGGTGACCTCAGACTAAGTTGGACTGGCTTCGACCAAGCCCTGACCGGCTCGAATAGTCCATCTAGGTCGGAAGATCAACCCCAAACTCACAAACTTCACAAAATTTATTCAAAAGTCACCCCGAGCCACGAGCTCAAGGGTTTTAGTTCCAAAATTGCTCATATACACAAGCCATGTACAAATATGTGCGCAAGTTAGGGTTTAGGTCGAGTGCGATAAAGTACACCCTCGCCTAGGTACCCTCTTCATACATATCGAAACACATAAGCAACTAACACACAAGAGCGGCCTGAATACTTACACAACGAACAAAAGAGCAAAAGTACGAAATTCGTGCCGCGAGGAGTAGCTAGTAGGCCCCACTGGCTCCACCTCGCTCACCAACGTCTGAAATTGAAGATTGTGTCACAATATATCACAAATGGCTGCTAACATACTTAAAACAAGCAAAACGGAAAAATCGGCACATGTAAGTGCGGAAACGGCAAAATGGGCACACGCGCCCGCGCGGAACGGCAAACGGAAATGGCCAAATCTGCCTTCTCAAACCGTTTTGATCAAAAGTTAGGCTAGGAATGTCGGATCAAGGTACATGAGATACCGTTACGAAGCTGAGAGGAAGGGCTACAATTGTCATGAAGACACCTAAGTCCGGATCTGAAAATAAATAGGTCAAAAGTATGGAAAATCGTTCCAGAAATTCGCACTTTAGAGTGACGAACAGGGTATGTTTTCTGGACCATAACTCCCAGCTCACAAATCCAAATCAGGAAATTCCAAAGGCATTAGAAAGCTGAGACATAAGGCTAAAACTTTGATGTTTTGGCCGAGACCTGAATCCACTCAGAACAGAACGAAAATTGAGTGCCAAAGTACCCGTTAGAACTGTCCAGATCAAAGGCAGTTCTGACGATCAATCTTGTTTTGGTCATAACGGAAGCTACGGAACTCGGATTTCGACGCACTTTATACCGTTTCGAAGCTAAAACCAAGATCTATATTTATTATGAAGGAGTCAACACCCAGATCGCATGTTATCAAAACGGATAAAACATGGGCAGAAGCAAAAATCAAAACGGAACACAATCCAGGGTACCAAAACAGGTGCTAGTGTTTTGTCTATAACTCGGGCTACACTGATCCGTTTAACCTGAAATTTTGCGGACATATTCAGGACATAAGAGGCTACAACGTCACAGAAGGTCACTCAACCCAGTTTTGAGTGCAAACAGGTCAAAAATGCAAGATACTTCATCAACAACGTAAAACAGATTCACCAAAACGCATTCTAGCGGAAACATCATAACTCAGGCTCTACAAGTCCAAATCCAGAAATTCCAAAACCAGTTGAAATCTAAGAAAAAGGGATAAATTTCATAAGAAGGCCTCAACAACCAATTCGGAAGAAATTCCAGCCAAAACAACCAATTACAGTCGCAAATCCCAATTTCGGGTAAACCAAAACAGCAATAGTAATTTCGACTTTTCTCATTCCACACCACTCCGATTGACCTGAAATTTTGTAGGTACCTCTAAAATGTCATTCCCTACAATTTTCATGTTTTGAGCTAAGGCCAATTCGGCCTCTATCTATGACCTCAAAATTCGGACAGAATGTTCATCACAAAACCCTCACTTTTCAATTTTTGGTCCAAAACAGAAATTGGTTGCAATTAATCACTTTTCCCACCTCCTAGAGTCATTATAGACCATTTCCAATCATCATAGATAGCCACACAATCATGCTTATCTTAAAACAGAAAATTTCCCAAAAATAATAAAACTTCATTATTTCAACCACAAATCAAGAATTAATCCATAAACTTGCATCTTATACTACCACTAAGCATGATTTAAGCATCAATTAAAGGAGGAGGGTGGTTCTTCACAACTTACCTTGAAAACAAGAGAGAGAGAGCAATTGGTCACCTTAGCTTTCCAAATAACTTCACCAATCACCTCAAAATCACTAAATGGAGGAGTTTTATGGAGCAATTACAAATTTAACCGGTTGAAGTGGAAGATTGAGCAAGGTTGGAGCAAAGAAATTGGAGAGCTTTTCTTTTCCTTTTTTTCTTGAAGTGAATCGGCCAAGGAGAGAAGAAAATAAGGAATTTTGGTCAATTTTTTTGGTATTTATTTGGTAAAAGTGGTAAGATGGTCTTATGGTCAAATTCCAAGTCCAATCACAAAGTGACACTTGTCACTCTTATTAATGCATAGCTATCCTTTTGTCTCTCCAACTCTCATCCATTTGATAACCTCTAACTATCTCTTAACCCCCGGTAAATTAATCCCAGTATCCAAAACTTAACCTAGTTGGCCGAATTTTTCCGAACTTTTCGCACTAGTGGGTCCCACGTCCGGTATACGCTCTTAATTTCTCAAAATCTATTCGATACTAGAAAAATCATCTAAAAATTATATCTGCTCCTTAAAAATATCTAGAAATTTTTCTAATCACGAAAATGCAGAAAACAAGCCATGAAAAATACGAAAACCTAGAAAATAGGAAATTACGGGTTCTCACATTTAGAATGAAGCCTTAGTGCGTAAATTGTAGCTATTTGCGGAAAATTTCCGCCTCGAACCGAAATTTCCAGATTAGGGTTTAATTAACCCCTGTTCTGCCCGGTTTTGTTCAGCTAGGTTAGAGGCCAAATCAGCCTTAGGTTAAAACATGAAAGTTGTAGAAAATAATGTTTTATAGTTGGCTAAACATTTTCAGCCCAATCCGAGTTCGGTAGCCTATGAAAATAACGAAATACCCCTGCTGCCCTGTTTCAATCCGAACATGCTAATCAGCTTCTGTAATTGGTTGTTTTGACCAGGAATACTACTGATTTGGTTGTCAATGTCTTCTTAAGACTTATAGCCTTGTATCTTAGCTTTCAAATGACTTTGGAATCACTTGAATTGGAGTTGTATATGCTGAGATATGACTTTATGAATTAGGACTGCCACAGTAAACTTCGAATTGGAGAATCTGGGGTTGTTTTGGTAAATTTGACTTAGATACATTGTAAACTGGACTGAGTGATCTTCATCAAAGTTTTAGGTCTTTGTCTTAGATTCGAAATGGTATGAATTACATCCCAATCCGATAAGCGTAGCCTCCGCTGTGTCCGTTACGTAAAACAACATCAAACCTGTTTTCCTTTCCGGACATTTTCCTAGCTTGAATTTGTACTTGTACCACTTTGAGCCTATTGAACGGCTATTGAAATGAGATTATTTTGTGTGTGACATTGGGGCGTTTGATGTTGTTTTACGTAACGGACACAGCGGAGGCTACGCTTATCGGATTGGGATGTAATTCATACCATTTCGAATCTAAGACAAAGACCTAAAACTTTGATGAAGATCACTCAGTCCAGTTTACAATGTATCTAAGTCAAATTTACCAAAACAACCCCAGATTCTCCAATTCGAAGTTTACTGTGGCAGTCCTAATTCATAAAGTCATATCTCAGCATATACAACTCCAATTCAAGTGATTCCAAAGTCATTTGAAAGCTAAGATACAAGGCTATAAGTCTTAAGAAGACATTGACAACCAAATCAGTAGTATTCCTGGTCAAAACAACCAATTACAGAAGCTGATTAGCATGTTCGGATTGAAACAGGGCAGCAGGGGTATTTCGTTATTTTCATAGGCTACCGAACTCGGATTGGGCTGAAAATGTTTAGCCAACTATAAAACATTATTTTCTACAACTTTCATGTTTTAACCTAAGGCTGATTTGGCCTCTAACCTAGCTGAACAAAACCGGGCAGAACAGGGGTTAATTAAACCCTAATCTGGAAATTTCGGTTCGAGGCGGAAATTTTCCGCAAATAGCTACAATTTACGCACTAAGGCTTCATTCTAAATGTGAGAACCCGTAATTTCCTATTTTCTAGGTTTTCGTATTTTTCATGGCTTGTTTTCTGCATTTTCGTGATTAGAAAAATTTCTAGATATTTTTAAGGAGCAGATATAATTTTTAGATGATTTTTCTAGTATCGAATAGATTTTGAGAAATTAAGAGCGTATACCGGACGTGGGACCCACTAGTGCGAAAAGTTCGGAAAAATTCGGCCAACTAGGTTAAGTTTTGGATACTGGGATTAATTTACCGGGGGTTAAGAGATAGTTAGAGGTTATCAAATGGATGAGAGTTGGAGAGACAAAAGGATAGCTATGCATTAATAAGAGTGACAAGTGTCACTTTGTGATTGGACTTGGAATTTGACCATAAGACCATCTTACCACTTTTACCAAATAAATACCAAAAAAATTGACCAAAATTCCTTATTTTCTTCTCTCCTTGGCCGATTCACTTCAAGAAAAAAAGGAAAAGAAAAGCTCTCCAATTTCTTTGCTCCAACCTTGCTCAATCTTCCACTTCAACCGGTTAAATTTGTAATTGCTCCATAAAACTCCTCCATTTAGTGATTTTGAGGTGATTGGTGAAGTTATTTGGAAAGCTAAGGTGACCAATTGCTCTCTCTCTCTTGTTTTCAAGGTAAGTTGTGAAGAACCACCCTCCTCCTTTAATTGATGCTTAAATCATGCTTAGTGGTAGTATAAGATGCAAGTTTATGGATTAATTCTTGATTTGTGGTTGAAATAATGAAGTTTTATTATTTTTGGGAAATTTTCTGTTTTAAGATAAGCATGATTGTGTGGCTATCTATGATGATTGGAAATGGTCTATAATGACTCTAGGAGGTGGGAAAAGTGATTAATTGCAACCAATTTCTGTTTTGGACCAAAAATTGAAAAGTGAGGGTTTTGTGATGAACATTCTGTCCGAATTTTGAGGTCATAGATAGAGGCCGAATTGGCCTTAGCTCAAAACATGAAAATTGTAGGGAATGACATTTTAGAGGTACCTACAAAATTTCAGGTCAATCGGAGTGGTGTGGAATGAGAAAAGTCGAAATTACTATTGCTGTTTTGGTTTACCCGAAATTGGGATTTGCGACTGTAATTGGTTGTTTTGGCTGGAATTTCTTCCGAATTGGTTGTTGAGGCCTTCTTATGAAATTTATCCCTTTTTCTTAGATTTCAACTGGTTTTGGAATTTCTGGATTTGGACTTGTAGAGCCTGAGTTATGATGTTTCCGCTAGAATGCGTTTTGGTGAATCTGTTTTACGTTGTTGATGAAGTATCTTGCATTTTTGACCTGTTTGCACTCAAAACTGGGTTGAGTGACCTTCTGTGACGTTGTAGCCTCTTATGTCCTGAATATGTCCGCAAAATTTCAGGTTAAACGGATCAGTGTAGCCCGAGTTATAGACAAAACACTAGCACCTGTTTTGGTACCCTGGATTGTGTTCCGTTTTGATTTTTGCTTCTGCCCATGTTTTATCCGTTTTGATAACATGCGATCTGGGTGTTGACTCCTTCATAATAAATATAGATCTTGGTTTTAGCTTCGAAACGGTATAAAGTGCGTCGAAATCCGAGTTCCGTAGCTTCCGTTATGACCAAAACAAGATTGATCGTCAGAACTGCCTTTGATCTGGACAGTTCTAACGGGTACTTTGGCACTCAATTTTCGTTCTGTTCTGAGTGGATTCAGGTCTCGGCCAAAACATCAAAGTTTTAGCCTTATGTCTCAGCTTTCTAATGCCTTTGGAATTTCCTGATTTGGATTTGTGAGCTGGGAGTTATGGTCCAGAAAACATACCCTGTTCGTCACTCTAAAGTGCGAATTTCTGGAACGATTTTCCATACTTTTGACCTATTTATTTTCAGATCCGGACTTAGGTGTCTTCATGACAATTGTAGCCCTTCCTCTCAGCTTCGTAACGGTATCTCATGTACCTTGATCCGACATTCCTAGCCTAACTTTTGATCAAAACGGTTTGAGAAGGCAGATTTGGCCATTTCCGTTTGCCGTTCCGCGCGGGCGCGTGTGCCCATTTTGCCGTTTCCGCACTTACATGTGCCGATTTTTCCGTTTTGCTTGTTTTAAGTATGTTAGCAGCCATTTGTGATATATTGTGACACAATCTTCAATTTCAGACGTTGGTGAGCGAGGTGGAGCCAGTGGGGCCTACTAGCTACTCCTCGCGGCACGAATTTCGTACTTTTGCTCTTTTGTTCGTTGTGTAAGTATTCAGGCCGCTCTTGTGTGTTAGTTGCTTATGTGTTTCGATATGTATGAAGAGGGTACCTAGGCGAGGGTGTACTTTATCGCACTCGACCTAAACCCTAACTTGCGCACATATTTGTACATGGCTTGTGTATATGAGCAATTTTGGAACTAAAACCCTTGAGCTCGTGGCTCGGGGTGACTTTTGAATAAATTTTGTGAAGTTTGTGAGTTTGGGGTTGATCTTCCGACCTAGATGGACTATTCGAGCCGGTCAGGGCTTGGTCGAAGCCAGTCCAACTTAGTCTGAGGTCACCAAGTTTGTGAATCCGGTTCACCGAGAATGTGGACCAAGTTTGTGACCCGAGCTTGTGACTCAAGCTGAAGTTTGTGATTTCGTTCGCCCGGGCAAGTTTGTGAGGTGACTGGCCAGAGAGGGTGATAAGGTGTACGGTGGGAGTACAAGTGAAGTTCTACGGACCATTATTTGAGGTCGACGGAGTGTCGGCAGGAGGTCACACATGGCAAACGATCTGGCTTTGGAGCCACCTGTATCCTTATTATGTGATGTTACTTTTCTGCTTTTGCTTTACGCTTATTGTGTAATTGTTAATATGTGAGATTTACGCTTTTGCCCCTGTTTACTTACTAAGCATATAGCTTACTCCTTTCCTTTTGTTTTCCTTAGCAGGGGCCGACGCGGGGACTTTTGGCACATACACTAGCATAGTTAGGTTTGATTGTAACAGTCGGACAGTTGGGATGTTTGTTTGTTTTTGTTTTGGTGGTTTGTATAAGAACCCTCCTTAGGGTCTATCTTCTGCTGGTTGTGGTTATAGTATATTAGAGTGATATTTTGAAGATGTAACTAGAACTCTTTTGGCGTTAGATATATTGTGAATAGTACGCTTGTGGGTTTATCTAGTTTTATTGTTTTGAATTTTGAGTCCCGGCGAGAGCTGGGCAGGCGGTCCGCCGAACCCTCTGGTTCGCCTTAGGGGGAGGTGGGGCTGTCACAGGTGGTATCAGAGCCTGCTTCGCGTGGTCTCTGCGTGGAGTGAGCCTGGACTAAGTGGTGAATAGGTATGAAGGAATAAGTGCTCGTTTGAGCCTAAGCTCTGAATTGTGAACGTTATAGGCCTTAAATCTTTCCCGTGATAATTGAGGACCATAGATAGGTACGTCTGGTAGGAATTTCGATTGTAGATGGTTTACTCTTGGGACTGGCCAGCTCGAGAGGTGAATTATCTTATTTCGGATTCTTGTGCCCGAGTACTCCAGAGTTGAGGCGGTGTTAAGTATGTGAGATTTGCATTTTGGGAACATGAACAGGTTTTATTTGGTTGGAATGAGTACAAGAGGTTAATGGATAATTCGTTTGAATAGTAAGTGACGTGAGAGATCGGACGGGGTTATTTTAATTGGGTATGGGACGATATCGCCTTTATTCTTGATTTGCTTTGATACCGCTATGACATGACATTGGTTTGAGTAATTGTGCATATGATTATTTGTCTAATTTGACATGTATTGATGTATTAGATTGTCTACCATCTTGATACATGGTGTTATATGTGTATATGTCTTTGGTGTAATTGGTGTGCTAGAATTCGAATACTTGTGTCGCTTTACTGCATTTATTCGCTGAATTATCCTGGGGGGGAAAAAAAGAGAGGAAAAAAAAATATATATATATATATATATATATGTAAGAAAGACGGAGACACCGATGTGGTCGTGGCCGTGGAACTAAGCGAGGCCAAGAATCAAGAGAAGAAAAGGGAAACAATAGCTGGACAAGGACCGAGAGTGCCACTCGTACTTAGAAATGTATTATGACCCATTGTTTTGCCGACAGGCTAGCCTTCGAGTTCCAGCAACTCCGTAAGATGACACACTGGGTTGATCCGTATCAAGAAATTGCGGTTCTCCGAGACGAAAGAGAGGTTCAAAGGAGGCTAACCAAGTACTGGGAAGGGCGATGGAAGCAAGAGTATTCGGAGAAACTTGAGCTCTTACACCAAAACATGGAGCTAAAGAGGAAATACGAAGAGATTTCCAAGGCGACCGTAGCAATGGCACAAAGTAATACTTCTATGGGGATTCCAGAGGAAGCTCAAAAGACAGGAATTGCAAGGCCACAACTGAAGATCTTCCATGCAAAGAAAAAGGGTAAAGCTGGTAGATCATTTGCTAAGAAGGGCCGTGGAGTGGGTGGTGTGACAATTTGTGGTTATTGCAGAAAATCCAATCATATTGAAGTGGATTGTTGGAGAAAGGGAAGGAGATGTCTGCGCTGTGGGAGTAGCAATCATCAACTTAGCAACTGTCCGAGGAAACAGTCACGGGAAAGTAGTACACCGCAATCGGATGGAGCCAAATCGAAACAAGCAAACGAAAGAGGGAAACGAACAAGTGTATCGGCAAAGACTTATGCATTAGACAACCAACAAACTCTTGAGCCATCTGAAGGTAAAATTTCGAGGACGAAATTTCCTTAAGGGGGAGAGAGTGTGAGAACCCGTAATTTCCTATTTTCTAGGTTTTCGTATTTTTCATGGCTTGTTTTCTGCATTTTCGTGATTAGAAAAATTTCTAGATATTTTTAAGGAGCAGATATAATTTTTAGATGATTTTTCTAGTATCGAATAGATTTTGAGAAATTAAGAGCGTATACCGGACGTGGGACCCACTAGTGCGAAAAGTTCGGAAAAATTCGGCCAACTAGGTTAAGTTTTGGATACTGGGATTAATTTACCGGGGGTTAAGAGATAGTTAGAGGTTATCAAATGGATGAGAGTTGGAGAGACAAAAGGATAGCTATGCATTAATAAGAGTGACAAGTGTCACTTTGTGATTGGACTTGGAATTTGACCATAAGACCATCTTACCACTTTTACCAAATAAATACCAAAAAAATTGACCAAAATTCCTTATTTTCTTCTCTCCTTGGCCGATTCACTTCAAGAAAAAAAGGAAAAGAAAAGCTCTCCAATTTCTTTGCTCCAACCTTGCTCAATCTTCCACTTCAACCGGTTAAATTTGTAATTGCTCCATAAAACTCCTCCATTTAGTGATTTTGAGGTGATTGGTGAAGTTATTTGGAAAGCTAAGGTGACCAATTGCTCTCTCTCTCTTGTTTTCAAGGTAAGTTGTGAAGAACCACCCTCCTCCTTTAATTGATGCTTAAATCATGCTTAGTGGTAGTATAAGATGCAAGTTTATGGATTAATTCTTGATTTGTGGTTGAAATAATGAAGTTTTATTATTTTTGGGAAATTTTCTGTTTTAAGATAAGCATGATTGTGTGGCTATCTATGATGATTGGAAATGGTCTATAATGACTCTAGGAGGTGGGAAAAGTGATTAATTGCAACCAATTTCTGTTTTGGACCAAAAATTGAAAAGTGAGGGTTTTGTGATGAACATTCTGTCCGAATTTTGAGGTCATAGATAGAGGCCGAATTGGCCTTAGCTCAAAACATGAAAATTGTAGGGAATGACATTTTAGAGGTACCTACAAAATTTCAGGTCAATCGGAGTGGTGTGGAATGAGAAAAGTCGAAATTACTATTGCTGTTTTGGTTTACCCGAAATTGGGATTTGCGACTGTAATTGGTTGTTTTGGCTGGAATTTCTTCCGAATTGGTTGTTGAGGCCTTCTTATGAAATTTATCCCTTTTTCTTAGATTTCAACTGGTTTTGGAATTTCTGGATTTGGACTTGTAGAGCCTGAGTTATGATGTTTCCGCTAGAATGCGTTTTGGTGAATCTGTTTTACGTTGTTGATGAAGTATCTTGCATTTTTGACCTGTTTGCACTCAAAACTGGGTTGAGTGACCTTCTGTGACGTTGTAGCCTCTTATGTCCTGAATATGTCCGCAAAATTTCAGGTTAAACGGATCAGTGTAGCCCGAGTTATAGACAAAACACTAGCACCTGTTTTGGTACCCTGGATTGTGTTCCGTTTTGATTTTTGCTTCTGCCCATGTTTTATCCGTTTTGATAACATGCGATCTGGGTGTTGACTCCTTCATAATAAATATAGATCTTGGTTTTAGCTTCGAAACGGTATAAAGTGCGTCGAAATCCGAGTTCCGTAGCTTCCGTTATGACCAAAACAAGATTGATCGTCAGAACTGCCTTTGATCTGGACAGTTCTAACGGGTACTTTGGCACTCAATTTTCGTTCTGTTCTGAGTGGATTCAGGTCTCGGCCAAAACATCAAAGTTTTAGCCTTATGTCTCAGCTTTCTAATGCCTTTGGAATTTCCTGATTTGGATTTGTGAGCTGGGAGTTATGGTCCAGAAAACATACCCTGTTCGTCACTCTAAAGTGCGAATTTCTGGAACGATTTTCCATACTTTTGACCTATTTATTTTCAGATCCGGACTTAGGTGTCTTCATGACAATTGTAGCCCTTCCTCTCAGCTTCGTAACGGTATCTCATGTACCTTGATCCGACATTCCTAGCCTAACTTTTGATCAAAACGGTTTGAGAAGGCAGATTTGGCCATTTCCGTTTGCCGTTCCGCGCGGGCGCGTGTGCCCATTTTGCCGTTTCCGCACTTACATGTGCCGATTTTTCCGTTTTGCTTGTTTTAAGTATGTTAGCAGCCATTTGTGATATATTGTGACACAATCTTCAATTTCAGACGTTGGTGAGCGAGGTGGAGCCAGTGGGGCCTACTAGCTACTCCTCGCGGCACGAATTTCGTACTTTTGCTCTTTTGTTCGTTGTGTAAGTATTCAGGCCGCTCTTGTGTGTTAGTTGCTTATGTGTTTCGATATGTATGAAGAGGGTACCTAGGCGAGGGTGTACTTTATCGCACTCGACCTAAACCCTAACTTGCGCACATATTTGTACATGGCTTGTGTATATGAGCAATTTTGGAACTAAAACCCTTGAGCTCGTGGCTCGGGGTGACTTTTGAATAAATTTTGTGAAGTTTGTGAGTTTGGGGTTGATCTTCCGACCTAGATGGACTATTCGAGCCGGTCAGGGCTTGGTCGAAGCCAGTCCAACTTAGTCTGAGGTCACCAAGTTTGTGAATCCGGTTCACCGAGAATGTGGACCAAGTTTGTGACCCGAGCTTGTGACTCAAGCTGAAGTTTGTGATTTCGTTCGCCCGGGCAAGTTTGTGAGGTGACTGGCCAGAGAGGGTGATAAGGTGTACGGTGGGAGTACAAGTGAAGTTCTACGGACCATTATTTGAGGTCGACGGAGTGTCGGCAGGAGGTCACACATGGCAAACGATCTGGCTTTGGAGCCACCTGTATCCTTATTATGTGATGTTACTTTTCTGCTTTTGCTTTACGCTTATTGTGTAATTGTTAATATGTGAGATTTACGCTTTTGCCCCTGTTTACTTACTAAGCATATAGCTTACTCCTTTCCTTTTGTTTTCCTTAGCAGGGGCCGACGCGGGGACTTTTGGCACATACACTAGCATAGTTAGGTTTGATTGTAACAGTCGGACAGTTGGGATGTTTGTTTGTTTTTGTTTTGGTGGTTTGTATAAGAACCCTCCTTAGGGTCTATCTTCTGCTGGTTGTGGTTATAGTATATTAGAGTGATATTTTGAAGATGTAACTAGAACTCTTTTGGCGTTAGATATATTGTGAATAGTACGCTTGTGGGTTTATCTAGTTTTATTGTTTTGAATTTTGAGTCCCGGCGAGAGCTGGGCAGGCGGTCCGCCGAACCCTCTGGTTCGCCTTAGGGGGAGGTGGGGCTGTCACAGGTGGTATCAGAGCCTGCTTCGCGTGGTCTCTGCGTTGTGTGAGCCTGGACTAAGTGGTGAATAGGTATGAAGGAATAAGTGCTCGTTTGAGCCTAAGCTCTGAATTGTGAACGTTATAGGCCTTAAATCTTTCCCGTGATAATTGAGGACCATAGATAGGTACGTCTGGTAGGAATTTCGATTGTAGATGGTTTACTCTTGCGACTGGCCAGCTCGAGAGGTGAATTATCTTATTTCGGATTCTTGTGCCCGAGTACTCCAGAGTTGAGGCGGTGT
Organism: Coffea arabica; assembly: GCF_036785885.1. Classification (NCBI taxonomy): domain Eukaryota; kingdom Viridiplantae; phylum Streptophyta; class Magnoliopsida; order Gentianales; family Rubiaceae; genus Coffea; species Coffea arabica. The sequence goes on from NC_092326.1 coordinate 21,377,567, forward strand.
TAAGTATGTGAGATTTGCATTTTGGGAACATGAACAGGTTTTATTTGGTTGGAATGAGTACAAGAGGTTAATGGATAATTCGTTTGAATAGTAAGTGACGTGAGAGATCGGACGGGGTTATTTTAATTGGGTATGGGACGATATCGCCTTTATTCTTGATTTGCTTTGATACCGCTATGACATGACATTGGTTTGAGTAATTGTGCATATGATTATTTGTCTAATTTGACATGTATTGATGTATTAGATTGTCTACCATCTTGATACATGGTGTTATATGTGTATATGTCTTTGGTGTAATTGGTGTGCTAGAATTCGAATACTTGTGTCGCTTTACTGCATTTATTCGCTGAATTATCCTGGGGGGGAAAAAAAGAGAGGAAAAAAATATATATATATATATATATATATATGTAAGAAAGACGGAGACACCGATGTGGTCGTGGCCGTGGAACTAAGCGAGGCCAAGAATCAAGAGAAGAAAAGGGAAACAATAGCTGGACAAGGACCGAGAGTGCCACTCGTACTTAGAAATGTATTATGACCCATTGTTTTGCCGACAGGCTAGCCTTCGAGTTCCAGCAACTCCGTAAGATGACACACTGGGTTGATCCGTATCAAGAAATTGCGGTTCTCCGAGACGAAAGAGAGGTTCAAAGGAGGCTAACCAAGTACTGGGAAGGGCGATGGAAGCAAGAGTATTCGGAGAAACTTGAGCTCTTACACCAAAACATGGAGCTAAAGAGGAAATACGAAGAGATTTCCAAGGCGACCGTAGCAATGGCACAAAGTAATACTTCTATGGGGATTCCAGAGGAAGCTCAAAAGACAGGAATTGCAAGGCCACAACTGAAGATCTTCCATGCAAAGAAAAAGGGTAAAGCTGGTAGATCATTTGCTAAGAAGGGCCGTGGAGTGGGTGGTGTGACAATTTGTGGTTATTGCAGAAAATCCAATCATATTGAAGTGGATTGTTGGAGAAAGGGAAGGAGATGTCTGCGCTGTGGGAGTAGCAATCATCAACTTAGCAACTGTCCGAGGAAACAGTCACGGGAAAGTAGTACACCGCAATCGGATGGAGCCAAATCGAAACAAGCAAACGAAAGAGGGAAACGAACAAGTGTATCGGCAAAGACTTATGCATTAGACAACCAACAAACTCTTGAGCCATCTGAAGGTAAAATTTCGAGGACGAAATTTCCTTAAGGGGGAGAGAGTGTGAGAACCCGTAATTTCCTATTTTCTAGGTTTTCGTATTTTTCATGGCTTGTTTTCTGCATTTTCGTGATTAGAAAAATTTCTAGATATTTTTAAGGAGCAGATATAATTTTTAGATGATTTTTCTAGTATCGAATAGATTTTGAGAAATTAAGAGCGTATACCGGACGTGGGACCCACTAGTGCGAAAAGTTCGGAAAAATTCGGCCAACTAGGTTAAGTTTTGGATACTGGGATTAATTTACCGGGGGTTAAGAGATAGTTAGAGGTTATCAAATGGATGAGAGTTGGAGAGACAAAAGGATAGCTATGCATTAATAAGAGTGACAAGTGTCACTTTGTGATTGGACTTGGAATTTGACCATAAGACCATCTTACCACTTTTACCAAATAAATACCAAAAAAATTGACCAAAATTCCTTATTTTCTTCTCTCCTTGGCCGATTCACTTCAAGAAAAAAAGGAAAAGAAAAGCTCTCCAATTTCTTTGCTCCAACCTTGCTCAATCTTCCACTTCAACCGGTTAAATTTGTAATTGCTCCATAAAACTCCTCCATTTAGTGATTTTGAGGTGATTGGTGAAGTTATTTGGAAAGCTAAGGTGACCAATTGCTCTCTCTCTCTTGTTTTCAAGGTAAGTTGTGAAGAACCACCCTCCTCCTTTAATTGATGCTTAAATCATGCTTAGTGGTAGTATAAGATGCAAGTTTATGGATTAATTCTTGATTTGTGGTTGAAATAATGAAGTTTTATTATTTTTGGGAAATTTTCTGTTTTAAGATAAGCATGATTGTGTGGCTATCTATGATGATTGGAAATGGTCTATAATGACTCTAGGAGGTGGGAAAAGTGATTAATTGCAACCAATTTCTGTTTTGGACCAAAAATTGAAAAGTGAGGGTTTTGTGATGAACATTCTGTCCGAATTTTGAGGTCATAGATAGAGGCCGAATTGGCCTTAGCTCAAAACATGAAAATTGTAGGGAATGACATTTTAGAGGTACCTACAAAATTTCAGGTCAATCGGAGTGGTGTGGAATGAGAAAAGTCGAAATTACTATTGCTGTTTTGGTTTACCCGAAATTGGGATTTGCGACTGTAATTGGTTGTTTTGGCTGGAATTTCTTCCGAATTGGTTGTTGAGGCCTTCTTATGAAATTTATCCCTTTTTCTTAGATTTCAACTGGTTTTGGAATTTCTGGATTTGGACTTGTAGAGCCTGAGTTATGATGTTTCCGCTAGAATGCGTTTTGGTGAATCTGTTTTACGTTGTTGATGAAGTATCTTGCATTTTTGACCTGTTTGCACTCAAAACTGGGTTGAGTGACCTTCTGTGACGTTGTAGCCTCTTATGTCCTGAATATGTCCGCAAAATTTCAGGTTAAACGGATCAGTGTAGCCCGAGTTATAGACAAAACACTAGCGCACCTGTTTTGGTACCCTGGATTGTGTTCCGTTTTGATTTTTGCTTCTGCCCATGTTTTATCCGTTTTGATAACATGCGATCTGGGTGTTGACTCCTTCATAATAAATATAGATCTTGGTTTTAGCTTCGAAACGGTATAAAGTGCGTCGAAATCCGAGTTCCGTAGCTTCCGTTATGACCAAAACAAGATTGATCGTCAGAACTGCCTTTGATCTGGACAGTTCTAACGGGTACTTTGGCACTCAATTTTCGTTCTGTTCTGAGTGGATTCAGGTCTCGGCCAAAACATCAAAGTTTTAGCCTTATGTCTCAGCTTTCTAATGCCTTTGGAATTTCCTGATTTGGATTTGTGAGCTGGGAGTTATGGTCCAGAAAACATACCCTGTTCGTCACTCTAAAGTGCGAATTTCTGGAACGATTTTCCATACTTTTGACCTATTTATTTTCAGATCCGGACTTAGGTGTCTTCATGACAATTGTAGCCCTTCCTCTCAGCTTCGTAACGGTATCTCATGTACCTTGATCCGACATTCCTAGCCTAACTTTTGATCAAAACGGTTTGAGAAGGCAGATTTGGCCATTTCCGTTTGCCGTTCCGCGCGGGCGCGTGTGCCCATTTTGCCGTTTCCGCACTTACATGTGCCGATTTTTCCGTTTTGCTTGTTTTAAGTATGTTAGCAGCCATTTGTGATATATTGTGACACAATCTTCAATTTCAGACGTTGGTGAGCGAGGTGGAGCCAGTGGGGCCTACTAGCTACTCCTCGCGGCACGAATTTCGTACTTTTGCTCTTTTGTTCGTTGTGTAAGTATTCAGGCCGCTCTTGTGTGTTAGTTGCTTATGTGTTTCGATATGTATGAAGAGGGTACCTAGGCGAGGGTGTACTTTATCGCACTCGACCTAAACCCTAACTTGCGCACATATTTGTACATGGCTTGTGTATATGAGCAATTTTGGAACTAAAACCCTTGAGCTCGTGGCTCGGGGTGACTTTTGAATAAATTTTGTGAAGTTTGTGAGTTTGGGGTTGATCTTCCGACCTAGATGGACTATTCGAGCCGGTCAGGGCTTGGTCGAAGCCAGTCCAACTTAGTCTGAGGTCACCAAGTTTGTGAATCCGGTTCACCGAGAATGTGGACCAAGTTTGTGACCCGAGCTTGTGACTCAAGCTGAAGTTTGTGATTTCGTTCGCCCGGGCAAGTTTGTGAGGTGACTGGCCAGAGAGGGTGATAAGGTGTACGGTGGGAGTACAAGTGAAGTTCTACGGACCATTATTTGAGGTCGACGGAGTGTCGGCAGGAGGTCACACATGGCAAACGATCTGGCTTTGGAGCCACCTGTATCCTTATTATGTGATGTTACTTTTCTGCTTTTGCTTTACGCTTATTGTGTAATTGTTAATATGTGAGATTTACGCTTTTGCCCCTGTTTACTTACTAAGCATATAGCTTACTCCTTTCCTTTTGTTTTCCTTAGCAGGGGCCGACGCGGGGACTTTTGGCACATACACTAGCATAGTTAGGTTTGATTGTAACAGTCGGACAGTTGGGATGTTTGTTTGTTTTTGTTTTGGTGGTTTGTATAAGAACCCTCCTTAGGGTCTATCTTCTGCTGGTTGTGGTTATAGTATATTAGAGTGATATTTTGAAGATGTAACTAGAACTCTTTTGGCGTTAGATATATTGTGAATAGTACGCTTGTGGGTTTATCTAGTTTTATTGTTTTGAATTTTGAGTCCCGGCGAGAGCTGGGCAGGCGGTCCGCCGAACCCTCTGGTTCGCCTTAGGGGGAGGTGGGGCTGCAACACTAAACCATTCCAAGTCATCATCCATGGTCCAACAATATTAAACATAGTAAAACAGAAAAATCATGAATAAATAGGAAAATTCACCAATTCTAACCAAAAGTCATCAAATAACACTTAAAACTATCTCTTTAACTCACATAAACCACCAATTGAACATTATGGAGAAGAGAAGAGAAGTTCCTTAGATACTCACCTTACCAAGTCAAGAAAGGAAGCACCTAGCACCTTAGTCTTCCAAACCACTTCACAACTAACCTTAATACCACTAAACTAAGAGGTTTTATGGAGTAATTTGAAGATTAACCGGTTGGAATGAGAGATTGAGCAAGATTGAAGGTAAGAAAGTTGAGAGGTTTTCCTTCTTTTCTCTTGAGAGAGAGCCGGCCAAGAGCTTGCAATTTTGGATGATTTTTGGGCAATTTGTTTTTTTGGATTTAATTAGTAAAGTAGTGAATAGTGGTCAACATTCAAGAATTAATCACAAGGTGACACTTGTCACCCTAATTTAATGCAACTCTATCCTTTTGTCTCTCCAATGATAGTGTGAGAACCCGTAATTTTTCCCATTTTCTAGGTTTTATTATCTTTCATGGCTTGTTTTCTGCATTTTTGTGATTAGGAAAAATTCTAGATCTTTTTAAGGAGCAGATATAGTTTTTAGATGATTTTTCTAGTATCGAATAGGTTTTGAGAAATTAAGAGTGTATACCGGATGTGGGACCCACTAGTGCGAAAAGTTCGGAAAAATTCGGCCAACTAGGTTAAGTTTTGGATACTGGAATTAATTTACCGGGTGTTAAGAGATAAGTAGAGGTTGCAATTTGGATTGGTGTGAGAGGAAACAAAGTGATAGACTTGCATTAATGGAGGTGACAAGTGTCACCATTGGATTGGTCCTTAAGTAAGACTACTATTCCTTTTCTTACCATTGACCAAATAAATCAAAAAAATAACCAAAAATTCACCATTTTCTCTTCATCGTGGCCGAGTTCCTTGAGCAACAAAAGAAAGAAAACTCTTCAAGATTTTGGTTTCAATCTTGCTTCAATCAACTTACTCAACCATCCAACCTTGATTTTACTCCATAAAACCACTTAAGGGAGTGATAGTGAAGTGTTGTGTGGAGTTATTTGGAAAGCTAAGAGGACTTGTTACTCTCTCTCTCTTATTTCTAAGGTGAGTTGTGAAGAACCACTCTCCTCCCTTTATTGATGCTTAAATCATGCTTAGTGGTAGTATGAGATGCAATATTATGGATTATTTCTTGATTTGTGGTTGAATTGATGAAGTTTTATAATTTTTGGGGATTTTTCTGTTTTAATATGAACATGATTGTGTGGCTATATATGATGATTGGAAATGATGTTTAAGGACTCTATGAGGTGGAAAAAGTGGTTAATTGCAAACAATTTCTGTTTTGGAAGAAATCTTGGAAAGTTAGGGTTTATGATGATAACATTCTGCCCGGTTTTGTAGCTCCTAGTTAGAGGCCGAATTGGCCTTGGCTTAAAACATGAAAGTTGTAGGGAATGATATTATAGAGGTTCATACAAAATTTCAGGTCAATAGGAGTAGCGTAACTTGAGAAAAGTCGAAATTACCCTTGCTGTTCTGGTTTTACCCGAATTGGAGAATTGCTTCTGTAATTGGTTATTTTGGTTAGGAATGCTTCCGAATTGGTTGTTGAGGACTTCTGATGAAATGTATCCCTGTTTCTTAGCTTTCAGCTGGTTTTGGAATTTCTGGATTTGGATTTGGATAGCCTGATTTATGATGTTTCCGCTAGAATACGTTCTGTGAATCTGTTTTTGTGATTCTGGTGTAGTATCTTGCATTTGTGACCTGGTTACACTCGAAACTGGGTTGAGTGACCTTCTGAAATATTGTAGCCCTATCTCTTAGCTTCGAAACGGTGGGTCTTACACCTTCATCCGATAATCGTAGTGTCTTTGGTGCCATTACCGCAAAATGAGGTCAAAAACTGTTTTTTTCAGGGTTAAAGCTAGTTTCATTTCTGGATTTTCTGGTTTCCCCTAATGCTTGTATATGCTTATGGAACCCTATTGGGGTCGTATTTGGCATTGGTTTATGACTCTTTATCGAGTCTCATTGTACTTGTTTGCATGTTTTAGGGCGTGACGGTGGTTCACGACGTTCTTTTGACGGTAGTGCATGAAACACCATTTGCAAGCTTGGTGAGTGTACTACTCACTTATGTGTTACTATATAGCTTTGATACTTGAACTTGATGAGTTGAATGTTAATTGATTGAAGTGAGAGTATACTTTATCACTCTCACTTATTGTTTCTCTTGTTATTGGAATGTTACATGAAATGAAAGTACTTGATTTGGTGTCGATTGGACGAGTATCCAACGACTACAATTGTTATCTTTGAGCTCAACCCCATTGGTAGTTGATTGAATCGAGCCGGCGAGGGCTTGGTCGTGCCAATTAATGATCCTTGGGGAAAGTGTTATATGGAATCTTGTAGTATGAGAGACTCTCGATTCCGGTATACTCGAGTAATACCACAGTGCAAGTGTTTGGAGTTCGGGCCCGGTAGGGGGATGTTAGGTGGATGGAATGGAAGTAAAGTGGAGTCTACGGTTGGTTACTTTTGAACATTGACGGAGAGTCAATGAGATCCGATCAAGAATGCAAACGAGGAAAAGGGCTCTTGAGAGCCACCCGTATCCTTTTATCTTCATTATTGACGTGTGCCTTGGCTTACTTTTGATGAATTGAAATGAAAAGCTTTATGCCTATGTGAACTTTGTTGCTTGGGTAGTATTCTCACTGGGCAATTAGCTCACTCTATTCCTTTTGTTTTCCTTACAGGAAAATAACTACTTTTGGACTGCAATTGATAATTGGTTGCCGCAATGAGCTAGTTGGACATATCTTTTGTATAGCTCATTTATTGAAACCCTAAATGTACTTTTGGGTCTGTTTCTCTTTTGATTTGGCAAACCATACATGTATCCACTTTTGAATACTTTTCTATGCAACTTTGGATGGTAAATACTAAAGTTCAAGATGTGAACGTTGGTTTTGTGACGCCCCGAAAAAAAATGAGTTTGAGAACCCGGAAATTTTCTAATTTTCTAGGGTTTATTTTTTTAAACGCCCGCATTTTCTACATTTTCTTGATTATAAAAATTCCCCAGATAAAGTTATGAGCAAAGATAGTTTTAAAATGATTTTTCTAGTATCGGTTAGTTTTTGAGAAATTAAAAGCGTATTTTGGACGTGGGACCCGCAAGTGCGGTAAATGCATTATATTTTTGACAACTTGTTGGAATTTTGTATTAAGTGATATTATTTTACAATGTGTTAAGATATTTGTATTGGAGAGACAAAAAGATAAGATTAAAACCCTAAAGGACCATTTGTCACAAAACCATTGGACCTTGACTTTTGACCAAGACTTTTCTAACTTTACTAAAACCAATTTGGACCCAATTTCTCTCCATTTTAGCTTGTCTTGGACGAAATTTTGAGAGAAAAAGAGAGAGAAAATCCATCATCTTGCACTTCAATTTCTTGTCCAAATCTTGAGTTCCAACCGATTAAATTGCAAATCACTCCATAAAACTTGCTAGCTAAGGAAGATTGAAGCTCTTGGTGGAGTTGTTTTGGAAGAAAAATCCCTAAGTCATCACCTTTCTTGATATTTGAAGGTATCATGTCTAGCCATCCTTTCTTTGTTCTTGATTATGCTAAATTAGAGACTTGTGATGGCTAAAGAGATGGTTTGATGGATTATATTTTGAGTTGTGGTTGGATGGATGAACTTTTATTATTTTTGGGGATTTTTCTGTTTTAATATGAGTATGATTATGTGGTTATGTATGATGATTGGAAATGATGTTTAATGATTCTAGAAGGTGGAAAAAGTGGAAGATTGCAAGTAAATTATGTTTTGGAAGAAATCTGGAAAATTAGGGTTCTTGGTTCTTCATTCTGTCCGAAATTTTAGGTCCTAGATAGAGGCCGAATTGGCCTTTGCTTAAAACATGAAAGTTGTAGGGAATGACATTTTAAAGTGCCTACAAAATTTCAGGTCAATCGGAGTATCTTAGAGTGAGAAAAGTCAAAATTACTATTGCTGTTCTGGTTTTACCCGAATGTAAGAATTGCGCCTGTAATTGGTTGTCTTGGCTGGAATTGCTTCCGAATTGGTTGTTGAGGTCTTCTGATGAAATGTAACCCTGTTTCTTAGCTTTCAGCTGGTTTTTGAATTTCTGGATTTGGACTTGGATAGCCTGATTTATGATGTTTCCGTTAAAATACGTTCTGTGAATCTGTTTTTGTGATTCTGGTATAGTTTCTTGCATTTTTGACCTGGTTACACTCGAAACTGGGTTGAGTGACCTTCTGTAATATTGTACCCCTATCTCTTAGCTTCGAAAAGGTGGGTCTTGCACCTTCATCCGAAAATTGTAGTGCCTTTGGTACCATTACCGTAAAATGATGTCAAAACTGTTTTTCTGGTTTTGAGCTTAACTTTCATTTCCGAACTTTTCCCTAGCTTGACTTGTACTAGTACTACTTGGAGCTTGCTGAATGGCTATTGGATGAACTTGTTGTTGTGTGTGTGCCTTTGGGACTGGCTGAGGATATAATGAAGCCATGATGGCTGGAAAAGTAAGCAAATTCAGGGGAAGTACTGTCCGAACTTTGAAAGGACTTGATTGCATTGAGTTTGTGATCTAAGACTTGGGTTTGAGCAAGACAATGTTATATGATGGATGATTTCTGAGCCATTGAGGTGAGTGACCTCAAACTATTTCTAAAGTTATTTATGAATCGTTTCCTGCATTATTTACTTTTGAATTGTTTCCAAAGTTACTTTCGAACCGTTTTCTTACATTATTTACCTTTAAACTGTTTCCAAAGTTACTTTTGAACTGTTTTCTTGCATATCATGCGTGCTTGCATATGAGTGTTCCTTGTTGGCTGTATTCCTTGATTTATTGGCTTGTTATTATTGATTGATAATGTGTTAAGTGCTTTCAATGATTGTTAAAACGAGTTTTCTAGGCGAGTGTGTATTTTATCGCACTCGACCTAAATAAATATGAAATTTTCAATGATTAATGATTAAATGCTAGTTGCGCATGAATGTAAGCCGTTTGGCTGAACTGGCCACTGCCTTTCGTTACCGATCGACTCGAGCCAGAAGCGGACTCGGTCGGGCGATATGGTGACCCTGGGTGAATTTGGTATACTCGAGTATTACCTTGTAGTCCGGCTACCTTCGGATGGGTGGAGTCCGGCTACGTCCGGATGGGTGGAGACCGGCCAACGTGCGGAAAAAAAAAAAGATGAACGAATAAAAAGATGAACGAGGGATTATTTATAAAAAATGAACGTATCCTTTTCATGAATGTTACTATCGCTTTCCATTGTACATGTTTCTTGAATTATTGATACTCCATATTTAATGTTTTGTAAATGTTGTAATCATTTCTGGACTTATCATGTGATTTATGACATCACTGAAAAGAAATATTGTTAAACCGATTTGATTACTGATTTTCTGGTTACTCGCTGAGCTTCTAGCTCACCCCAAAAATATTTTATTCCCCTCCACAGGGCTCAAGGCGAAGGCAGGACTTGTTGTGCTTGTTCACGTGAATGGATGACCTTTATGTTGTACAATTTGGATTTGGAATCATTTTATGTATAGTTGGGAATTGTTTCCGCTGCAATTGTGACATGTAATTATTGGAGACTTGGATGTATATTTGTGGACCATGTGTTGTAATATTTGAGGTTTATTCTTGTAATTCATTTGAGGATTGTAGTGAACGACTAAGTCCCGGCGAGAGCTGGGCAGGCGGCCCGCCAAACCCTCTGGTTCGCCTTAGGGGGAGGTGGGGCTGTCACAGGTTTGGTATTTGGTTGGGTTCTGACGGGTCGGTTACTATTCATGACCGACTCCGGATTTCATTTTTTTTTATTTTGGATTATTTTGCCATTTTGACTTGTTTACGCGCGTTTGTAAGTTCCGGAACGCAATAGATCGCTCTAACTGCACCGTTAGTCCTGGCGAGAGTTGGGCAGGCAGTCCGCTAACCCCTTTGGTTCGTCTTAGGGGAAGGTGGGGCTGTCACAGGTGGTATCAGAGCCTAGGTTTGAATTAGCCTGGGAGTAATAGAAATGCTCGATTTGAGGGTTCTTTGTTTATGGCCTTTAAGCTTATTTATGGTTAATTGCTCTTTTGGTGTAGGATGGCCGGACAGGGTGAGCCTAGTGATAGTCCTCTGGGCGAGAGACCTCGTGGAGCGCTCCCCGTGATACCATACCAGGAGGGGCCGTCGTGCGTTGGAGCCCGTCTAACCGTCTCCGGCGGTGTGAGTGTCGACGTAAGTATGCTTACCCTAACGCTCTAGTGTTTGCCGTGGCCGAGGAGCGTAAGGAGTTGGACGGAGAGAATGCGAGACTTGAGGCCGAGGTGATCCAGCTTAGGGCGGCCAATGAGAGACAGGCCGAGCGCATTGAGGGTTTGAAGGACGACGTACTTGAGGCAGAGGATAGGGTTGATGACCTCTGCGCTCAGCTTAGGGAAGTCCAAGAGCGCGAGATTAAGCGAGCTCGCAAGGTGAAGGTTCGAGCTGCATCGATCCTGAATCTTTGAACTGACGTGGTCGAGGGCGTGAGTGACGAGGACTCATGTGCGGGGGCCGAGGCTGGGGTTGGATCCACCCCGTCAGGTGGGTCTACTAGCTCGTCGTCGGACTAGGTCACGAATCCTAGGGTTTGTTTTGGATAGTTTTGTTTCTGTACATAGGGCGGATAGGGAAAGAGCCTTAGCTAATCATTTTGTACGGCTAGATTAGCTACGTGTATATTTCTTTTGATGAGGCCATTCCCTTGGGGATTGTCCATGTTTGTACTTGACTTGACTGTACTTGACTTGACTGCTTGTTGCTATGTGTGTTGTTTGCCTTGTTTGGAATGTATATATCTGCTTGGAAAAGTTTTGGGTTTTACTTACATGCATTGTTCTTATATTGGTTTAGTACATTTGTCTAGACCAAGTAAAGTTCATGGAAGGCACACGTAGTGGACGGGGCCATGGGCGCGGTAATAGACAACCCACACCGGATAGGGGTACTGGGGAAACCTCTTCTGGACCTAACCCTGACCCCAATGTGCAAATCGCTGTCGCTATGCAGTAAATGACTAACCTGCTCGCACAAGTGGTGCAGCAACAAGGCCAGAACCCAAACCCTAATCCTGAAAACCCTGGAAACCCTGGCAATCATGTCGAGAACGAAGACAGAGCTCTCGAACGTTTTCAAAAGTTTGCTCCACCCAAGTTCATTGGGGGACCCGATCCGGATGTCGCAGAGAGGTGGCTTGAAAAGATGGTCGATATTTTCGCTGCCCTGCACTATACTGAAGAACGACAGGTGACTTTTGCCGTTTTCCAGCTGGAAGGGGCGGCCCGCTCTCGTTCGGCAAAAATGGGAGTGGGAGCAAACGCCCAGGACGTGGGTAAATTTTATGAGAGAGTTTAATGCGAAATTTCTCCCTCCTCTAGTTCAGGAGAGGAAGGAAGACGAGTTCATCCGACTCCGCCAAGGGGCTCAATCGGTAGCGGAGTACGAGAGCCAATTCACTTGCCTGTCCAGATTTGCTCCTGAGTTGATTGTGACGGAGCAACGGCGAATTAGGCGTTTTATCCAGGGCCTAAACGTGGAGATTCAGAAGGACCTCGCAGTGGCTCAAATCAATGCTTTTAGCGAGGCCGTTGAGAAGGCCCAACGGGTAGAGAGTGCCCGGGTACAAGTACGGAACTTCCAGGCAAAAAAGCGGGGCTTTCCTGGAAACAGCTCTGGACAAGGGGATAAAGGTACTCCCTCCAAGTTCGGACGCGGAGCTGGAGGTGGACGACAGTCAGGTTCCGGCAGAGGGGCTCAGTCTAGGGGTGGCCCAGCCGGGAGAGGCCAAGGCGGAAACTTCCAAAAGGGTTCAGGTTCGGCGTCCCGCGGGCCTTGTGGGTACTGCGGAAAGCCGAATCATTCCGAAGATAATTGCTGGAAGAAGGGAGGCAAATGTCTGCGATGTGGAAGCGCAAACCACCAGCTTGCTACCTTCCCACTCTTAAAGCAAGACGGAAAGGGAACTCAAACCACGTCAAAGACCAATACGGGACAGAATAAGGGGAATGAGGCGAAACCTAAAGTGCCAGCTCGAGTATATTCGTTAGAACCTCAACAGGTCCCAGATTCCTCAGAGGTCGTAGAAGGTACGATCCCTATTTTCCACCATTTTGCCAAAGTTTTAATTGATCCTGGTGCCACTCATTCCTTTGTTAACCTTGATTTCATGTGTGGCATCGATATAAAACCTGCTAGTTTACCATACGACCTAGAAGTTAGTACACCTACGGGGAATCAACGCTTGGTTACTAGTATGGTTTATAGGGATTGTGAAGTGTGGGTAGGAGAGAAAAGATTGTTAGGGGACTTGATAAGTTTGGTCATTAAGGGGTATGACGTAATTCTGGGTATGGATTGGCTAGCCAAGTATAATGCCCAACTGGATTGTAAAACAAAAGTGGTAGAATTCCGCATTCCTGGTGAGGCGACCTTAAGGTTGGACATAAGGGGTAGGTTAGCCTCCTCTGCGTTGATTTCGGGCATTCGAGCTAGGAAACTGCTAAGTAGAGGGGTGCAAGGATTTTTGGCCTTTCTGATCAATACCCCTTCGGATAAAGTAAAGGTAGAGGATGTGCACATAGTGAAGGAATTTCCGGACGTGTTTCCTGATGAGTTAGTAGCCTTACCTCCGGAAAGAGAGATTGAATTCAAAATAGACCTGCTACCGGGATCCTCACCTATCTCAAAAACACCATACCGAATGGCTCCTGCTGAGCTCAAGGAGCTAAAGTTACAATTACAGGACCTTCTGGAGCAGGGATTCATTCAAGAAAGTGGGCCTCCTTAGGGAGCTCCTGTACTTTTTGTGAAGAAAAATGATGGTGGGTTGCGGATGTGTATCGATTATCGGGGTCTGAATAATATTACGGTGAAAAATAAGTATCCACTGCCCCACATAGATGAGTTGTTCGACCAGCTGCAAGGAGCAGTGGTCTTTTCAAAATTTGACCTCCGACAAGGGTATTACCAGTTATTAATCAGGAAGGAGGATATTCTGAAAACTGCATTCAACTCGAAATATGGGCATTACGAGTTCGCAGTTATGCCCTTTGGATTAACCAATGTTATACCGTTTCGAAGCTGAGACCAAGATCTAAATTTCTTATGAAGGAGTTGACACCCAAATCGTACTGTATCAAAACCGAAAGATCACGGGCAGAAGCTAAACTAAAAGACGTACCAAATCTGATGTTCAAAACAGGCTTGAGCATTTCATCTATAACTCATGAGACACTAATCCGTTTAACCTGAGATTTTACAGGCATACACAGGACTCAAGGGGCTACAATGTTGAAGAAGGCTACTCAATCTAGTTTCGAGTGCAACCAGGTCGAAAGTGCAATATACTATACCAGAATCGCAAAAACAGATTCACAAAACGTATTCTAGTGCAAACATCATAACTCAGCCTACACAAGTCCAAATCCAGAAATTCCAAAGGCATATGGTAGTTAACACATCAAGCTACATTTCATTAGAAGACCATAACAACTAATTCTGAAGCAATACCAGCCAAAACAACCAATTACAAGTGCAGTTTTCACATTCTGATCAACCCAGAACAGCAACAGTAAAATCGACATATCTCACTCTACACTACTCCAAATGACCTGAAATGTTACAGGCACCTCAAACACATCAATACCTACAACTTTCATGTTTTAATAAAAGGCCAATTCGGCCTCTAAGTTGGAGATACAAAACCGGACAGAAAAGGGGGTGGTGAAACCCTAAGTTGCTGAAATTTCCTCCAAATCCAAAATTACTTGCAATTATCACTCATTTGCACTTACTAGAGTCATTACCCCTCATTTCCAATCATCATACATAGCCACATCATAGTGATCATATGCAACCAGCAAAAATTCCAAATAAATAGAAAACTTCATCAATCTTAACTAAAATCAAGAAATAGTCCACAAAATCACACTCATAACAACCACAAGTCATTTATTAAGCATCTTTAGATAGAAGAGAGGGGTTCCATAGTCACTTACCTTAGAACCAAAGAAGAGAGACCACTTAGCACCTTAAGCTTCCAAACAACTCCACACAACACCTTACAAGCACTAAACTAAGAGGTTTTATGGAAGGAATTCAAGATTAAACGGTTAAGTTGTTGATTTGGGCAAGATTAGAGCAAGGAATTGAGAGAGGTTTTCTTCCTTCTTGCAAGAGAGAGGGCCGGCCAAAGGTAAGAGAAAAATGGTGATTTTTGGTTAATTTTAAGGTATTTAACCAATTGGGTCAAAAGTCAAAAAATGGAATAGTAAATCTTATTGTAAGAGTTAATCTTATGGTGACACTTGTCACCTTTTATGAAATATCTACCTAACTTTTCTCTCTCATATCAATCCAAATTGCAATCTCTACTTATCTCTTAACACCCGGTAAATTAAACCCAGTATTCGAAACTTAACCTAATCGGCCGAAATTTTCCGAACTTTTCGCACTCGTGGGTCCCACGTTCGATATACGTTGTTAATTTCTCAAAAACCAACTAATACTAGAAAAATCATCTAAAAACTCTATTTACTCAATAAAAATTATCTGGGGAATTTTTCTAATACAGAAAATGTAGAAAAGACGAGTTTCCAATCTTAACCGGAAATTAGGGTTTTCGAAATACTCACAAAACCAAACGTTACCACCCAACTAAGGAATATATCAACGTAGAATGAACTGGGGCCTCACAATCTCCCCCACTTAGGACAATTTCGTCCTCGAAATTTTTCCTTCAAAATCTAAAGTAACCAACGGCCTGTACCTTCTTCGTCTTCAGAGTCAGAAGAAACGAGGTTCTTCATTCCAGTCCTTCCTCTATTTGACGGTCCAGGGTCGGTCTGGGTTAGCGGCTGAGTTCCTTTCTTTTCACGCAATAAACTAGGGCAATTAGCAATCCGATGCTCGGTGCTCCCGCAACGCAGACACCTTCCATCCTTTTTCCAGCAATCCACCTCCATATGGTTGGATTTTCTACAGTAGCCACAAAATGAGAGAGCGATTGGGGTCTGATCCTCTTGTGAGACATCATGCAGTGGTCCTTCTCCACTTGGGTTTCCTCCCGGAGTATCCTCCTTAAGTGTCTCCAAAATTTTCACACCCCTTACTCCACTACCCTTCTTAGCGACTGGCCTACCTCGCTTACACTGTTCTGGCCTTTTACCTCTTTTCTTTGCATGGAAGATATTTACTTGTGGCCTTGCAATTCCTGTCCTTTGAGCTTCCTCTGGAAACCCCATAGCAGTAGGGTTTTGTGCCATTGTTAAGGCCTCCTCAGAAATCCCTTCGTATTTCCTTTTTAGCTCCAAGTTCTGGTGCAAGAGCTCAATCTTTTCTGAATACTCGTGCTTCCATCGCCCTTCCCAGTATGCGGCTAGTCTCCTTTGGACCTCTATTTCGTCTCGAAGAACTGCGATTTCCTTATACATCTCGACCCAATGTGCCATCTCACGGAGTTGCTGGA
Organism: Coffea arabica; assembly: GCF_036785885.1. NCBI lineage: Eukaryota > Viridiplantae > Streptophyta > Magnoliopsida > Gentianales > Rubiaceae > Coffea > Coffea arabica. The sequence continues at coordinate 21,393,661 of NC_092326.1, forward strand.
CCTTCGATAGTAGCCTGCTGGCCAAAATAATGGGTCATAATAAATTCCTAAATACCAATGACACTCTCGGTCCCTGGTTTTGTTCAGTGGTTGTTTCCCCTTTTTCTTGACTCTTGGCCCCGCTTGGCTCCACGGCCACGACCATGTCCGCGACTACGTCTTCCCTCTATGTTTTTTTTTCTTCCAAAGGGTACTTTAATAAATGAAATACGCAAATAAACTTATACGCACATAACACGCCATATTAAGGAGACAGATAATCAATTACACAAATACATATCAAATTGGACAGATAACCATGTACACACACACACATACTAACATCATGTAGTAACTATATACGGGCGAGTCAAAAGAAAAGGTGAAATCGTCCCAGTCTCAAATAAATAACCCCGTCCGATCTATCACGTTACTTTCTATCCAAACTAGACGTCCAGTGACCTCTTGTGCTCATTCTGGTCAGGCAAAGCCTGTTCATGTTTCCAAAATACAAGTCTCAAGTACCTAGTAGCTTGCATCGCCTCAATTCTGGAGTATTCGGGCACAAGAATCCGAAATAAGATAGTTCACATCTCGAGCTGGCCAGTCCCAAGAGTAAACCATCTACAAATCGAACTTCCTACCCGACATACCTATCTATGGTTCTTAGATACCATGAGAAAGATTGAAGACCTATAACACTTCAGAGTTCATAGCTTATGCTCGAACGAGCACTTAATCCTTCATACCCATTCACCACTCAGCCCAAGCTCACTCCGCGCGGAGACCACGCGAAGCAGGCTCTAGGTTTTATCCCTCAATTGCTTAACTTTCAAATCAAATCGAATCCCACAGTCCGGCATCCTAAACTTCAAGCCTAGGATACACTACAGGAATCTGAAGCCTAAGCTCTGATACCAACTGTGACGACCCCACTTCTCCCAAGGGCGAACCCAAGGGTATCGGCGGGCCGCCTGCCTAGCTCGCGCCAAGACTCAAACCTTAAAGCGATAAAAACCAGAAAATCCAAAAGAGTACCTTACATACTATATACAAATCCCAAAAAGAGTTATAATTACATTCTCCAAAAGTATCGAGTCAAACCACCAAAACAAAAACAAACATCCTAACTGTTCAACTATTACAAGCCAATCTTACTATACTAGTATACGAGCCAAAAGTCCCCGCGTCGGCCCCTGCTAAGGAAAACAAAAGGAATGGGGTAAGCTATATGCTTAGTAAGTAAACAGGGGCGAAAGCATAAATTTCACGTAACAGTTACACAATAAGAGTAAAGCAAAAGCAGAAAAGTAACATCACATAATAAGGATACAGGTGGCTCCAAAGCCAACTCATGTGCCATGCGTGATCTCCTGCCGACACTCCGTCGACTGCAAATAATAGTCCGTAGAACTTCACTTGTACACCCACCGACACCTTTTCACCCTCACTGGCCAGTCACCTCACAAACTTGCCCGGGCGAACGAAATCACAAACTTGAGGTTGAGTCACAAGCTCGGGTCACAAACTTGGTCACCTTCTCGGTGAACCGGATTTACAAAATTGGTTCATAACATGAACCTACAAACTTGGTGACCTCAGACTAAGTTGGACTGCCTTCGACCAAGCCCTAACCGGCTCGAATAGTCCAACCAGGTCAAGAGTTCGCCCCAAACTCACAAACTTCACAAAATTATTCAAAATCACAAACTTTGCAAACTTCACAAACTTTATTCGAAAGTCGCCCCGAGCCACAAGCTCAAGGGTTTTGGTTCCAAAAGGTTCATATACATATGCCAAGTACAATTATACATTCAAATTAGGGTTTAGGTCGAGTGCGATAAAGTACACCCTCGCCTAAGTGCCCTTTTCACATATCTCAAACACATAGCAAAGAAAACACACCAAACTGGCCTGAATACTTACTCAAAATACAAAAGTAGTACAAAAGCGGAAATCACTTCGTTTGTTGGCTAGTAGTGGGCCCCACCGGCTCCGCCTAGTTCACCACCGTCTGAAATCGAAGATTGTGTCACAATATATCACAAACGGCAATTAACGTATTTAAAACAAGCAAAACGGCAAAATTGGCACGCGCAAGTGCGGAAACGACAAAAATGGCACACGCGCGCGCGCGGAACGGCAAACGGGACGGCCAAATCTGCCATCTCAAACCGTTTTGGTCAAAAGTTAGGCTAGGAGTGTCGGATCAAGGTACATGAGGAACCGTTGCGAAGCTAAGAGGAAGGGCTACAACTTCCCTTTAGACATCTCAACCCAGATCTCAATAGATATAGGTCAAAAATGCACGAAATTGTGCCAGCTGTTTCATTGCGAGTTACCAAACAGGCCCTGTTTACAAGGCCGTAACTCATGGGTCAGAAATCGAAATCAAGAAATTCCAAAGGCGTTAGAAATCTGGGACATAAGGCTAAAACTTTCATGTTTTGGCCAAGACCTGAATCCATTCAGAACAGAACGAAAATCGAGTGCCAAAATACCCGTCAGAACTGTCCAAATACCGGGCAGTTCTGACGATCGATATTGTTTTGATCAAAACCGGAGCTACGGAACTCAGATTTCAACGTACTTTATACCGTTTCGAAGCTGAGACCAAGATCTAAATTTCTTATGAAGGAGTTGACACCCAAATCGTACTGTATCAAAACCGAAAGATCACGGGCAGAAGCTAAACTAAAAGACGTACCAAATCTGATGTTCAAAACAGGCTTGAGCATTTCATCTATAACTCATGAGACACTAATCCGTTTAACCTGAGATTTTACAGGCATACACAGGACTCAAGGGGCTACAATGTTGAAGAAGGCTACTCAATCTAGTTTCGAGTGCAACCAGGTCGAAAGTGCAATATACTATACCAGAATCGCAAAAACAGATTCACAAAACGTATTCTAGTGCAAACATCATAACTCAGCCTACACAAGTCCAAATCCAGAAATTCCAAAGGCATATGGTAGTTAACACATCAAGCTACATTTCATTAGAATACCATAACAACTAATTCTGAAGCAATACCAGCCAAAACAACCAATTACAAGTGCAGTTTTCACATTCTGATCAACCCAGAACAGCAACAGTAAAATCGACATATCTCACTCTACACTACTCCAAATGACCTGAAATGTTACAGGCACCTCAAACACATCAATACCTACAACTTTCATGTTTTAAGAAAAGGCCAATTCGGCCTCTAAGTAGGAGATACAAAACCGGACAGAAAAGGGGGTGGTGAAACCCTAAGTTGCTGAAATTTCCTCCAAATCCAAAATTACTTGCAATTATCACTCATTTGCACTTACTAGAGTCATTACCCCTCATTTCCAATCATCATACATAGCCACATCATAGTGATCATATGCAACCAGCAAAAATTCCAAATAAATAGAAAAATTCATCAATCTTAACTAAAATCAAGAAATAGTCCACAAAATCACACTCATAACAACCACAAGTCATTTATTAAGCATCTTTAGATAGAAGAGAGGGGTTCCATAGTCACTTACCTTAGAACCAAAGAAGAGAGACCACTTAGCACCTTAAGCTTCCAAACAACTCCACACAACACCTTACAAGCACTAAACTAAGAGGTTTTATGGAAGGAATTCAAGATTAAACGGTTAAGTTGTTGATTTGGGCAAGATTAGAGCAAGGAATTGAGAGAGGTTTTCTTCCTTCTTGCAAGAGAGAGGGCCGGCCAAAGGTAAGAGAAAAATGGTGATTTTTGGTTAATTTTAAGGCATTTAACCAATTGGGTCAAAAGTCAAAAAATGGAATAGTAAATCTTATTGTAAGAGTTAATCTTATGGTGACACTTGTCACCTTTTATGAAATATCTACCTAACTTTTCTCTCTCATATCAATCCAAATTGCAATCTCTACTTATCTCTTAACACCCAGTATTCGAAACTTAACCTAATCGGCCGAAATTTTCCGAACTTTTCGCACTCGTGGGTCCCACGTTCGATATACATTGTTAATTTCTCAAAAACCAACTAATACTAGAAAAATCATCTAAAAACTCTATTTACTCAATAAAAATTATCTGGGGAATTTTTCTAATACAGAAAAATGTAGAAAAGACGAGTTTCCAATCTTAACCGGAAATTAGGGTTTTCGAAATACTCACAAAACCAAACGTTACCACCCAACTAAGGAATATATCAACGTAGAATGAACTGGGGCCTCACAGAAACTGGAGGCTTTAGTCCCAAATGAACCAAACACAATCACTTACGAAATCTGGCCAATGCACAAATGGTCAGTTTTGAGCGTAAACTGTTTTCTATGCTACACATGGTCAAAAGAGCTGAAAATTGGCAGTTAGATAGTTCATTCCAAATGGAACAACTTTCATGAAGGTCGGCAATCCAAATTCGGAACGGAAATTGGTCATCAGGACCAAAACAGATTTCTGGTCATTTTCACGGGCAGGCCTTGTTTGCTCGGCTATATCTCAGGTTTTATAAATCCGATTCATGAAATTCCAAGGGCGTTAGAAAGCTCTGATATAGGGCTATAAGTTTGGTGTTTTGGTCGGAAGCCCAAACAGCTTGTAACTCAGTCAAATGTGAAGCCAAAGTTCCAGCCATAAACTTTCCAAAAACGTACTAGAATCACAAACCGTATTTGACCTCAATATGCGGTAATGGCACCAAATTCACTACGGTTATCGGATGGGGGTGTAAGACCCACCGTTTCGAAGCTAAGAAACAGGGCTACAACAATGTAGAAGACCACTCAATCCAGTTCCTAACACAACTAGGTCAAATATGCAAAATACTATACCAGAATTCCCAAAACAGGTTTGCAAAACGCAGAAAACTGTAATCGGTATATCTCAGTCCATACAAGTCCAAATGCCGAAATTCCAAAGGCATATGATAGCTAGGACATTCAGATACATTTCACCAGAAGACACCAACTTCAAAATCCAAACCAATTCCAATCAAAATGGCCAAATACAAACGCAGTTTTCGCATTCTGTCCAAAGCAGAACAGCTACAGTAATTTCGTCATAACTCACTCTACACTAATCTAAATGACCTGAAATTTTACAGGCACCTCAAACACATCAATACCTACAACTTTCATGTTTTGAGAAAAGTCCAATTCGGCCTCTAACCCTATGATCCAAAACCGGACAGAATTAGGGGTTATCAAACCCTAACTTTTCTCAATTCATTCCAAACCCAAAATTGATTGCAAATTCTTATCAAACACACCTACTAGAGTCATTCCCCCTCATTACCAACCATCATAAACACCCACAACATCATAATCCAATTAAACCAGAAAATTCATCAATAAATTAAAAACTTCACCAATTCATCTCAAACCAAGATAAAAACCAGAAATTTCAGCACTTTAGCCACTAAGAAGCATAACTTAAGCTTCATAAGGTGTAGGAGGAAGTTCAAGTACCACTTACCAAGTAAACAAGAGAGAGGAAGTTGTAGAACACCTTAGCTCTCCACAAAAACTTCACCAAAGCACTCACTAGCACCAAGTGGTAGGATTTTATGGAGTAGAAACTAATTTAGGTGAATGGTTTTGGAAGATTGAGCTAAATGGAAGCTAAAATTGTTGAAGAGTTTCTTCTTCTTTGTCCAAGTGAGAGCCGGCCATGGAGTAGGAGGAAATGGTGATTTTTTGGTGATTTTTTGAGATATTTACCCAATTAGTCAAAAGGTCAAAATGGTGAATAGTGAATCATAAGTCATGTCCAATATAATGGTGACACTTGTCACCTCATTAATTGCAAACTTATCTTTTCTTTTTCCTCTCACATCAATCACTTCACATCCCCTACTTATCTCTTAACACCCGATAAATTTCACACAGTATCCGGAATTTAACCTAATTGGCCGAATTTTTCCGAACTTTTCGCACTAGTGGGTCCCACATCCATTATATATTCTTATTTTCTCAAAATCTAACCGATACTAGAAAAATCATCTAAAAACTATATTTACTCATAAAAATTATCTGGGGAACTTTTCTAATAAAGAAAATGTGGAAAACGGGTTTTCAATCTTAACCGGAACTTAGGGTTTAAATCTTAATTCCTACTTAGGGTTTTCGAAATACTCCCAAAACCAAACGTTACCGCCAAATTAATGAATATATCAACGTAGTACGAACTGGGGCCTCACAGACCGTGTATATATTCACTTTTGAAAACTTTTGTATGCCACTTTGGATCGTAATTGCTAAAGTTCAAGATGTGAATGTTTGCTGGATATTTGGTTGGGTTCTGACGGGTCGGTTACTATTCATGGCCGACTCCGGATTACATTTTTTTCCCATTTTGGCTTGTTTACGCGCGTTTGTAAGTTCCGGAACGCAATAGATCACTCTAAACTGCACCGTTAGTCCTGGCGAGAGTTGGGCAGGCAGTCCGCTAACCCCTTTGGTTCGCCTTAGGGGAAGGTGGGGCTGTCACATGTTACTAGCCCTAACCCTTGTTGTTCTTGTGTAGATTTTGATGAGAAGTGTAAAGGATTAGCACTGGAACCTCAAGTTGAATCAATTGGTAGAAGGAATATTGAAGTATCAAAGGGAGTTTTCACATTTAAATCTTGCTCTACACCTTCTTACCATTTAGTTAATAATGTACCATTAGTTCTTTATCCAATTTCTGAATTGTTTCAAGTTGATGGCTATTTTGTTTTTGTAGGTTGTAAAGCTGTCCAAAATTTTCCAACTATGACTAAAGTGTTGCAATCTGATTTCATGCTTGTTCTAGCTACATGTTGCGCGAATGCATGTGATTCGTATGGGGTGAACTTCACTTCATTCCTGCCGATTATGTTGGGTGATGCATGCAAGGGCGTCAATCAAGATTCGAGTGCTATTCTTACCTCACTGGTTCGTGTTTCTACGGATATGCAACATGGGTGGCTCAGTGTCCCACCTCCAGAGTGGCAAGTTGTGCCGATTCAGTGCCTAGGGCTGAATTACACCACCTTGCACAACCAGGTTCGAGGCTTTTCTAGTTTCAATGAACATCGTTATGAAGTGCATGTGAATGTCTGTGTTCGAAGGCTAATTAGCGAGCTTTGGGTTGCAACCTTGAACGTTCACGAGCCTCATACACGTTCCTTCCTACCTTGGCGAATGTCCTTGTTTGAGAACCCCTTGAAGCTGACCAAGAGACATGTGCATCGAATTATCTTAATCATAACATATGCAAGTATCCTTCAATCTAAGAGGGCCAATATGTGGAGACTTGGGTGTCACACTACCCACTCTCATTAGTATCATTCATTTCCATCTAGATTTGAGGACAAATCCTTCTCAAATGGAAGGGACTGATGTGTGTACGGACCTTGGCCCACGTAATGACCCAGTCCGAGTTCCATTGGGCCCAGTCACACGTGCACAGGTCAAGTTCTTCAAAGAATCCCTCCAAGGCCTTGTCCGAATTGTCCAAGATCAACATGGAGTCCATAGAGATATTGAAGGCTTAGAAGGAGACAATCAAGTTATCTACACTATGATCCAAGCCCATGAAGAGACAAGTGGACTTCCAAGAGAGTTGGCCGAGTAGGTAGTCCATAGAGTTGGATTAGTTTATTTAGTAGAGCATGGGCCAACCCATCTTGACACCAAGTTGGCTGAATTTCCCCTTTCCTGTTTCCCTTAGGGTTTTAGTAACCCTTAGCCTATAAAAAGGCTTGCTTTGTAAGGTTTTAGGGAAGACGTTTTATGAATAAAATTGCTTAGTTTTTCAACTTTCCTCCTTGTGAGAATTTCGAGCCTTTACTTGCTCTTGGCAAGGGTGTTTGAGCAATCTTGCGTCTTGTCCTTGATTGTTCTACCAACCTATCCATTAGAATAATCACCTCTGTTGGAGTCGTCGTTCTACCGCCTTCTACCAATTCGTGTCGTCCGTATTGGTTTTAGGTCCTGTAATCCAAGCATTGGACAACCTCGCTAGATCCTTGGGCAAACGGGCTACGTGTTTCGAAGCGAATTGATCGAGGACCGTATCATAACCCTTCCATTATATCATCCAAAACTGAATCATTAACCATAATAAGCCAAGAACATAAGCTTCTATCCAAATTTAAACAAGATTAAGGAAAAGAAAAAGGAAAGGCAGCCATGATACCTTCCAATAATTGCTTGTAAGTGAAAACCACACCCCTTTCTTCCAAAACTTTTACCACACAAAACTTTCCAACCACCAAAAGAGAAGTTTAATCGATTTAGATTTTTGGTTCCAACTCAAACAAGCAAGATCAAGGTAGACATGGAAGGTTTCTCCTCTCTTGTTTTTCTCTCCAAGAATTTTGGCCAACATGAAGAAAAATGAGCCAAGAAGAAAGATAAGAAGGAAGGACAATCATTTGGTCAAAGTTCCATGGATAGCCAACAAGTGTCAACTCAAGATGGCTTCTTATTTTTTTTCTTTTCTCCCTTTTCTTTAGTCCAAAATTTCAGCAGCTTTAGGAGATATTTTAGGGCTGATTTTGCTCAATTAATAACAAGGAGATTAAGGTAATAAAGTAGTGTTCAAGTGGTACACTCAATCGGTAGTAAACGGTGCACGTCGGTTCAAGCCGTTTTTCCTTAACTTGCGCGTACTTGTGTTTTTACTTATGGTTCACTCACTTATAGTACACATACCTCACCAAGTGATGACACGGCCAAAGTGCACCCAAAAACACACCAAAAACCCTAGTATGCACAAACACCCCCTAACTTATGCCCTTCCTTTAGAAAAATCATAACTTGAGTTATAAATATAAAAAATTCATACAAATTGGTGTGTTAAAAACTAGACTTCAACTAATAATAATCTTTAGAAGACACCTCAAAGAGATTCAGTTCATAAGTTGGTCCAAATTGAGCTATAAGCTACTACAACATTCCTATTGTTACTTGTGCATGGTAGAATTTTCAGTCAACTTTGCCAATTTTTTTGAATTTATAGAGATTGAATCAAACTCTGAATTTTACATCGTAGGAAGATATATGAGTCTAGTTTCAAACGTAACAAACGGAACTCAATTCCAACTTCCTATACGAAGTTATAGCCAATTTTCCAAAGCTGCGCAGAGCCTCCTGCGAAAATTTCTAGATTTTCTAACAACTTGAGATTATGAAACTTTTCTTAACAAAATTCACTCTCTTGACTCAAATTTGTGAGGACTCGCAAAAATTTACTTATTTAATCTCCTATTTCTAGCTTATTTAATTATTTATTTGGCATTTTACTCTGAATATTATTTTCTAAGCTCTTGAGACCTAATTACATGGAAATATAGTTTCATTATATTTTTAAAGTGACTTGTTTCAAAAATTAATTTCCGGAAGCTCGTTTAGTGAAAATAGTGAACACGTTTTTGGAAATCTTGACCGATTGAGAGTACAATAAGTTTGGAATATAGGAGACATGTACAATGGACCTAAATTAGGTATTTTAATGCTTAAATACTCAAGTGATAGTTATTAGTATTGTCGTTATAAGAATTTCTTAAAAATTTCGTCTTATCGCGCATAAATTGGAAGTACGCGTCTTTACGCGCGCGATTTAGGGTCTGTTTGGTTGGAAGTAAAATATTTTCCTTGGGAAAACATTTTACGTGGAAGTAATTTTCCATGAAAATCATTTTCCTTTCATCATTTTCAGATGTTTGGTTAGCTTATTGAAAATATTTTCTTACTTCATTTTTCTAGTGTTTGTTTAACTTTTGAAATATTTTTACTTTTATCTCTATCTTTACTTTCTACACATTATAACTACATACTTCTTCCCATGCAAAATAAAAAAATTTATCTCATTGTTTAACTTTAAAAAATTTTGGAGAAATGTATATATGAATAAAAAATATCTCCTTAAGCAATAAACAAATTGCTGACCATTTAGTGTCAAATATCAATCACATGCAATGCTTATTGTGACATATATCTTGCACTCTCACTGTTGAAAATTTCTCTAGAAAAGAATATTCCTATTATACATAATTAATTTCTAGCATAGGATGAGCAGGATGAGGTATTTTTTTATTTTGAATATACTAAATGTCGCGCCCCATTTTTTGATTAATAAATAAATGGTTTGAGAAAGATGTATTTTGATTTAATTTATGATTGGAAAATGAATTGTGATTTAAAAGAAAAAATGGGTCTAAATGGGGGTTTGAAAATGCGACGATTTGACCCAAAATTATGGTTTAAAAAGGGTTTTTTGAAAAAATGGGAGTCGCCACTTGGTAATGAGTTAAGGTGTACCAAGTCACCTAAAAATAAATTTTTAGGAAAAAGTAGTAAGAAACCCCTTTTAAACGACTCCTAACCCACGTAAACCAAAAAAAGGTTCGGGAGTCCATTTGACGAAGGGGAAGGCAAGGATAAAAATCCAAGGCACCCCTTCGACCTAGCCAAGGCTAGTTGCGTGATTTAATCAAAGTTTTTCTTATTTTAACCAAAGAATTTATTACATTTGGATGCACTACATGAATGCAAAATGAAAGAAAAAATGCAAACCTAAATCCTAAAATGTCTCTTGTAAGGTTTTTGGTCCCAACCACATGAATTGTGGCGGCCAATAAAGGAAAACCTTATAGAGGTCGATTAATGCAAATGATGGCTAAAGTGCAAGTGTGCAAGTGTATAAAAAGGTGCACGTGTGAAATTGTATGAAAAGTCCAAGTGTTTGTGTGCAAGTGTATGGAAAGGTGCATGTGTGAATTTGTATGAAAAATCCAAGTGTTTGTGTGCAAGTGTATGGAAAGGTGCATGTGTGAATTTGTATGAAAAATCCAAGTGTTTGTGTGCAAGTGTATAAAATATAGTGATAAGTGCATATAGGTGTAATTAAGTGCAATTTTGTGAAGTAGAAATCAAAATGAACAATAAGGAAAGGAAAAAGTGATGAGGAAATGTGAATTGAAAAAAATGAGTAAGTGATAAATGAGAATGAATGAACCTAAAGGAATGCATCAGGTCGGGTGTGGGAATGACTCCTAACTTTTTCGACTTCGATTTTCCCTTTGATTAGAAGGCAAAACTAGCGTGCTAAGGCTATCGAGTAGCCACACTCGCTCGTTTCCCTTATCGGAGGGGACTCTCAAGCGAATGAACCCTTATAACTAGCATGAAATGCAAAAATCCTAAAATGGAGGGAAAAGGGGTTCGAGGAGCATGCAAAATGATAAAACTAAAAAGAATGCGTGATATGTGGTGATCATGCACTTAATGAAAAAAGGAAAAAAAGAACCTATTGGGTCTAGCATTGGACTAGCCCATTCTATGAATTCCGACTAGCGTTGGACTAGTGGAAACGATAAAAGAAGCCACAACTAGCGTTGGACTAGTGTGGTGACGTACATTCATCCATTCCATTCATCTATACTACAAAAAGTGAGTAGACATGCAAATCACCTAAATCATGTAGCACTTATCATGCTCGACTAGATGCAAGATCCTAATAAAGCATTTAACATATAACACATAGGCATGCAAACATTACATTTGCTAACTAAAACAAAGGGGAAAGGGAAAATGGACCAAATTACTTTGCTACGCCCTATCTATTACAAGCCAAGAGGTGTACACATACCCCATTAATAGAAATCGAAAGTAAATGAAATAAATGAAAGGAAATAAGGAGCGGCTAGGAAAGCAAGTAGACATGCAAATTTCAATTAGCACATTAGTCCACATAGGAGAGAGACAAAAGGGGTAAAAGAGATTATACCTCCCCGTTGGTGATACTAAGGAAGTAAACAAACTCAACTTGGTTTGAGTCACCCAAGAAAAGACTAACTTAGGCTAAAATCACCAAAAAACAAAAGATTAATGCACCAATTTAGTGATAAGATATAAACTAAACAATTTGAACCCACCAAAACATCAAACTTTCCCTCAATTGTAACTCAATGAAGTCAAAACTACTTAAAGACCAAGGCAGAAGGCATGATCATCCAAACCCCAAGCATAACGTCTACTAAAGACCCAAAAGCAAGCACTACTCAACCATTTGAACGTAATTGAAACATTTAAAAACACAAAAAGTTCCCCAAGTAAATAACAAGATCCAAACAAACATTATGGAATTTTGAAGGTCCAAGAATGAACAAGGGTCCACGAATGATTTAAACATGCATTTTGAAAACTCAATAGCAACCATTAATCAACCAAATAAAACCAATTGAAAAATTTAAGAGCTTCAAAAGTCCCAAAAACAATGAAAGGCCAAATGATGACTCAAAATACACCCACCTTAGGACCTAATTGTAAAGAAATGAGAACATGCTTGGGCTTTTATGGAATATGGAGAAGCTTGAGGGATTAAATTGATTAAGTATTCAAATTACTTGGGCCATAGTGAGCCAAGGGGAAATTTGAGGGGTTTAAGTGCAAAGTTCAGAATTTGTTTCATGCATGTTCATGCAACATACGTAGAATCTTTTCTCATTTCAGATTTTCTTCCATTTGCAACATGCAGCGTCCCATTTCCAACCGAAGCACATTATCAACGAACAATCATTTTCGAATCAAAACAACCATGAGATCCCACTCCCCTAAACATCAACCAAACCGAAAGACAGCAGAATCTGGAATATAAGTAAACAGCAAAGAGAAGAAAGCACTTTGGCCAGAATTTTCCGCAAATTTCTGCTGCAAAGTTCCTATGCCTTTCAGCTTAGTCATGCCTTCTTGCACAACCAAGGAGAAGGAAACTATAACATGGTATTTCAACGAGAAAATGATTCCAACCTTCCAATATAATGACCCAAGAATCATCAGCGAAATTACTCAATTCTGTTCATTGAAGCTTCGAAAGCAGAAAGGAATCGCGCAAGGCAGCAAAGACACCATCGATGAGATAAAGAGGAAAAGAAAGAAAAAACGAACGATCAACACGTATGGCCCAAGATAACTAAAGGGAAACTTCCTATAACCTGAATTGATAAGATCTGGAAACATAACAAAACCCAAAAAAAGAACTATGAAACATCCAAATCTTAAACCCCCTCAAAAATCTGGATTTTCTAGTTGCTTGTTGCAGCAGATTTTTGTGCACAAACCACAACCGAACACAGCTTGAAACCAAGCAACAGGCTTACCAAATACTTTTCTCACTCTTCAACATAAAGCCTTTGGATTTAAATACCAAGAAAAATCAGAATAAAAACATGCAAAACTGGAAATCTTTCTGCGGTTTCACAATTCAACCAAAATAGATTCATGCGAAGTGATTTAAACCACACTTTTTGATCTATCCACCACACTCAAAGGCAAATAACTGCTCCCATTACTCAAAACACCCAAAACACAAATTACCTACTTCCAACAGATCCAACAACGCAGCTAGATAGGGAAAACTTTGTCTCCTATACGGTTGAAGAATCACAAAAGCTCCTAGGCAAGACGTCCGAACGCAAACTGATGAAGATGATTCTACCACAGAGATGTCCAGTGTTGGAAAAACCGCAACTTGGAGATCCAATCTGGTTTGTCTCCTTGTTCAGCCCTCACAAAGTTCTCCCCTTTCTTTCGGAATCTCTAATTCTCAGCTCCAAACCCAGTTCTGGGTTCCTTTCTTTTCCTTCAGTCGCCCACAGCTTTCCTCTACCCCCAGAAAAATTTTAATCTTCCCTAGCTTTCTTGATTTTCTCCTTTTCTGGCTCCTTTTCTGATTTCCTCACTCAGCCGTTCTCCTTTTTGTTTCTTAGTCGATCATCTCTGCCGTTCTCTGTTATCCCCCAACTCTCTCTCTCTATCCAGCCGCCAACCCCTCTATCTTTCTCTCTCTATCTCCCAAGACTTCCGCCGTCCTCCCAACCTTACTCTCCTCCCTAGCCGTTCCTTTCTACTTAGCTCTTTCTCGGTTGGTTGGTTTTCAGTCTTTCCTCCCTATCAGCCGCCACTCTCCCTCTCTCTGTATGCTCTCTCTTGTTTAGCCGTCCGAAAACCTCTCAAAAACCCCAGCCTTTCTCACAACCAACTTTTTCTTTCCAGCCGTCAATTTCACCCTTTTTCCCTAGCCCTCGGTCAGCTTGCTCTCCAAATCTCTCTTTCTTTTCAACTCTCTCGGTCCCCCCCCTTGCGGCTGCCTTTTCTTTTGCTATTTATATCATCAACCCCCCTCCTAAACCCTTAAAACATTGCCACCATATTTGCAGCTTAAGGAGCCGCACAAGTCCTCCTTTGCAAACTGCAAAAAATTGCAGCTTGCATGCCGCGGCTCTATTTCTATTTTTTTTTATTTTTTTTTAACTTAATAAATACAGAATATAAATAATAATAATAATAACAAAATGACAAAACTATGTAATAATAATGAAAACAAATAAATAAAATAAAAAAACAACAAAAATATCCATTTTTCAAATTTTCTTCATTTTTCCCCTTTTTTCTTTTTTTCTTTTCTTTTCTCAAAATAACTTAACAAAAATAACTAAAGTGCCAAAAGATTGAATTTGAACGTATTTTTGTGAACAATTTTCCTTTTTTCCTTTTTTTATGATTTTTCTTTTTCTCTTTTTTTTCTTTTTTTATGATTTTTCTTTCTTTCTTTTTTTTCCTCAAGAAAGCATTGAATAAAAACAAAATGACTAAAACATATTTTTTGATGTTTTCCTTTTCTTTTTCTAAAACTCTATGCTAATCCTAAACTTAAAAGTTAAAACTAAAAACTAAAACTAAAAGTAAATAAGAATGAATAGCAAATGAAATAGGTCAACTAAAAGGGCGAAAATGAATAAAACTAAAATATCATAACAACTAATAGTGCAAAACACACAATAACGAACTAAAATGCAAGCAATCTAAAATGAAAATCATGAAATAGATGATACATACAAATTATTCAAAATTTGGTGTCTACAGTTTGCCCCTCTTTGTCTGAGTTTTGAAAAAACTTGAGACAAAGAAGTAGACACCAAATACCTACCTGCATTCTTCGGCTGCGAATTACTCAAACGATGGGGATTGACCCCAGACAGGAAATTTTAAAATTGGGATAGACCCACGAGATAGACCCGAACAAAAATTTAAATTTGGGATAGACCCACGGGATAGACCCGAACAGAAATTTAAAATTGGGATAGACAGAAATTTAAAATTGGGATAGACCCACGGGATAGACCCGGACAGAAATTTAAAATTGGGATAGACCCACGGGATAGACCCGGACAGAAATGTAAAATTGGGATAGACCCACGGGATAGACCCGAACAGAAATTTAAATTTGAGATAGACCCACGGGATAGACCCGAACAGAAATTTAAATTTGGGATAGACCCACGGGATTGACCCGGACAGAAATGTAAAATTTGGGATAGACCCACGGGATAGACCCGGATAGAAATTTAAATTTGGGATAGACCCACGGGATAGACCCGGACAGAAATGTAAAATTGGGATAGACCCGGACAGAAATGTAAAATTGGGATAGACCCTCGGGATTTAAAACGATGAGTTGAGTTTTTACCTGAGAACAGCTAAAAGTTTTGCATCGAGGGAAGATTTGATCCTTGTAGCTGAAACAATAGCTGATTTTGATTTAACATATTGTTTCTTCTGATTGCACTTGCCAATAATACTGTTGATTCGTCTTTGTCCACTGGGGGAGTTTTTTTCTGACATTAATTTGGGCGAGAAAAGATGGTGGTTGTTTCTATTTGTAGATGTAGCATTCCTGCAAGAAAAGAGGAAATAATGGACTTGCCACCATCATTTGATCCGGTTTGCCTTGAGAATCGTGTAAACATGAGTCTTTTGATGCCTTTGCCAACTTTTGCTGCGGCATCTGCCTTGGTTGAATTTGTAATTTTGAAACCTTTCGATTCCGGAGACCAATAAAGTGCGCATTTACCATGTCACCAAATCCATGTAGCAGCTTGGTTGCATTTTACTCACTTTAATAGATGATTGAATCCCCTATCCTTGCACAAACCTTAGGGTTTATCATCCATCCGAATCCAATGGTGAAAGAATGATGCATGAAAAATCAAAATATATGCAAGGTGATTTCCTATGTTCTGCATGGAATGAATATGTCAAAAAATGTAAAACACATCCAACTATGTTTAATCCTATAAAATGCCATGAATACCAACACATGAGAAAAGATGTATTTGGAAAAGAATGTTTTTACAAAGCAACACAGTTTTGGCCAACAGATGTCATATTCAAATCTCTGGATATCGTTGTTCTAGAATTTAATATTGGCCGAAGTATGACAAAAATGAGAAGAAATCCAAATGAACCAAGTCACTAGCTGTTCCTCCTCGTGC
The DNA here is from genome assembly GCF_036785885.1 of Coffea arabica. Taxonomy (NCBI): domain Eukaryota; kingdom Viridiplantae; phylum Streptophyta; class Magnoliopsida; order Gentianales; family Rubiaceae; genus Coffea; species Coffea arabica. Next base: position 21,409,914 of record NC_092326.1, read on the forward strand.
TTGCTCGTTGCAAAAACCTGCCTTGGCGCCCTTTCTGGTTTTTACCAAGGTTGCCCCCACCCTTTTTGTTTTTGTTTTGCTTGTTTTTTGTTTTTGTTTTTGTTTTGTTTTTTTTTTTGAGGCGCCCTTTCGGGTTTCACCTAAGAAGCAATGGAAGAGCTTGACCAAAATCGACTCAGAAACATGAATTAAAGATTTCTGGCATCAGTAAAATGTACTTCCCTCATAAGATTAGGCGAATACATTACGGACATCACCTGCCAGTTGATTAACAAATTTTCTAATAGAAATGCAGCAAGTGACGAAAGACAGGACTTTGGGCTTTTATAATGAGGTCCGGTGGGATGCTTTGAAAAAAAGTTGAAGCTTGAAAGCAAAATTTCTGAAAGGTGTGAAATAACCTGAGATTGCATCATTTTGAGACCATCTCCAATTTTTGAACGAAACCGAGGAAGATTTGCCCCAGTTTGATTGAATTCTTCTCTTTGCATTTTTCATTGCATTTTTTCACTTTTGCATTTTTCTTCAAAAATTAAATTTGCCCCAGTGTGGGATTCTTTCTTTTTCCATCTTTCTTTCAAAGATAAATTTGCCCCAGTGTGAGGTTTTTCTTTTTCCATCTTTCTTTTCAAAATAAATTTGCCCCAGTGTGGGGTTTGCAATTCTCAGGGGCTGCCAAACGAAAATTTGTCAATTCTGATGGCTCAAAGGGGACAAGTAGGGATAAAATGCTTTAAATGTAAAAGAAGAGGGCCTGACTTGCATTTCGTCATTTGCATGAATTTCTAAGGAAAATTTGCATGATCAAATGAAAATCTTCTTGCACATATCTGATTTGATGGGTTGAGGGAATGTTTGACCATCCATTTCCGTCAAAATAAGTGTTCCGCCAGGTAATACCTTTGATTTTGAGCGAATTTGTCTCTGCCTTCGTCTTGCATTGGCAAAGTTCGCTTGAGTGCTTTGTCGCCTTTCTCAAAATGTACGTTGATGAAACTTCTTGTTGTAGGCTCAGGCCAGGCATGTTTGTAATATTTCATGACAAACGGCATTCTTGGCTGAACTCCCATTAGAGTGTGCAAAGATTGAATTTCTGCTACTGCAAACGAGACTGCCTCCAACCATCTGTACACCTTGACACATAGTCAAACTCTTAATCATCTCCTTTTTTGCTTTTGTCCAAACGAATGCTGATTTATGATGATGTTTTTTCTTTTTTTCCCATTCTCAGTGCCAATGTGAACAAATGCTGTGGTTTCTAGGTTTGATTTGAATTTCTCCTCATGTTGTTCAAGATTTTTGAAAAGAATCAAATACTTTCTCATTATCACTCTCGCTTTGAAATTTAAGTTCAAAATTCTCAAGTCGTGAGTGATAAAGATTGCCATTATTGAATTCCAGAAAAGTGACATCCAAAGGGTCCAATATTTTTATTTTTGGCCATCTGAAAGAATTAACGAATTTGGAATAATAAGCAAACAAATATACAACAAACAAATGAACAAGCAATATGACCGAAATATAAACAAACGAATAAACCCAAAATAACATGACAAGAATGACTTGTTCATTTTCATAAAACCTTTGATTGAAAGCAAACGGAAATGAAATGAAAACTTAAAAATATCTACATGCGCAAATTTTGGTCAAAAGTAAAGATGTTTTCATTAGCTAATTACAGATGCAAAAGTTTTTTCCTCATGAATTCGCATGAATGACAAACCCCCTTTAGGTTTACCGAAACTCCTTCTGAATGGGTAGAAATTCGGCTATCCAATTGGAAATTGATCCCTCAGGGATATCGGGAAATTCTGCGTCATTTCCAAACACTTCAGCCTCACTTGATGAGTTTTTAGCAGGCTCCTTGAATTCCGTATTGTCCATAATAACCCCAATGGTGTTATCGTATTCTGGCAGGGGGTTCTTATCCACATTTGGTCCTTGTTCTGGCCCTTCTCTAATCACTATTTCCCCTGCCTCGATCATGTCTTGCACTTTATGTTTAAGTGCTCTACAACTCAGTGGTTGGGTGGCCGGGTGCTCCCCGAATGATAGGCGCAAGTGTACTGAGGATTGTATCCGGCAGGGACGCCATGAGAGTAAGTTGGAGGGGGAATTATGCCAATTCTACCGGCAGCCTTTAATTGTTCATACAATTTGTCCAGAGACCTGCCTAGGTTGGTGAATGTTCGAGTACGGCTTTGATTGTAGGTTTTAGTGTGTTGGGGATAGTTGTAGGTATGTCTATTTGATGGAGAAAATTGTTGATTGTAGGGAGGTCGAAGTCGAACTTGTTGGAAGTTAGGCTGAGATATTTGAAAAGGGGCTATAGACGAGTTGGTGTATTCAGGGCGAGGTCGAGGTTGAGTGGTATTAGTGTGATGAACAGGATGAAGGTTTGAATAGTAAGGGTAAGGGTTTGAATAGGTAGGGTGTTGTCTAGGCCTGGATCTTGGGACACGGTTTCGATCCCAAACAAAAACAATTTCCCCCTCTTTCTTTTGGAATTGTTGCTTTTTCCCACTACTCCTTTGTCCTTGTAAAGCATCCAACTGCGATTCGAGGGCAGAGACATTACTCGTCCTATCATACTTGTTAAATTTAGAGGTTTTGAACCTCTCAGGCAACCGCACATTCGGAAAAAGGCAAAGCTCATCGTAATCCAAAACTCCTTGCTTGTTCAACCCCTGACTTTTCCCCATAAACTCATCAAAGCGGTCAAGGCGCTTGAGCAGTTTCATATCAACGAGAGTGGAAGATTCCCCCATTTCTGGCTTGGTCTGAACAGTGTGGTCTGGTAGGAAAGGTTCAGCAGCAGGGTAATAAAAGGTATGTGGCTCAGGTGGTATATTTGAAGTAGTTTGGGGTTGTGGGCCTTGCCTGCGAGTAAGAAAAGATGAAGGATTAGGAGGGTAAGCGTATGGCAAATTTTTGGTGGGATAGGCGAAAGTTTCCTCGGGTGGAATAGGGAATGATGGAGTAATAGTGACTTGAGTTGAAGGGATGACAAACGATTCTGGCTCAGCCTGCTTGACGGGTATAGGTTCAGGTTGAACTCCGCTGCTGATTAGCTCGTCAATCAATTTTCTTTGGGCCGCCATCTCAGATGCCATTTCCCCAAATTTGGCAAGTAATTCAGTCAACTGAACCCCGGGACTTGTGGCTTCCGGCTGGGTAGTTGCAGCGGTCTTATCAGACGATCCTGGCCGAGTACTCATGTCTACACAATTCTTTTGGGCTTGACTACGGGATCGCGTTATGATGGGGCTTCGACGAGAAGCTATGTTTAAATATTACCTGAGAATTTTTGAAAGATTGCCTTTAGATTCAACCCTCGCTTAGTTATTCCAATAGAAATAAAGAAAAAGAAAAGAAAAAGACAAGAGTTAGTAAATATCCAGAAAATTAGGATCCGTCAAAAGAACGTTGTGAACCACCGTCACGCCCTAAAACATGCAAAAAAGTACAATGAGACTCGATAACGAGTCATAAACCAATGCCAAATACGACCCCAATAGGGTTCCAGAAGCATATACAAGCATTAGATGAAACCAGAAAAATCCGGAAATGGAATTAGTTTTAGCCCTGAAAAAAAACAGTTTTTGACCTCATTTTATGGTAATGGCACCAAGGCACTACGATTATCGTTTGCCATGCGTGACCTCCTGCCGACACTCCGTCGACCACAAATAATGGTCCGTAGAACTTCACTTGTACTCCCACCGTACACCTTATCACCCTCTCTGGCCAGACACCTCACAAACTTTCTCGAGCGAACGAAATTGAGCTTGGTTCACAAGCTCGGGTCACAAACTTGGTCCACATAATCGGTGAACCGGATTCACAAACTTGGTGACCTCAAACCAGGTTGGACTGACTTCGGCCAAGCCCTAACCGGCTCGAATAGTCCATCTAGGTCATGAGATCGGGCCCCAAACTCACAAACTTCACAAAATTTACTCAAAAGTCACCCCAAGCCACAAGCTGAAGGGGTTTAGTTCCAAAATGATTCATATACATATGCCATGTACAAATATGTAGGGTTTAGGTCAAGTGCGATAAAGTACACCCTCGCCTAGGTACCCTTTTCATACATATCGAAACACATAAGCAACTAACACATAAGAGCGGCCTGAATACTTACTCAACGAATAAGGATAACAAAAGGACGAAATTCGCGTCGCGAAGAGTAGCTAGTAGGCCCCACCGGTTCCACCTAGCTCACCACCGTCTGAAATAGAAGATTGCGTCACATAATATCACAAATGGCTACTGTTATGCCAAAACACGCAAAACGACAAAATGGTCACATGCAAGTGCGGAAACGGCATACGGAAATGGGAGGCGACCTAGCCGTTTTGCCGTCAAAACTGTTTTTGAGTACAATCGAGGCTACGAGTGTCAGATCAAGGTACATGAGGTACCGTTGCGAAGCTAAGAGAAAAATCTATAACTTTCATGAAGACACCCAAAACTAGATCTGAACAGAGATGGGTCGAAAGTATAGAAAACAGTGCCAGAATTTTGCACTTTAAGGTGACGGACAGGGTATGTTTGCTGGATTGTAACTCCCAGCTCACAAATCCAAATCAAGAAATTCCAAAGGCATTAGAAAGTTGAGACATAAGGCTAAAACTTTGATGTTTTGGCCAAGACCTGAATCCACTCAGAACCGAACAAAATTTGAGTGTCAAAGTACCCGTCAGAACTGTCCAGATTCAAAGGCAGTTCTGACGATCGATCTTGTTTTGGTCATAACAGGAGCTACGGAACTCGGATTTCAACGCACTTTATACCATTTCGAAGCTAAAACCAAGATCTACATTTCTTATGAAGGGGTAAACACCAGTTCGTGCGTTATCAAAACGGGCAAAACAGGGGCAGAAGCTAAATCCAGAAACGCGGCAGAATTCGGAGTTTAGAATAGATGCGACTATTTTGGCCATAGCTCAGGCTACATAGATCCGTTTCGGGTGTTCTTGGTAGCGTTGAAAAACTAAGACAGAGTACTGAAACTTTTATGTTTTGGAAAAAGGCTAAATCCTCATGGAGCATATGGAATAAACACAGCTAAATAGACTGAAGTGTCTACGCGGAACACTGGAATTTAACCTAGGGCAGCAAGGGTATTTTGGTCTTTTCACAGGCTACGCTACTCCGGTTGGGCTGAAATTTTGTAGGTACCTATAAAATACCATTCTCTACAACTTTTATGTTTTATGCCAAGCCTAATTCGGCCTTTAACCACACGAAATGGAACCGGACAGAACAGGGCAAAATTTTCCAGAAATCTGGAATTTTTGGTATTTCAAGCCAAACATCACATTTTTATCTTGAATCTACCACTACTATCACCTTTACAAGATCATATACTATATATATATATATCATATAACACCTAACCCACAAGAATTATAAGCAAATAAATCAAAACCCTAGCTCCATATTCCAACATATCATTCCAAGCTAACAAATTTACCGTCATAAAGCAAGATTAAGAGCTTCTAACTAAACTTTAACAAGATTAAATGTAAGAAAATGATAGGAAACCATAATAACTCACCAAAGCTGCTAGCAAGAGAGAACCACAACCTTTCCCTCCAAAGTGTCACCACACAAAGCCTCTTAGGCACTAAAGGAAGAGTTTAATCGGTTTTGTTTTTTTGGATTTTCACTCAAATTAAGCTAAAAATCAAGATGGAAATTGAATGCTTTCTTCCCTATTTTCTCTCTCACTCTCATGGCTGGAATGTTCAGAAATGGTGGCTGAAATGAAGCTTGAAGAAGGTTAAGATGATAGGAATTCATTTGGGTCAAAATTGGACAAGTGTCACCTTGTGATTGCAAGTCAATTTTTTGTTCCTTTCCTTGATTTTCTGGTCAAGAATTTCGGCCCTTTGAAGAAGATATTTAGGGCCAATTTTGCTGAAATAAAAGTGAGAAGATTAAGGTAATAAAGTAGTGTTCAAGTGGTGCACTCATTCGGTAACAAATGGTAACCGTCGGTTCAACCAATTTTTCCTTATTTCGCGCGTACTAGGGTTTTCACTTATAATTCACTAACTTATTATTATCACTTCTAATCACACACTTAATATCATTTAAAACTCACTCTTAATCACCAAATTTGATCCACTCTCCGTACCGGATAATCACACTACGGATAGGCGTAAAAATCTTAGTTTACCCTAACGATGAATGCAAAAGGGAAAACTCTTAATTTTATTCTTTATTCTAAACATTGGAGATGTAAATGAGTAGTATAGCTATTATAAGGGAATAAATGCCAAATAAAAAGGAATTTTAAGAAAATACGAGGGATTTTACAATTTCAGTGATTATAATTAGGGTTTTGATTCAAATATGAGGGATTTAAACATAACCTGCTAGTCACAAGTAAACTAGGGTTTTAAAGTACAAGTAAGGTTTCTAGTCTTTTTAAAATAAAACAATGTTTTAAGACAAAAATACAATAAAGAAACCGTAATCCTTTCTTTGAGATTAAACAAAAATAGTATCCTAAAATTTTGGGTATCACAAAAACAGAAAAATCCCCAATAATTACAAAACTTCATCAATTCAACCACAAATCAAGATATAATCCATAAATTTGCATCTTATACTACCACCAATCATGAATTTAACATCATTAGAGGGAGGAGAGAGGTCCTTAACAACTCACCTTAGCAACCCAAGAGAGAGAGCTACTAGTCACCTTAGCTTTCCAAACAACTTCACCAAATCACTCACAATCACTCACTTAAGGGTTTCTATGGAACAAACACAAGATTAAATGGTTGATTTAGTAGATTGGAGCAAGATTGAAGCAAAACTTGGAGAGCTTTTCCCTTTCTTTTTTCTTGATGTAGCCGGCCAAGAGAAAGAAAAAAATGAGGAATTTTTTGTAAGTTTTTTTATTTATTGGGTCAAATGGGAAAAAGGTGAATAGTGGTCTTAAAGTTCCTCCAACCATTTGGTAACACTTGTCACCATATTTAATGCATCTCTATCTTTTTGTTTCCTCGCACACCAATTCTAATTATCTCTTAACACCCGGTAAATTAATTCCAGTATCCAAAACATAACCTAGTTGGCCGAATTTTTCCGAACTTTTCGCCCTAGTGGGTCCCACATCCGGTATACACTCTTATTTCTCAAAACCTATTCGATACTAAAAAAATAATCTAAAAACTATATTTACTCATAAAAATTATCTAGAAAATTTTCCTACTAAAGAAAATGCAGAAAACAAGCCATTAAATAAATAAAATCCTAAAAAATGGGAAAAGTACGGATTCTCATACTCTCTCCCCCTTAAAAGAATTTCGCCTTCGAAATTTCTCACCTCAACTCACGAAAAGTTCAGGGTACTTCTTTCGCATAAACAAGTCAAAATGTCAAAATAAAAAAAAAATCCGGAGTCGGCCATGAGTAGTAACCGACCCATCAGAACCCAACCAAATATCAAGTAAACATTCACATCTTGAACTTTAGTATTTACAATCCAAAGTGGCATACAAAAGTATTCAAAAGTGGATACATGTATGGTTTGCCAAAACAAAAGAGAAACGGACCCAAAAGTACATTTAGGGTTTCAATAAATGAGCTATACAAAAGATATGTCCAACTAGCTCAATTCGGCAACCAACTATCAATTGCAGTACAAAAGTATTTATTTTCCTGTAAGGAAAACAAAAGGGAATAGGGTGAGCTAATTGCCCAGTGAGATAATACTACTCAAGCAACCAAGTTTATAGATGCATCAAGCTTTTCAGTCCAATTCATCAAAAGTAAATAAAGACACACATCAATAATGATGATAAAAGGATACGGGCGGCTCTCAAGAGCCCTTTTCCTCATTTGTATTCTTGATCGGATCTCATTGACTCTCCGTCAATGTTTAAAAGTAACCAACCGTAGACTTCACTTTACTTCCATTCCCTTCTACCTAACATTCCCCTACCGGGCCCGAACTCCAAACACTTGCACTGTGGTATTATTCTAGTATACCAGAATCGAGAGTCTCTCATACTACAAGATTCCATAACAGTCCCCAAGGTTCATTAATTGGCACGACCAAGCTCTTGCCGGCTCGATTCAATCAACTACCAATGGGGTTGAGCTCAATGGTAACAATCATGGTCGCTGGATACTCATCCAAGCGACACCAAGTCAAATACTTTCATTTCATGTAACATTCCAATAACATGATAAGCAATAAGTGAGAGTGATAAAGTACGCTCTCACTTCAATCATTTAACATTCAACGCATCAAGTTCAAGTATCAAAGCCAAATAGTAACACACAAGTGAGTAGTACACTCACCAAGCTTGCAAATGGTGTTTCATGCACTTCCGTCAAAAGAACGTTGTGAACCACCGTCACGCCCTAAAACATGCAAAAAAGTACAATGAGACTCGATAACGAGTCATAAACCAATGCCAAATATGACCCCAATAGGGTTCCATAAGCATATACAAGCATTAGATGAAACCAGAAAAATCCGGAAATGGAATTAGTTTTAGCCCTGAAAAAAAATAGTTTTTGACCTCATTTTACGGTAATGGCACCAAAGGCACTATGATTATCGGATGAAGGTGTAAGACCCACCGTTTCGAAGCTAAGAGATAGGGCTACAATGTTACAGAAGGCAACTCTGTCCAGTTTCGAGCGTAACAAGGTCGAAAATGCAAGATACTACACCAGAACCGGAAAAACAGATTCACAAAACGCATTCTGGTGTAAACATCATAAAACAAGCTACTTAAGTCCAAATCCAGTAATTCGAAAGCCATCCGAAAGCTTAGAAACAGGGCTACATTTCATCAGAAGACCTCAACAACCAATTCTGCAGCATTCCTCACCAAAATAACCAATTACAGACGCAATTCTCAAATTCGGGTAAAACCAGGACAGCAAGGGTAATTTCAACTTTTCTCAAGCTACGCTACTCCGATTGACCTGCAATTTTGTAGGCTTCTCTAAAATATCATTCTCTATAACTTTTATGTTTTAACCCAAGGCAAATTCGGCCTCTAACTATGAGCTACAGTACCAGGCAGAATGAAGAACAATGAAACCCTAGTTTTTCCAATTTTCTTCCAAAACAGAAATTTCTTGCAATTAACCACTTTTTCCACCTTCTAGATTCCTCAAATATCATTTCCAATCATCATACATGACCACATAATCATATTCATATGAAAACAGAAAAATCCCCAATAATTACAAAACTTCATCAATTCAACCACAAATCAAGATATAATCCATAAATTTGCATCTTATACTACCACCAATCATGAATTTAACATCATTAGAGGGAGGAGAGAGGTCCTTAACAACTCACCTTAGCAACCCAAGAGAGAGACCTACTAGTCATGTCACGGCCCCACCTCCCCCTAAGGCGAACCAAAGGATTTGGCGAGTCGCCTGCCTGGCTCTCGCCGGGACTCAGTCGTTCCTTAATCAAATCCAGAATAAATCACAAGAATAAATAGGGCAGCAATCCAAACTTAAAGCGGAACTTATATACATTGCTATCTCAAAAGGAAGTACAGCCATCAAATGTACAAAGGTTCTCACTTCACCATACAACCAGCCCGTGCCAAGCACTAGGGCGAGAACCATTACAAAAGAAACAAAATACCAAGACTAGGCTAGTCTATGCTCTCATCCTGCTCGCCGTCCCCTGTTAAGGAAAACAAAATAAAGGGGTGAGCTAAAAGCTCAGTGAGGTTCCGAACAGATAATCAACAATCAATTCAATACATTAAACATGGAGTATCAATAATTCAAGAAACATTTACAATGGAAGGCAATAGTTACATTCATTAAAAGGATACAGGCTCACATGGAGCTATTCGTTCTTTCGTTCGTTCCCCTGACATTTCCCCTTATTCCTCCAATTATTTGAAAATTTCCTTTTTGAGAAATAAAACCCTCGTGCCTTTGTTCGTTCATTCATCCCTTTCCGGACATTGACCGGAATCCACCCATCCGGATGTTGACCGGACTCCACCCATCCGGACGTAGCCGGACTACAAGGTAATACTCGAGTATACCAAATTCACCCAGGGTCACCATATCACCCGACCGAGTCCGCTTCTGGCTCGAGTCGATCGGTAACGAAGGGCAGGGCCCAATTCAGCCAAAAGGCTTACATCATGCGCAACTAATGTTTCCATCATTAAATCATTGAAAATTTCACGTTTCATTAAGGTCGAGCGCGATAAAGTACACGCTCGCCTAGAAAACTCGTTTTAGAATTCCTTGAAAGCGCTTAACATATTATCAAACAACAACAAGTCATGAAGTCAAGGAGAATATAACAAACAAGGAACACTCACCTAGTTATGCAAAATAACGTGCAAAATATCCTTCCTGATATTACCCTTAGTCACCAATGAAACCTAAGGTTGAACAAGAGAACATATTACAGTTTATCGAGCAAAACATTTAAGAGAAACAAAGAAACCCGACTAATTAGGAATAAAACGTGTAAAGATCACTTTCAAGTAAGAAGAGGGTTGTTTGAACCCAAGGATGAAAAATCATGTTTTAAAATGGAAAGCCGGTCATGGTATTGGCCAAACAAAAGTATTCAAGTTCAAATAGGAATCTAGCCCTCGAGCGAAAATTTGGGCAGCACGCCTTTTGTGTTTACCTAATTTTCCAGCCATTTAGGCTTCATTATTTTTCCTCAGCCAATCCCAAAGTCATATATATCATAAATGCAAGTCAATAGCCATTCCATAGGCTCATAACATCATAAGAATAAGAATCAAAGTCGTAACAAGTGTGGAAATACAATCTAGCAAAAGACAGATTTGATGTGTGGTTGCGGAAATAACACATCCGAGGCTACGCTTATCGGATTGAGGTACAACTTATACCATTTCGAAGCTAAGACACACGGCTACAATGTTCATGAAGATCACTTAGTCAAGTTTCCAATGCAACCTAGTCAAATCCTCAATTTACAGAACCAAAATCTCACTCGTCGGCTATTTAACCGCTCTGCACTGGAATGGTCATATCTCTGGTTACCAAGGTCCGATTAAGGTGTTCTTGGTGGAATTAAAAAGCTAAGACATAATACTAAAACTTTCATGTTTTGGAAAAAAAGCTAAATCAGTACTGATCCTAGTGAATAAACGTGATAAACTGGATAAACTGACCAAAACGGAACACTGGAAATTTCCTAAAACAGTGAGGGTATTTTGGTCTTTTCACGGGCTACGTTGCTCCGATTGAGCTGAAATTTTGTAGGCACCTATAAAATACCATTCTATACAATGTTAATGTTTTATTCCAAGCCCAATTCAGCCTCTAACATAGGGCAATAAAAACAGGCAGAACCTAGTGACAATTTTCCAGAAATCTTAAATCTTTTGGTTTCAATGATAACTTTCTTAATTTCTTACTCCACTTGCTACCAAAACCCCCTATATAACCTTGGATACAACATATATTCATCATACATCAAGTTTAGGCAGAAATTTATTAAACCCTAACTCATGTAACAAAAGGAAAAATTACCCAAAACATGATAACAACCGTAATTCATCACAATCTTGAGATGCTAAGCTAATTTAAACAAGATTAAGAGTAAAAATTGGGGAAATCATCATCCTTACCTTGCTTAGTGTCTACCAAGAGCAACCCTAGCCTTCCCCTTCAAAATTTCACCAATAGCTCAGTCAATAAACACTCAAGGGTGCCTTTAATCGGTTTAGTTCCTTTGTTTCCTCACTTTGTGACTTGATTCAAGAAGAAATGGAGAAGCTTTTCTCTTGTTTTTGCTCTCTCTCTCTCACGGCTCTTCAGCAGAAATAATGAGGAAGAATGGTGCAATTTGGGGGATAAGAAGGTTGGACAATGTCTTGGTCAATGGCCTCTAATGGGGTGACACTTGTCACAACCCTCACCAAGTAAAATTTCCTTTTCTTTTCTTGTATTTTCAGCCTCTAATTTCGGTCAAGCTTAGCTGGAATTTAGGAGATATTTTACTCAAATATCAATAAGCTTGTATGGTAAGAAAGTGGTGGTCAAGTGGTGCGTTCAACCGGTAGTGCGCGGGACCCGCCGGTTCGCGCCGTTTTTCTTAAAAACACACGTACTAGGGTTTTTACTTCCTATTCACCAACCTTATCTCATTGCTCCTAATCACATATTATTTCTCACTTAAAAGTCACTTTTAATCACCAAATTTGATCCTTGCTCCATACCGAAATTTCATCCGGCGAAAAATCGCGAATACCCTAATTTTGCTCCAAACTTGAAACCGAAGCGTGAAACTCTACTTTCTAGGTTTATTTGCACTTCTTGTGAAAAGATTGGGTGGTAGGGCTTAAATAAATAATAATTTTCAAATAAAAGGGTATTTTTGAGAAAAAAAAATACAAGAAATTTGCGAGTCCTCACAAGTCACCTTAGCTTTCCAAACAACTTCACCAAACCACTCACAATCACTCACTTAAGGGTTTCTATGGAACAAGCACAAGATTAAATGGTTGATTTAGTAGATTGGAGCAAGATTGAAGCAAAACTTGGAGAGCTTTTCCCTTTCTTTTTTATTGATGTAGCCGGCGAAGAGGAAGAAAAAAATGAGGAATTTTTGGTAAGTTTTTTGATTTATTTGGTCAAATGGGAAAAAGGTGAATAGTGGTCTTAAAGTTCCTCTAACCATTTGGTGACACTTGTCACCATATTTAATGCATCTCTATCTTTTTGTTTCCTCTCACACCAATCCAAATAGCACCCTCTAATTATCTCTTAACACCTGGTAAATTAATTCCAGTATCCAAAACTTAACTTAGTTGGCCGAATTTTTCCGAACTTTTCGCCCTAGTGGGTCCCACATCCGGTATACATTCTTAATTTCTCAAAACCTATTCGATACTAGAAAAATCATCTAAAAACTATATTTACTCATAAAAATTATCTAGAAAATTTTCCTACTAAAGAAAATGCAGAAAACAAGCCATTAAATAAATAAAACCCTAGAAAATGGGAAAAGTATGGGTTCTCACAAATATCTACTAATATCTCTTCAAGATATACTTTCAGTAATGAAACAAATCAGATTCAAAGATCAAGTGCAATTGGAAGAAACAAATGTTGCTGAAAGCTGTCGGACGCTTGTGAAGACAGGATCGGACGTCTGATAATCATTGCACAACTTCGGACGCATGAAGTACTCTATTACCGGACGTCCGATATCCCAACAGTTAGTTGACTTTTCAGCTACTTTCTATCCATTGGAAGCATTAATGAAGCACTTTATTGATCTAGTATAAATAGAACATAGTCAAAATCTTCAAACAGCTTTTGTACATTGTGACTACATCAGATCTTGAGTGATTCAACTGTGAGAATACTCTTTAAAGAAGATTTGTTCTCTTAGTTGTGTAATCTTCGATAAGCTTTTCAAGTGTGTTTCTATTTCTTCAATAGTGTAGCTTTCTGAAGGTTATCCGAGTGATAGTAAAACTTTCTTGTTTGACCAAGTGTGGCTTAGGGCGAGGAGGGAGTGATCCTTCCTTTGTACACAAGAGATTGGTTGTAAGTTGATCAACTTGAAGAAGCTTGCTATATAAAGTGATTTTCAAACTCAAGTGGAGTTTGTAACTTGGTTTGCTATTCTATCCTTTTACTTACTGTCTTGCAATATAAATTGTTTATCTCTTATACTCCTAAGCACTTGTGCTTTCTCATTGATGTGTGCACGGACCTCAACCCACGTAATGACCTAGTCCGAGTCCTATTGGGCCCAGTCACAGGTGCACAGGCCAAGCTCTTCAAAGAATCCCTCCAAGACCTTGTCCGAATTGGCCAAGACCAACATGGAGTCCATAGAGATATTAAAGGTTTAGAAGGAGACAAGCAAGTCATCTACACCATGATCCAAGCTCAAGAAGAGACAAGTGGACCTCCAAGAGAGTTGGCCGAGTAGGGCCTTATGTGATACCCCAACTTTTAGGATCATCTTTTGTTTAGTCTCAAAGAGGATATTACGGTTTCTTTAGTTTATTTTTATTTTTAAAAAAAACATTATTTTTTTTAAAGAAGAAACTAAAGTTATTTCTTTGGGTTTGATTTAAAACCTTGTTTTGTTTTAAAACACTAGAAACCCTAAAAGTCTAATCGAAACCCTAGTTTCATTTGTGATTGACCGTTTTCTCAAATTTCTCACATTTTAACCGAAACCCTAAATTCGATTTATGGAATTGTAAAACCCCTCACGTTTTTCTTAAAAGTCCCCTTTTATTTGGAACTTATGATTTTATAATAGCCCTACTACCAAATCACACCACAATAAGTGTAAACAAATATAGATGTAAGGGTTTTCGTTGTCTGTTTTTAAGTTAGAGTGAATTAGGGTTTTCACGTTTTTCCGTAGTGTGACTATTCGGTACAGAGTGAGGATCAAATTTGGTAGGTAAGAGTGATTTTTGGATGAGGAAATATTATATGATTAGAAGTGATAATAATAAGTTAGTGATTAGAAGTTAAAAACCCTAGTATACGCGATTTAAGAAAAATCGGCTCAAACCGACGGGTATCGATCACTACCGATTGAACCCACCACTTGACCACCACTTCCTTACCACCACATACCCTTGATATTTTTGCAAAATATATCTCTCATTTTCTCTCTCTCCCTTCCTTCATTTCTTTCTGTTTTGGTCAAGCAAGGGAGAGAGAGAGAGAGAGAGCAAGAAAGAAAAACCTTCAATCCATCTTGATTTGCACTATTTGAGTGAAAGAAACAAGATTCTAAACCGATTAACTTGTGAGTTGTGAACTTGGGAAGCTAAGCGAACCAAAAATTTTAAGAGGAGGTGAAGTATTACTCTTGCAAGCCCTTTTGTTGAGGTATAAGGTCTGATCCATGGCTTTGGTTCTTTTAATTTTTGTTTAAGATGTTATATAACTCATGTTTTGGTTAGATTCGTAGCTATAAAAGTTGTTGTGATGATTTGGGGGTGATGTATGTAAGCTAGGTTTTGCCTGATTTTCTTCTTATACTTGTTGTAGGAGTGGTATATGATGTATATAGGCTTGTATAAGAGGTTGTGGTAGTGATTGAATCAAGAAAATGAAGAGATTGGCCTTAAAATCCCAAAATTCCAGATTTCTGGAATTGTATGCTTCAGTTCTGTCCGGTTTTAGTGCCCTATGTTAGAGGCCGAATTAGGCTTGGCACAAAACGTAAAAGTTGTAGAGAATGACATTTTATGATTTCCTACAAAATTTCAACCCAATCGGAGCAACGTAACCTATGAAAAGACCAAAATACCCTCGCTGCCCTAGGATGCTTCCAGTGATCCGTTTTAGACAGTTCATCCAATTGACCATGTCTCTTCACTATGATCCGTGCTGATTTAGCCATTTTCCAAAACATGAAAGTTTTAGTACTCTGTCTTAGATTTTTAATGCCTCTAAGAACGCCTTAAACGGACTTTGGTAGCCTGAGATATGGCCATTTAAAGGTAGTACAGTTAATTAGCCGACTAGTTGGAATTTGGTTCTGTGAACTGGGGATTTGACTGAGATGCACTAGAAATTTCATTAAGTGATCTTCATGAGAATTGTAGCCCTATGTCTTAGCTTCGAAATGGCACAAATTTCATTCTAATCCGATAAGCGTAGCCTCAATTGTGTCCGTTACGCAAAACCCTATCAAATCTGTCTTTTACTAAAGCTCATTTCTGCACTTGTTGTTGGCTTGATTTTTGTCCTTGTATTGTCTTGAGCCTATTGAATGGCTATTGAAATGAGATTGTTGTGTATGTAACTTTGGGTTTGTTTGAGGAAAATATTAAAGCCATAAATGGCTGGAAAATGGGTAAACACAAGGGGCATGCCGCCAAATTTTCACGAGAAAGATAAAACTAGCTTTTGGAGTTCTAGTTCTGTATCTTGCAAATTTAACTTGAATACACTAAAAAGTGGGTCGAGGTGTCTTCATGAAAGTTGTACCCTTTTGTCTAAGTTTCGAGACACTATCTAATACATTTTGATCCGATAACCACAGCTCCAATTATGATCAAAATTGTGTAACCCGTTTTGTACCGTTTTTTTTATTATTTCGACCGTATTCGATCGTTTAAGTTATAAACTGCTATTGTATGGCCGTTTCACTTATGTGTGCATATACTCTATCTATAAAAACGGTGAGGCTTTTGACGGTGACGGTCAAGCTCAGTGACTTGTATCGTTTTTCGTGCCAAGCGTTATCAAGTGAGTAATTGGGTTGTTTATTGATGTGGAATTGTTGAAGTACCTTGTATATGTTAAATGGGTACTTAGGCGAGGGTGTACTTTATCTCACTCGACCTAAGCCCATCCTTTGTTTTGATTTTCTGTGTGAGAATACATGCCTTATGTTGAGTATCACCCTCTTGCTGTGTGCCGAGGAGGGGGATTACATGACTTGGGTATCACCTTCTTGCTGTGTGCTGAGGAGGGGGATTACGTGACTTGAGTATCACCCTTTTGCTGTGTGCTGATGGGGGTGATTACATGACTTGAATTAAACCCCATTTGCTGTGTGCTATTTGGGGTAAGTACTTTGTTGTGTACTTGTTGAGAGATCGGATATCTCAGGGCTTGGTTCCAGCCTAGTTCCAAGGGTTAGACGAACTATTTGAGACAACTAGGGCTTGGTCGAAGATAGTTCCATGCTAAACTTAGGATTTAGTTCCTTGTTAAAGCTTTGACGAAAACTAAGTTATTTTAATTTGCTCGAGCTGCTGTGTGCTGTTGACTAGCCAGCGGGGGTTGATAAGGTGAACGGGGAAGTTTAAGTGGAGTCTGCGGACCATGAGCACTTTGGTTGACGGAGTGTCAACAGGCGTTCAAGCTCGGGGAATTGAACTGGCTTTGGAGCCACCCGTATCCTACCATTGTGATGTTACTTTTCTGTTATTGATGTGAATTATCCTGATTTACTTGTTTAATGATGTGAGTTTACATTTTTACCCCTGACTATTCACTAAGCATATAGCTTACCCCTTTCCATTTGTTTTCCTTAGCAGGGGGCCGACGTGAGGATCGCTCGGGAAGGTGTTTAGCATTTTTTATTATAGATGAGTTGAATTTGTACTTGTTATAAGTTGACTAGTAAGATGTATATAGTTGTCGTGGTGGTTGTAGCTATCAGCTTTTCTAGGGTTTACTTTCTGGTACTCGTGATATGTAAATCTTGGAGAATTGGATGTAATATTTGAGATTTATCTTATAATTCGTTTGAGGATTGTAGTGAGTGAGTGAGTCCCGGCAAGAGTTGGGCAGGCGGTCCGCCAAACCCTTTGGTTCACCCTAGGGGGAGGTGGGGCTGTCACACCTTAGGCCTTAGTGTCTAAAAGAGTTGGATTAGTTATTTAGTAGAGCACGGGCCGGCCCATCTTGACCCCAAGATGGCCGAATTTCCCTTCCCTGTTTCCCTTAGGGTTTTAGTAACCCTTAGCCTATAAACAGGCTTGTTTTGTAAGGTTTTAGGGTAGACGTTTTATCAATAAAGTTTGACTTATTTTCGATTGTTCTTAACAAGAGAGTTTCGAGCCTTTACTTGCTCTTGGCAAGAGTGTTTGAGCAATCTTGCGTTTTGTCCTAGATTGTTCTGCCGACCTATCCATTAGAGTTATCACCTCTGTTGGAGTCGTCGTTTTACCGCCTTCTACCAATTCGTGTCGTCCGTATTGGTTTTAGGTCCCGCAACCCAAGCATTGGACAACCTCGTTAGATCCTTGGACAAACATGCTACGTGTCTCGAAATGAGTTGATTGAGGACTGTATCAGTTGGCTTCAGAGCTTTGGTGGAGGTATCTTTCGTTATATCCGTAGTTTTTGTCTTAGTTTTCCTTGTTCCGCTGCCTTGTTTTATAAAAAAAAGAATTCTATTCGTTATCGTTGTTGTCCTTGTTGCACCGTTTTCTTTGAAAAAAATTCTGTCCTCAACTTGTCTTGTTGTGTGTTGCATCGTTAGTTCGTTCGTTGGTAGTGAATCTGTCCAAAGTTGAAAATCTGTCCGTGGTTGTGTCTTGCCGTGAGTCTTCACTTTCTGTCCGTCGTGTGTGCAATTGTTGTGACTTGAAATCTGACCATGATTTGTGTCATAGCTTGGTGAAAATTCTGTCCATGGTCATGTTACAAATCTGGCCGAATCTTACCTAGTGTTGTTGAGTCGTTAATTTGTTTGTCGTGCAACTTCAATTCTGTCCGTCGCGTGCTCATTGTTTTGTATCAATTCTATCCAAGTCATGCGTTGTTGTTGTTAGTTCCAAACTGACCGAATTGTGTATCCTTTGTTGCACCAATTTTACTAAGTCATTGGTCATAGCTGAAGCCACAAGAAAAGAGAGGGCGACGGCTAGGGTTTCTTGTCCGGCTAGGGTTTGTGTTTGCGCTAGGAATCTTGTTCCAATTCTGTCCAAGTTTATTCTGGTTATCCAAGTTGTTTTATTTGTTTTTTCTAATCTGGTTTTCGGTTAAAAACTTGTTGGGGTTGAGAATCTTGAAGAGAATCTACAAGATTTTAAGGTTCTTGAAGTTCTTGGTTACTACCTTGAAGTTCTTGAAACCTTGAAACGTATCTTGCTAGTTCTTGGAGGATTGAAAGAGTGCATTGGAGAGCAGACCAGATTTCTGGAATTTTACTCATTCGGCCAAGTATTTGAGTTGTTCTTTAAGTCAAAAAAAAAAGAAATGAAAAGAAAAGAAAGAAGAGCATTCGGGTGACACAAGAAGAAGACAAGGGAAGCCAAATTTTATTGCCTAAACCAACCTTACATCGTATCTTTGTTGCCAAAAACAGAAAATTGCACAAGAAAAAGTGGTCAAAAGTTTTGACCTACCTCTTCTTGAAATTCTTGATCACTTTGAGTCTTGATCACTTGAACCACCCTTTGAGGTTCTTGAATTTCTTGACCACCTTGTTTCTTGAAAACTTGAACCTCCCTTCGAATAAACAACTTCCTATACTCTCTTGCGGTGGTGAAGGATTTCCGTGGAGTGGGAGTAAATTTCTTGGAAGGGTCTTGAGCAACCCGTGGGGAAGAAATTTGTGATTGATCACTTACCTCTTCTTGTTAGGACCCCATAGCCGAGACTGTTGGAGTGTGTTGCGCAAGGGAGGGAGGATCGACTTGCTTGCCTCTTGAGAGTAAAAAGACCGAAACTAAATAGTGCATGAAAGTGCGGCTGTGAAGAAGGGTTTATAGAGTCCCAACTGACCTTGGTGAGGGAATTTTGGAGGCGAAAAAAAATCTGGAAAATTCGGTAGACAAGGAAGAAATCAAATCTGATTTGCAAGTCCACTTGGAGAGGAATTTGGGAGTTCTAAAAGTTGTTCAAGAACGGGTTTTCTAAAAAGTTTTCAAAACTAACTTGTTTTCCAAAATCACTTTAGGAAACTAAGTAAAACATTTGGATAACTCCTTTGTTTTCCACTTGGCTACTCCCTCACTTTCTCTCCTAAGTTTTAGGAAACCACTCCTATATTTTAGGAATCTACTCCTACCTTTTAGGAAGCTAGGGTTTCTTTGTTCTTGTGTTCACATTGGCACCTTTCCCTTGCTGTCCGTGTGATACCCCGAATATTAGGAGGTTGGTTGTAAAGAAGATATTAAAGTGCATTTCTTTGGGTTTGATTTAAAATCTTATTTTGTTTTAAAAGACTAGAAACCCTAAAATTTTAATCAAAAACCCTAGTTTACTTGTGACTAACTAGTTTTCTTAAATGTCTCATATTTTAATAGAAACCCTAATTTTAATCACTGAAATTGTAAAACCCTCACGTTTTTCTTAAAAATTTCTTTTTATTTGGAAATTCATTATTTATTAAAGCCCTACTACCCAATCGTTCCACAATAAGTGCAAATAAACCTAGAAAGTAGGGTTTTACTCTTCGTTTTCAAGATTGTAGCAAATTAGGGTTTTCGCGATTTTTCGCCGGATGATTTTTCGGTACGGAGCAAGGATCAAATTTGGTGATTAAAAGTGACTATTAGGTAAGAAATAATATGTGATTAGGAGCAATGATATAAGGTTAGTGAATAGGAAGTAAAAACCCTAGTACGGGTGTTTTAAAGAAAAACGGCGCGAACCGGCCGGTACCGCGCACTACCGATTGGACGCACCACTTTCTTATCACATGAGCATTAATACTTGACCAAAATATCCCCCCTCATTGCCAGCTAGTTTGACCGAAAATGTGGACCAAATAGCAAGGAAAAGAAAGAGAAAAATGAGTGGTGGTAGTGGTGCCACTTGTCGGCCATCTATGGGCCATTGACCAAGATACCTTGTCTACCTTCTTATCACTTTGGAGACCTCTTTCTTCTTCATTTTGCTGCTCCTTAGCCAAGACAAGAGAGGGGAAAAACACCAAGAGAGAATTTCTCCATTTCTTCTTGAATCTAACCACAAAGTGAGGGAACCAAGAAAATAAACCGATTAAACTCACCTTTGACTGTTTGTTTAGTGAAGTGTTGGTGAAATTTTGAAGGGGAAAGCTAGGGTTGCTCTTGGTAGACACTAATCAAGGTAAGGATGATTATTTCCCCAAGTCTTCTGCTATTTAATTGATTCACCGCAGCAAAGTCATTATAAGGCGTGGGCACGCTTTATAAGCTCAAGTCGTCTGCCCATCTAATCACATTTATTGTTTTAGTTAAGTCGTTTGTAATAAGGGCTTTATGGTCCATAGCCTTGCTTTATTTACCTAAGCGATGACCTCATAAGGTTATTTACCTAAGCAATGACCTCATAAGGTTTGGTCAAGCCCAATCCTTGAAAATTTGACTTGAACAGGTTGGAAATTTTGACTTGAATAGGCTGAATGTTCTTAGTCAAGAAAGAAGATTGTTATGGTGAAGACAAGGATTTTGGCAGCTGGAATTTTGCAGCCTTGTTGTTTACCAAGATTTGATTCCCAAAACCCAGAAACTTCAAGATTCTTTCAAGAATTCAAGATGTTAATTTCCAGAAACCAAGAAAACTCTCAAAATCTGATTTATTGATTGAATTCCCTAAAACCATTGGAAGTGTGGGCTATTTATAGCCTTACATAGAGATGAACAACTAAATGTGGAACTAGTCTTGGGTTGTGGTCTTGACTAAGACTAACAATTGTAGGCTTGACTATTTAATGATACGAGTTAAGCTATGCCATTGGATAAGGTTCAAGTCCCACTAGGACTGGTTACACGAGCTCGAGCAGTTCATTCAGCTTCATCGCAGCAAAGACGTTATAAGGCGCGGGCACGCTTTATAAGGATATGTCTTCTGCCATTTAATTGATTCACCGCAGCAAAGTCATTATAAGGCGTGGGCACGCTTTATAAGCTCAAGTCGTCTGCCCATCTAATCACATTTATTGTTTTAGTTAAGTCGTTTGTAATAATGGCTTTATGGTCCATAGCCTTGCTTTATTTACCTAAGCGATGACCTCATAAGGTTATTTACCTAAGCAATGACCTCATAAGGTTTGGTCAAGCCCACAATTTTTAGTCTTATGGAAATAGTTAAGCCTACAATTGTTAGTCTTAGTCAAGACCACAACTCAAGACTAGTTCCACATTTAGTTGTTCATCTCTATGTAAGGCTATAAATAGCCCACACTTCCAATGGTTTTATGCATTCAATCAATAAATCAGATTTTGAGAGTTTTCTTAGTTTCTCCAAGGCTTCTTGAATACCTTAGAATTTCTCTAGGTGTTCGTGACTTATCAATCTAGAATCGCACTAGGTTGTGGCGTCTTCTACCATTATACCAAGGTTCGTTAACCACATGATTAACGGGTTGAGGTCATCTGCTACAAACTTGGTGTCCTCTTGTCGATCCTGAAGCTAATCTTTTACGGGTTTCGTCACAAGGTTGGCGACGTTCGTATCAGTTGGTAATCAGAGCTAATTAAGAGGTATCACGTTATATCCTTTTTTTTTTTATTTGCTTTTCGAGTCAAGTTGTCGAAAATTCTGTTTTCGTGTTCTAAGTTGCTATCCGCAATTTCCAGATTTGTTACTTCGTGTTCTTGCGTTATTTTTCCAGATTTGTTACGACATAAACTTGTGTCTAGTTGTTGTTAATTGCTGTGGTTAGCCTTGTTTGGTCCAGTCTTTTTTTTTGTGTCTTATTCTTGATTCTTTGTTTGAGTCTTGTTTCTATCCTGTTATATCCATTCAATTCCAGTCTTTTGTTCTATTTGATCATTCGAGGTTATTGTTCATCCGAAAAAATCAGTTTGTAGCAAGGGTTTTAGAGTCCTATCTAGTTATTACCTTGTGTTCTTGTTTACATACAAAAAAAAAAAAAATAGCTGGCTAACCTTACAAAACTTGATCAAAAATTCCTGCAAATCTGTCTTGATCAAAACTTGGGTTTTTTTTTGAAGTTCCTGATTGTTTAAAACCCCAATCTTGAAGTTCTTGGAACTTTAGTTGGGATTCTTGAAGCCAACCAAAATCTGTCTTGATCAAATCGTGAAATCTTGGATTGTTTAGGGAGGAAATCATCTTCAATTTTGTGTTTCTTGAATTCTGGGAATTAACATCTTGAATTCTTGAAAGAATCTTGAAGTTTCTGGGTTTTGGGAACCAAATCTTGGTAAACAACAAGGCTGCAAATTTTCAGCTGCCAAAATCCTTGTCTTCACCACAACAATCTTCTTTCTTGACTAAGAACATTTTAGCCACGAAATTTGGCTCTTCTTGGCTGATTAGAAAACAAAAACAAAGGAAGAAGAAGAATATTCAGCCTATTCAAGTCAAATTTCCCAACCTATTCAAGTCAAATTTTCCAACCTGTTCAAGTCAAATTTTCCACCCTTGTTCCCAAAAACAACCAAATCAGTTCCAATCTTGAACTTGACCTTAGAATTTATGGGAACCAGCAAATAGGAAGACTAATCCTTGTTTCCAAAGGATTAAAGAAGAAAAGTCAGCCTTGGGTTTCCAAAACAGTCCTACCACAACACAAATTCATCTTCCATTCGGATTCCATCTTTGCAACCATTGGGGAATTTCTGTCCAATCATTAATTCTGGAAATTTTCGTGCATCATTAGGTTAGTTTTAAGTGTCATTCTGAATCCTCTAAGTGTCCATTTATCTACCAAAACACTGCCCAAAAATGCAGCAACCAGCAGCTCAAAATTCCAATTTTGGGTAGAGTTTTGTCTAGGATCCTTAAAATTCAACTTTGAGTCGTGGTCAGTCCCTTCATCTTTTATTTTTTTTTTCTTTCGTTCAAAGTGCTACAATCTTGTGACCCTGGTTGGTAAGTCGATCCACACTAGAAGGAGTTCTAACTTGTTCGAGGAGTTGACCGAGGAGCCTTGAAAATACCTTGGTGAGTTCATTAGAGTGTTCAAACACGAGAGCGAGTGTAAACATGTGAGCTTGTGTGGCGAGGAAAAATATCTTTTGTTTCACTAATTTTTTGCAGGTTTCCTCATACATCATGGCGAATACGAGGCATTTAAAAGCTAGCTTACAACATCTTCTTCTTGATCCTAAGGGAGTCAAAGAAGTAGCATTACGTGGTGTAGATGAGCAATTGGATATCGTCAAATCTCAGTTGCATGATTGGTTTTATACTCGTTGTGGTGTCAAAGATAAAACATGCAGCTTGGCCATTGATAAGAGTTGTGAAGTCAATCTTGCAAGCGCTATCATGGTTCACAAATTAAATCTTCCAACTATTGATCATCTTCAACCGTATAAGTTGCCGAGTGCTCATGGTGATGTTTGGGTTACTAAGCACACACTTGTACCTATTCAAATTGGCAAGTATGTGGATGAGGTGTTGTGTGATGTAGTCCCAATTCAAATGACACATGTGTTGCTGGGCAAGGCGTGGATGTTGAGGCGAGAAGTTAAATATGATGGACATACTAATAAGTATTCCTTCTTATTTAATGGTCGTCGTTCTGCACTTGTACCACTTATTTATAACCAACTTTGTACTGATCTAGCATACATGAAAAGTGAGCATGAGCATTATAGTATGAAAAAAGAGCTAGATGAGGAAATTGTGACTGATGAGGTAAAATCCGAGGGAGTTGAAAAGGAGAAAGAGGTTGAAAATAATGAGAGGAAAAAGACAGCTATTGAGCATGAGAAAGAGATTGAAACATCCAAAGTATTGACTGAGATTTTAAGTTTCAACAAAAATGAGAGTGAGGGGGTTTATTGCCACCTTAACATTGCTCTGTCTAGTGTTCCTTGTTTTGTGCAGGTTAAGCAAAGTGCAATCGCTTTGATCTTACAATGTTCCATCCCAAAGTCACTTGTACAATTTGCGAGTTTCCATGGAGTTTGTCTTCTAGAAGTTAGATCAATTTGGTTCCCATTCATGGAATCGGATGATTTCAACGCTGTTCACGTCTTTGGAGGATCAAACTATGTGTACCCTCAAGACATTAGAATCGACCACGTTCCACGAGTTTACACAAGGAGCGAGGTCTTCAATGGTCACTACAATACCTACGCTCATCTTGTACCTAGTCCACTTGAAGCTCCAACTTCACCAAGTCAGCTTCCATACTTTGCAAGCTTATTCAAGTTTGAGGAGTCTGATTTCATAGGATCTACATCGCATCATTTTGAGGATCCTTACCTCATGATCATAAGCGATCAAGTTGGGCATACATTGAAACTGGTTCGTGAGATTCAAAGTTCAACAAGGCTTACTTTCCAGCTTAGCAAGTGGTTTATGCATTGGATGAAACTTGTGGTAATCATAACAAAATTGACTCGACGGCATGTAACTTTTCTTATCATCATTCATGCTTCAATTTGTGGGCAAATTGCTTTCAAGAGGAGGGGAATGATACGAGTTAAGCTATGCCATTGGATAAGGTTCAAGTCCCACTAGGACTGGTTACACGAGCTCGAGCAGTTCATTCAGCTTCATCGTCTCAAAGACGTTATAAGGCGCGGGCACGATTTATAAGGATATGTCTTCTGCTATTTAATTGATTCACCGCAGCAAAGTCATTATAAGGCGTGGGCACGCTTTATAAGCTCAAGTCGTCTGCCCATCTAATCACATTTATTGTTTTAGTTAAGTCGTTTGTAATAAGGGCTTTATGGTCCATAGCCTTGCTTTATTTACCTAAGCGATGACCTCATAAGGTTATTTACCTAAGCAATGACCTCATAAGGTTTGGTCAAGCCCAATCCTTGAAAATTTGACTTGAACAGGTTGGAAATTTTGACTTGAATAGGCTGAATGTTCTTAGTCAAGAAAGAAGATTGTTATGGTGAAGACAAGGATTTTGGCAGCTGGAATTTTGCAGCCTTGTTGTTTACCAAGATTTGATTCCCAAAACCCAGAAACTTCAAGATTCTTTCAAGAATTCAAGATGTTAATTTCCAGAAACCAAGAAAACTCTCAAAATCTGATTTATTGATTGAATTCCCTAAAACCATTGGAAGTGTGGGCTATTTATAGCCTTACATAGAGATGAACAACTAAATGTGGAACTAGTCTTGGGTTGTGGTCTTGACTAAGACTAACAATTGTAGGCTTGACTATTTAATGATACGAGTTAAGCTATGCCATTGGATAAGGTTCAAGTCCCACTAGGACTGGTTACACGAGCTCGAGCAGTTCATTCAGCTTCATCGCAGCAAAGACGTTATAAGGCGCGGGCACGCTTTATAAGGATATGTCTTCTGCCATTTAATTGATTCACCGCAGCAAAGTCATTATAAGGCGTGGGCACGCTTTATAAGCTCAAGTCGTCTGCCCATCTAATCACATTTATTGTTTTAGTTAAGTCGTTTGTAATAATGGCTTTATGGTCCATAGCCTTGCTTTATTTACCTAAGCGATGACCTCATAAGGTTATTTACCTAAGCAATGACCTCATAAGGTTTGGTCAAGCCCACAATTTTTAGTCTTATGGAAATAGTTAAGCCTACAATTGTTAGTCTTAGTCAAGACCACAACTCAAGACTAGTTCCACATTTAGTTGTTCATCTCTATGTAAGGCTATAAATAGCCCACACTTCCAATGGTTTTATGCATTCAATCAATAAATCAGATTTTGAGAGTTTTCTTAGTTTCTCCAAGGCTTCTTGAATACCTTAGAATTTCTCTAGGTGTTCGTGACTTATCAATCTAGAATCGCACTAGGTTGTGGCGTCTTCTACCATTATACCAAGGTTCGTTAACCACATGATTAACGGGTTGAGGTCATCTGCTACAAACTTGGTGTCCTCTTGTCGATCCTGAAGCTAATCTTTTACGGGTTTCGTCACAAGGTTGGCGACGTTCGTATCAGTTGGTAATCAGAGCTAATTAAGAGGTATCACGTTATATCCTTTTTTTTTTATTTGCTTTTCGAGTCAAGTTGTCGAAAATTCTGTTTTCGTGTTCTAAGTTGCTATCCGCAATTTCCAGATTTGTTACTTCGTGTTCTTGCGTTATTTTTCCAGATTTGTTACGACATAAACTTGTGTCTAGTTGTTGTTAATTGCTGTGGTTAGCCTTGTTTGGTCCAGTCTTTTTTTTTGTGTCTTATTCTTGATTCTTTGTTTGAGTCTTGTTTCTATCCTGTTATATCCATTCAATTCCAGTCTTTTGTTCTATTTGATCATTCGAGGTTATTGTTCATCCGAAAAAATCAGTTTGTAGCAAGGGTTTTAGAGTCCTATCTAGTTATTACCTTGTGTTCTTGTTTACATACAAAAAAAAAAAAAATAGCTGGCTAACCTTACAAAACTTGATCAAAAATTCCTGCAAATCTGTCTTGATCAAAACTTGGGTTTTTTTTTGAAGTTCCTGATTGTTTAAAACCCCAATCTTGAAGTTCTTGGAACTTTAGTTGGGATTCTTGAAGCCAACCAAAATCTGTCTTGATCAAATCGTGAAATCTTGGATTGTTTAGGGAGGAAATCATCTTCAATTTTGTGTTTCTTGAATTCTGGGAATTAACATCTTGAATTCTTGAAAGAATCTTGAAGTTTCTGGGTTTTGGGAACCAAATCTTGGTAAACAACAAGGCTGCAAATTTTCAGCTGCCAAAATCCTTGTCTTCACCACAACAATCTTCTTTCTTGACTAAGAACATTTTAGCCACGAAATTTGGCTCTTCTTGGCTGATTAGAAAACAAAAACAAAGGAAGAAGAAGAATATTCAGCCTATTCAAGTCAAATTTCCCAACCTATTCAAGTCAAATTTTCCAACCTGTTCAAGTCAAATTTTCCACCCTTGTTCCCAAAAACAACCAAATCAGTTCCAATCTTGAACTTGACCTTAGAATTTATGGGAACCAGCAAATAGGAAGACTAATCCTTGTTTCCAAAGGATTAAAGAAGAAAAGTCAGCCTTGGGTTTCCAAAACAGTCCTACCACAACACAAATTCATCTTCCATTCGGATTCCATCTTTGCAACCATTGGGGAATTTCTGTCCAATCATTAATTCTGGAAATTTTCGTGCATCATTAGGTTAGTTTTAAGTGTCATTCTGAATCCTCTAAGTGTCCATTTATCTACCAAAACACTGCCCAAAAATGCAGCAACCAGCAGCTCAAAATTCCAATTTTGGGTAGAGTTTTGTCTAGGATCCTTAAAATTCAACTTTGAGTCGTGGTCAGTCCCTTCATCTTTTATTTTTTTTTTCTTTCGTTCAAAGTGCTACAATCTTGTGACCCTGGTTGGTAAGTCGATCCACACTAGAAGGAGTTCTAACTTGTTCGAGGAGTTGACCGAGGAGCCTTGAAAATACCTTGGTGAGTTCATTAGAGTGTTCAAACACGAGAGCGAGTGTAAACATGTGAGCTTGTGTGGCGAGGAAAAATATCTTTTGTTTCACTAATTTTTTGCAGGTTTCCTCATACATCATGGCGAATACGAGGCATTTAAAAGCTAGCTTACAACATCTTCTTCTTGATCCTAAGGGAGTCAAAGAAGTAGCATTACGTGGTGTAGATGAGCAATTGGATATCGTCAAATCTCAGTTGCATGATTGGTTTTATACTCGTTGTGGTGTCAAAGATAAAACATGCAGCTTGGCCATTGATAAGAGTTGTGAAGTCAATCTTGCAAGCGCTATCATGGTTCACAAATTAAATCTTCCAACTATTGATCATCTTCAACCGTATAAGTTGCCGAGTGCTCATGGTGATGTTTGGGTTACTAAGCACACACTTGTACCTATTCAAATTGGCAAGTATGTGGATGAGGTGTTGTGTGATGTAGTCCCAATTCAAATGACACATGTGTTGCTGGGCAAGGCGTGGATGTTGAGGCGAGAAGTTAAATATGATGGACATACTAATAAGTATTCCTTCTTATTTAATGGTCGTCGTTCTGCACTTGTACCACTTATTTATAACCAACTTTGTACTGATCTAGCATACATGAAAAGTGAGCATGAGCATTATAGTATGAAAAAAGAGCTAGATGAGGAAATTGTGACTGATGAGGTAAAATCCGAGGGAGTTGAAAAGGAGAAAGAGGTTGAAAATAATGAGAGGAAAAAGACAGCTATTGAGCATGAGAAAGAGATTGAAACATCCAAAGTATTGACTGAGATTTTAAGTTTCAACAAAAATGAGAGTGAGGGGGTTTATTGCCACCTTAACATTGCTCTGTCTAGTGTTCCTTGTTTTGTGCAGGTTAAGCAAAGTGCAATCGCTTTGATCTTACAATGTTCCATCCCAAAGTCACTTGTACAATTTGCGAGTTTCCATGGAGTTTGTCTTCTAGAAGTTAGATCAATTTGGTTCCCATTCATGGAATCGGATGATTTCAACGCTGTTCACGTCTTTGGAGGATCAAACTATGTGTACCCTCAAGACATTAGAATCGACCACGTTCCACGAGTTTACACAAGGAGCGAGGTCTTCAATGGTCACTACAATACCTACGCTCATCTTGTACCTAGTCCACTTGAAGCTCCAACTTCACCAAGTCAGCTTCCATACTTTGCAAGCTTATTCAAGTTTGAGGAGTCTGATTTCATAGGATCTACATCGCATCATTTTGAGGATCCTTACCTCATGATCATAAGCGATCAAGTTGGGCATACATTGAAACTGGTTCGTGAGATTCAAAGTTCAACAAGGCTTACTTTCCAGCTTAGCAAGTGGTTTATGCATTGGATGAAACTTGTGGTAATCATAACAAAATTGACTCGACGGCATGTAACTTTTCTTATCATCATTCATGCTTCAATTTGTGGGCAAATTGCTTTCAAGAGGAGGGGAATGATACGAGTTAAGCTATGCCATTGGATAAGGTTCAAGTCCCACTAGGACTGGTTACACGAGCTCGAGCAGTTCATTCAGCTTCATCGTCTCAAAGACGTTATAAGGCGCGGGCACGATTTATAAGGATATGTCTTCTGCCATTTAATTGATTCACCGCAGCAAAGTCATTATAAGGCGTGGGCACGCTTTATAAGCTCAAGTCGTCTGCCCATCTAATCACATTTATTGTTTTAGTTAAGTCGTTTGTAATAAGGGCTTTATGGTCCATAGCCTTGCTTTATTTACCTAAGCGATGACCTCATAAGGTTATTTACCTAAGCAATGACCTCATAAGGTTTGGTCAAGCCCACAATTTTTAGTCTTATGGAAATAGTCAAGCCTACAATTGTTAGTCTTAGTCAAGACCACAACCCAAGACTAGTTCCACATTTAGTTGTTCATCTCTATGTAAGGCTATAAATAGCCCACACTTCCAATGGTTTTAGGGAATTCAATCAATAAATCAGATTTTGAGAGTTTTCTTGGTTTCTCCAAGGCTATCAAATCGGATCCAACTCAACATGAGGTTTTGGACCGAACTTATTCCTACCAAATAAAATAGAAATCTGAAAAATAAACTACTAAACTATTACTAAAAGATTCATTCTCTTGCAGCCCGAAACATGGCCTATAAGCGGCCCATATTTCGTATCAAAAACTTAACCGAACTGGCCGAATTTTTTCCGAATTTTCCACACTAGCGGGTCCCACGTCCGATATACGCTCTTAATTTCTCAAAAACTAACCGATACTAGAAAAATCATTTAAAAACTATATTTACTTATAAAATTGATCTAGAAAAATTTTCTAATAAAGAAAATGCAGAAAACGTGCAATTAAGAAAAGTACGGGTCCTCACACTCTTGTTCTCACGATTGGCTTCCTCTGCGAGTTGGATTCTCAGCATTTGTGTCAGAGTGCTCCTTGAGTTCCGAATGTGATCAGTGAAGAAATTAATTATTTAGTTTATCAGTGGTGCAAATCCTGACTTCAAAGGATTGAATACTACAAAGAATGGAGTCAGTCTGAAGTATGAGACATAAAGCTGTTCCATATGATGATTCGGCTTGGATGCATGAATTGGTGATGTTCCACGTAGCTATCCTATATGATACAAGACACTGCTATAAAGTTTGTAAAGCTTGAAGTTTGGAAGCGGTGGAGTTCCGTGGTTCCTATGACTTCTATGATCAATTGGATTCCTATGATGATTTCCGTGCGAGATTGGTGAACAAGATGCATGGAAGGTCAATTGATTCCTATGATTTCACTTTTGAAATGCCTTGCACGTGAATGGTTAAGCAAGCAATATGCAATGTTTCCCATATGAATATATTGGGCTTTCTTAAGGACAAAAGGTTATAATTAAAATTGATGGCCATTATTATTATTATTCTTCATGGAGCATAGAGTTCGGTTTCCTCCCGCTGGGCGTGCCGAAGGGAGAAAATCAACGTATTTCGCTTAAACAAATTGGGAGATTATAAAGTCGAAACTTGCCCGTTCAAGTTTTACTCTTCGCAAACAAGTTTCGAGGGGGCATTTGTAGACAATGAAATTTTAGTTAATTCTTAAAATTATCATTAGTCTATAAATTATTTTTGTGGCTCATTTCTATCCAATCGGATATTGCCATATGTCATGTATGCTTGGACAAATTGGTTATTAAATGGCCAATTATATTTTGCCACGTGTCAAGGTGAGGTGTTCCAAATCAATTCAAACTGCAGGGATATCTCCCCAATCAAATCATATCATATCACATGCCTATTGGATAAATATCTAAATATTTATTTCTTATTAAGGGAATAATATTTAGAGTCGTTTAATCCAAGTATATTTCTTATGTACTGCGATAGCTTGGCCAATCAAACGGCGCCACGTCACGTGTCCCCACGAGTTTGGCCAATCGATGAATTACTTATCTCTTTATGAATAAATATAAAATGAAGAGATAATATTTGACTAGCACAGCCCTAATATGATTGCACGTCTTGCAAGGCAAGTGAAGTGGTACACAAGTCTTCAACCTCCACCTCTTGCCACAGCTATAAATAGAGGTCTTTCAACCAAATCAAGGGGACACAGATACACAGAGGGACTTCAAGAGGCACCTCATACACTCAAGTATTGAAGTTTCAAGCTACGAAAGGTTGGATCTTCAAGCTCTCCAAGTCTTTCGCATATCAAGACTTGAGCCTCCAAATATTTTCAAATTCTTCAAATCTTCCATATCAAGATTTGAAAGAGTCAGTGGTGGATCCAAGAACAAGCTGCGAAGCCCTTGGATTGGTGTTCGAGGAGAAGAATCGAAGGAAACTCTCCATAAGTTCGAGAAACTTCCAGAGATTGTACCCCCATATTTTTTCTAAATTTATGTATCACATATTTGTCGTGTATTCCTTTTTCTTGTCATTTTGCAGACTTGAAAAATTTTTATCGCGTACAAATCCTACAGGAAGAAATAGAGATATTTTAGACGAAAGTCTAAAAGGTACAAGGGAACCAAAGGAACCAAATGCTTCATCTGCGGCAAGCCAGGCCATTTTGCAAAGAACTTGATACGTTCCTTGATCAACTCGTTTCGAGACACGTAGCACGTTTGCCCAAGGATCTAGCGAGGTTGTCCAACGTTTGGTTTGCGGGGCTTTAAATCAACATGGATGGCACGTTTGATTTAAAGCGGTAGAACGACTCTCCGATGAAGGTGAATACTCCAGGGGAATAGGTCGGTTGAACAATCAAGGACAGGACGCAAGATTGCCAAAGCAAGTTAAAGGAGTCGAATTCTCTCTTAGGAAGAAAACGAAAATACTAAGAATCTTATTCCTAAAACTTGTGTTTGTAACCTTACAAAGCTAGCCTATTTATAGGCTATAGGTAACCAAAAAAACCCCTAAAGAAACCCTAAGAGCAGTCGGCCATCTTGGTGGACAAGATGGGCCAGCCCATGTTCTTCTAAGCAACTAGTCCAAACTGATAAGTATTAAGGACTAAGGCCCTACTTGGCCGTCTCACGTGGAGGCCCACTTGATTCTTCATGGGATTGGATCAAGGTGTAAATTATTTGATTATCTCTTTCTAAGCCTTCAATTTCCCTATGGGCTCCATGTTGGTCTTGGACAACTCGAACGTGGGCTTGGAGGGATTCTTTGAAGAGTTTGACCCGAGCACGTGTGACTGGGCCCAATGGAACTTGGACTGGGTCATTGCGTGGGCCCTGATCCATGCACACATCAGTCCCCTCCTCTTGAGAAGGATTTGCCCTCAAATCTGAATCCTCCTCATCAAGAAATGGGCTCAGGTCCGCGACATTGAAGGTCATGCTAACATTGTATTCCCCAGGCAGCTCCAATTTGTAAGCGTTGTCATTAACTCGTTGGAGCACTCGAAAGGGTCCATCACCTCTTGGGGATAACTTGCTTTGTCGCTGCTTGGGGAACCTTTCTTTTCGCAAGTGTAGCCAAACCCAATCTCCAGGCTCGAAAATCATCTTGCGACGCTGCTTGTTGGCCTGCTGGGTGTATTGTTAAGTACGCCTCTCAATGTTTGCTCGAACGGCTTCATGTAACCTGCGCACAAAATCAGCCTTCTTTTTCCCATCTAAGTTTGTGTGCTCAGAGGAAGGTAAGGGTACTAAATCAAGAGGGGTCAGCGGGTTAAACTCATAAACAATCTCAAAAGGTGAGTAGTGTGTCGCACTGTGAACAGTTCGATTGTAGGCGAATTCAACATGAGGCAAGCACTCTTCCCAAGTTTTAAGATTTTTTTTAATCAAAGCCCGAAGTAGTGTGCCAAGTGTGCAATTGACAACTTCAGTTTGTCCATCGCTTTGTGGATGACTGGTGGTGGAGAATAATAACCTAGTGCCAAGTTTAGACCACAAAGTCTTCCAAAAGTAACTCAAAAATTTGACATCTCTATCACTAACGATGGTCCTAGGCATACCATGCAGACGGACAATTTCTTTGAAGAACAACGTAGCAATATGGGATGCATCGTCAGTTTTGTGACAGGGAATAAAATGAGCCATCTTAGAGAATCTATCAACTACTACAAATATGGAGTCATTTCCCCTAGGTGACCTAGGGAGTCCTAAGACAAAATCCATGGACAAGTCTACCCAAGGATAGTGGGGAATAGGCAATGGAGTATACAGGCCATACGGATTTGTTTTAGACTTCGCCTTGTGACAAGTGACACATCTACCAACCATGCGCTCCACATCTCGACGCATGTGAGGCCAGTAGTCTTAACCATGCCAAAGTATCCTATGAGACCACCACTATGTGCCTTCCTAACCAAAAGATCACGGATGGAAGAATTAGGCACACACAGTTTATCCACATGAAATAAAAATCCATCATGCAAGAAGTACTTTCCATGTGGGTTCTTAACGCAAGCAGCATATATGCCTCCAAATCATGATCATGCGTGTATAGTTCCTTAATCATTTCAAACCCTAATAACTTAGCATCAAGGAAGACAAGCAAGGAATGTCAGCGTGATAAGGCGTCAGTTACCACATTCGTTTTGCCAGTCTTGTACTTAATCACATAGGAAAAGATGTCAATGAAGCTTACCCATTTGGCATGTCTCTTGTTCAACTTAGGTTGGCCCTTGAGAAACTTCAGTGACTTGTGATCAATGTGTATCACGAACTCTCGAGGGCGAAGATAGTGTTGCCAGGTCTCCAAGGCCCTCACCAGTGCGTACAACTCCTTGTCATATATTGGATAGTTTAAGGTAGCTCCTCCCAATTTCTCACTAAAGAGGCACAAGGCCTTTTGTCTTGTATGAGGACAGCGCCAATACCTACACCAGAAGCATCACACTCAATTTCAAAAGTCTTGTTAAAGTTTGGTAATGCCAAAACAGGGGCATGTGTGAGTTTGTTTTTGAGGGTAAGAAATGCTTGGTATTGGGCTTCCCCCCAATAGAACTTGTCATTCTTCTTGGTCACGGTGGTCATTGGGGCGGCAATGGTGCTGAAGTCCTTGACAAAGCGCCGATAGAAACCCGCCAAGCCAAGAAAGCTGCGCACCTCAGGAACGGATGTGGGAGTTGGCCATTGCTCGATGGCCTCAATCTTGGACTTGTCTACCTTGATACCCTGCGAACTCACTACATAGCCCAGAAACACAAGTTCATTAGTGCAAAAGGTGCACTTTTTAAGGTTAGCGTATAAACGTGCCCTTCGAAGTATCTCAAGAACTAGTCTCACATGCTCCAAGTGCTCACGTTCGCTGCGACTATATATCAGAATATCATCAAAGTAAACTATGACAAATTTGCCAATAAACTCCCTCAAGACATGGTTCATTAGTCGCATGAAAGTGTTAGGGGCGTTAGTCAACCCAAAAGGTATGACTAGCCACTCATAGAGACCATGCTTGGTTTTGAAGGCTGTTTTCCACTCATCGCCTTCTTTCATCCTAATTTAATGATAGCCACTCCTTAAATCGATTTTGGTGAATATGACAGCACCATCGAGTTCATCAAGCATATCATCTAATCTAGGAATGGGATGACGATACTTAATAGTAATGGCATTGACGGCCCTACAGTCAGTGCACATTCGCCAAGTACCATCCTTTTTAGGGATGAGTACCACAGGCATAGCACAAGGACTGAGACTCTCTTTTACCCAACCCTTACCTAATAGGCCATCGACTTGCCTTTGAAACTCCTTTGCCTCCTCAGGGCCCATGCGGTAAGCAGGTTTGTTTGGTAAGCAGGTTTGTTGGGTAGTGGTGCTCCAGGAATGAGGTCGATTTGGTGTTCAATCCCTCGAATGGGTGGTAAGCCATCAGGGACCTTGTCAGGGAAAACATCCTCAAATTCCTGCAAAAGAGCATACTCGAAAAGTAATGCCTTATCGAGTTCAACAACATCCAAAAGCACATGCTTGCAAATCATGAGAAGTACAGGCTGATCAGAATTGACGACTTTTCTAACGTCCTTAGACTTAATAATCATGTTTTGCTTCCTAGTGGTAGGTGTAGTGGGTGCTTTGTCATGTGTAACACTAGGTGTGCTTACTGGACCCTTGGTCGGTGGCTCACTTGCAGAAGTGGAGCCCTTGTGATACGTTCCTCGATCAACTCGTGTCAAGACACATAGCACGTTTGCCCAAGGATCTAGCGAGGTTGTCCTACGTTTGGATTGGGGGACTTTAAATCAACACGGATGGCACGCTTTGATTTAGAGCGGTAGAACGACACTCCGATGAAGGTGAATACTCTAGGGGAATAGGTCTGTTGAACAATTAAGGATAGGAAGCAAGATTGCTCAAGAACTCTTGCCAAAGCAAGTTAAAGGCTCGAATTCTCTCTTAGGAAGAAAACGAAAATACTAAGAATTTTATTCATCAAACTTGTGTTTCTAATCTTACAAATCTAGCCTATTTATAGGCTAAAGGTAACAAAGAAAACCCTAAGGAAACCCTAATTACCAACAGGAGAATCTGCTACCACAGATATTTCTTATGAAATCCTAAATTGGCAGACGGAAAACTCCTTGGTACAAAATTCAGCTCTTACCTCTATTCCTCATAATGTCTCAGAGGTATCTCAAAAGGTAAACCATATTAACACTTCAGTTGATCATCTTGATACTTCAGTAAAATCTCAAAAGGAAGAAGTATCTAAAATGATTAGTATTCTTGAACAAAGACTTGCCAGTATTAAATATGATTCACCTACAAATTCATCTTCTTTGGCAAATTTTGTACTGAATCAAGAAAAAGAAACAAAATTCCTTCAGAGGCAAATTGCTACTTTAAAGGAAACATGTGAAATTCCAAAATATAATATTGGTCCGTCTGAACCTCCTCCACAGGTAAGTTCAAGATTTGGTGCAATCCCTTTAAGAGATTGGCCTACATCATTTTATTTTGGAAATGTTACCACTCCTAATCTTTCAGTTTTCTTTCCAGATCAGCCACAACCAGCTTCAAAGAAACCCTTTGATATTGCTGAAGTTCCACGTGAATATCGAAGGAACAAAAAAGCCCAAGAAAAGGAAGCTAAATCAAAACAAAGACTTGAAGCTGAACAAAAGAAACAAGAAGAAGATAGAAAGAGAAAAGAAAAACAGATTGTACAGCCTGAAACCTCTTTAATGTATACAGTACAATCTAATCCGATTTTCTCTGTCCAACAGGAACAAAAGGCAAATGAAGCAACCAAAGTTTATGAAAATCCTTTATCTTTTATGTTAGAGGATCTTCATCAAAATTCAATCCCTTGCCTTACTACCTCCAAAGCTGCTAGTAATTCAGAAGAATCTTTAGGATCAGATACTGATAAGGAAAATTCTCAGAATACTTCTGAACCATCTGGATCAGAATCTGAATCCCCAGATTCAATTGAATTTTCAGAAGAAGATAACGAAGAAATTCCTCTTATCCTTATGAATTCTGAGGTTGTTGAAGAACCTGAATCCGGAGAAGAAGAAGCAACCTCAATGGCTAGGCCCCCAAGACAAGAATTTCCAAAAGCAAAAAGAGTACAGTTATTTTCGATAGATGATATTCCTGCTGGAAAATGGAAAGCAAAATTCCAAGAATTTCATGCTTGGATGACTGCTCAAAATCTTCATGAGGAATCTCAAAGACAAGACAGGATTTTACAGAAAATATAAACATTCTTCATCTGATGTTTATAGGAGATGTCAAAGAAAGCCGAGAAACCAAGAGAAAGGAGTTTTTCCAAATGAAATGTTTATCTTATGAACGTAAAGATATCAATAAGCATTTCAAACGGATGACTAAACTTTTCTACATTCTTGGTGCAGATATAAATCTGAAACAAGCATTTATAAGCTCACTACCGAAATTACTCGCAGAAGGTGCCGGGATATATATCCATAACAAATATGGATCAATCCTCAATCTTACCACTGGACAAATGAGACAGGCAGTCTTACTAGCTCTTGATGATTTATGCCACAATAGAAAGGTTATCCGAGAATATCTTAAAGGAGACGTTTGTCTTGATCAAGCCTGCAAAAAGCCTGAGCTTATTATCAAAGGAAAATGCAAGGCTTGTGGACCTTTTAAAAGGAAAAGAAAGTTCAAGAAATTCAAGACATTCAACAAAGGTTACAAGTAGTATTCCAAAAGACCTTTCAGAAAGAGGTGGAGATTTTTCAAGAAAAGCAGCAAACAGTTCAGAGGAAAGAAAGGAACTTAATGTTTTATTTGTGGAAAACCTGGACATTTTGCAAAGAATTGTCCCCAGAACCAAAAGGGAGTACATCTTATTTCAGAAATTCAGAATGAATTTAATTTACAGTTCTCTGATTTAGAATCTGAATTTTCTGAGCAAGAAGAACAGATTGACTCTACTCTTTTGGCTTTACAGCTACCAGAAATCCTTATGGCAAGATCTAAAGAAAATGGGAAAAAGTCTATCTATCCTCAAGCACTTGTCCATCTTTTAGTGGATAAGTATTCTATTCCTATCCCATTAATTGCATTCTTTGATAGTGGTGCCTCCTTATCAATTATGAAAAAAGATGTTTTACCTGACCAATTTTGGACCTCTTATGAAAAGGAATTTACAGGAGCTGATGGGAATTCATTCTATACAAATTTCATTACAAAAGATCCCATTACTCTTAAACTCCTTCCAGATTGTGTTATAACTACCCAATTTCTTGGAGCCAATCTTGATTCTGGAAAAGATCTTTTGCTTGGTTTTGATGTGTATAGGGAAAACAAATTTTACATCACAGCCAGAGGGATACGATCAAAAAAGTTTTTTAAACCTTTTATTGAGATCCCTAATCTTTATCTCATAGAGGATGAAACCTCTATTTCATTAGAAGAAAGACTCAAAAAGTTTCAACAGAAAATCACAAAGGAGTCTTGTGCTTCTAATCAT
The DNA here is from genome assembly GCF_036785885.1 of Coffea arabica. NCBI lineage: Eukaryota > Viridiplantae > Streptophyta > Magnoliopsida > Gentianales > Rubiaceae > Coffea > Coffea arabica. Next base: position 21,448,071 of record NC_092326.1, read on the forward strand.
CAAGAGTTTTTACAAAAGTGTGATCATCCATTGTGGGAAAATCCTGATTTTTATATCCATCTTCCTTTCAAAAAGAATGAAGATATAAACCCCACAAAAGCAAGTCATTCTGGAATGAATCCTGAAGATACTAAACTTGCTGATCAAGAATGCCAAGAACTCTTGAAGTATGGTTTAATTGAAGTTTCTGATTCTCAGTGGGCATGTCAAGCTTTTTATGTCAACAAGAGATTAGAACAGGTAAGAGGGAAAATGAGGTTGGTAATAAATTATCAACCCCTTAACATTTTCCTACTTGATGATAAATTTCCTATTCCAAACAGATTTACACTTTTTTCTCAAATTGCGAAAGCAAAATGGTTTTCAAAATTTGATCTTAAATATGGATTTTGGCAATTAGGAATTTATCCTGAGGATAGATACAAAACTGGGTTTTGTATTCCAAATCATCATTATCAATGGAAGGTGATGCCTTTTGGTCTCAAAACGGCACCATCACTTTTTCAAAAAGCCATGATAAAGATTTTTCAGCCTATCTTACATTCAACACTCATATATATAGATGACATTCTTCTTTTCAGCCATTCTTTAGATGAACATATCAAATTGCTTAACCAATTTCATGATCTTGTTAACCAATATGGTATAATGATTTCTGAGAAGAAAATGATTTTGGCAACAAAAGAAATTTCATTTTTAGGAATGAAAATTTTCAATGGGATTTGTACCCCTGAACAACATGTTGGACAATCTGTCAAGGATTTCCCAGAAGAAAATTTGACAAAACAGCAGGTACAACAATTTCTTGGTGTTGTCAATTATGTGAGAGAATTTATTCCCAAAGTTTCAAAGCATATTAGTCCCCTTACTAAAATGCTCAAAAAGGATCCTCCTTGTTGGGGATCATCTCAGACAACTGCAGTCCAACAGCTGAAAAAAACTCTTTTGAGTCTTCCTACTTTGTTCATTCTATCCACAGGGAAAAAGATTTTACAAACAGATGCTAGTGACAGATACTGGGGAGCCATTCTACTTGAAGAAGATCTTGATGGAAAAAGGCATTGTTGTGGTTTTGCCAGTGGAAAATTCAAAGTTTCTGAACAGCATTATCATTCCATTTTCAAGGAGATACTTGCAGTAAGAAATGGAATAAAGAAATTCTCTTTCTTCCTTATTTCTCAACAATTTTTGATTGAAATGGATATGGGGTCATTTCCTAAAATGCTGCATTTTAAGCAAAAGACCATCCCACACCCACAACTCCTTCGTTGGGCAGCATGGTTTTCCCAATATTTCTTTGATGTTAAACACATTAAAGGGAAAACTAATGTTGTTGCTGATTTCTTTTCAAGAAAAGAACCCTTACCTCAACAAGTCTTACCACCAAAAGCTTTACCCTGTTTCATGTTTACTCCAGTTCAAGATCATCCTCCAGATATCTATGAAGTACCATACCCATGGGAAAAAGAAAATATTGAAAGAATTAGAAACCAATATGAACTTGAACTCTTCCATTCATATGGTGGATCAATACTTAGTCCCTTTGGTACTAATCCTAAGTATCCCTTCTGTCAAATATTTATTGCCAGTCCTATTGAATTTCCAAAAGAATTATTATGGTATGTCTGGTGTTTGTGCCATCAATATCATATTTTAATGGAATTTCAGAGTCCCTTTTTTAATAGACCATTGGTTCAAAACCTTCAAAAATTCCTTCAATGGTTTAAACCTTTGTCTTTTTGGAAAGAACTGTTTAACACAAATCCCAATCATATTCTCATCCATTTTCATCGTCCCTGTCACCTCATCAATAATCAGATCCAAGCCTTATCCAATGCAGTTATTTACAGGGAATTGTCTCATACTATTTTAGATCAAGAAGTTGAATATGGAGAAGCTCAGAGATATATATTCCAAGAAAACAGATGCATTCCTCCTGAGATTTGGCCAGGACCTTATGGATCATGGAATTACCAAAACACTCATCCTTATTGGACACAGATTCGCAAGGCCAAACAAGAGTGGACTGATAAAATGAATTCATCAGAATTTCAAGATTCTCAGATGCCTGATAATTCCACACAAGGCCCTGAATCCTCTCATACAAAAAGATCGATTTATAAATATCGACCAGAATGCAAAAGCATTGAAAACAAAAGGAAAAATAAAAGGAGCCATGATGATTGGATTGAACAAATGAATATCACTGATCTAGATTCCACTCCTTCTGATACCCCTGATGAAGATTGGACCATTTGAAGACATAAGGAACTACTAGGACCCATATGTTTGTGGCCTACATGTTTGAAAGGTCAAATTACTATTTTAAAAGTTATTTACCCTTTGAAGATTGTAAAAGTCGTCTTTTGAAGGTCTGAAGAGTCAAGTTGACCTTTGAGGATTTGAGAAGTTAAGTTGTCCTTTGGAGTCTGTGAAAAGCTGTCCCTTGTAAGTTTGAAGAGTCAAGTTGTCTTTTGAGTCAAGATGTTCTTTGGAATATCGAAGAGTCACTTTGTAATCTATAAATAGATGAACCTTGTCATCTGAAAGGATTATCTAGAATTCGATTCAATAAAATCTAAGAGTGTTTTATGTACATGGCAGGCTAAAGTTTTAGTTTTTTCCCAAGGGAAGGCCGAGATCCTTATAGCTGCGTGTTGCTTAGATTATCATAGCTTTGTTATAATTTACTCTTGTGATAAAAGTCCCTTGAACCTTTGATGTGTGCATGAACCAGGGCCCAGTCCGAGTCCCATTGGGCCCAGTCACACGTGCACGGGCCAAGCTCTTCAAAGAATCCCTCCAAGCCCTTGTTCGAGTTGTCCACGATCAACATGGAGGCTATAGAGATATTAAAGGCTTGGAAATGATCAATCAAGCAACTTACACTTTGGTCCAAGCCCAGGAAGACTCCAGTGGGCCTCCTTACAAATCGGCCGAGTAGGGCCTTAGTCGTTGTTTTTCTATTTAGTTGGACTAGTGTTTCGTAGAAGGCATGGGCCGGCCCACCTTGAAGACAAGGTAGCTGACCCTCCCTTTAAGTCTCTTTAGGGTTTTCGTTATTTCATTGAGCCTATAAATAGGCTAGCCTTGTAAGGTTAAAAACTAGTTTTTGATGAATTAAATTCCTAGTGCATTCGTTTTCTTTCATAAAGAATTCGTGCCTTTCAACTTGCTTGGCAAGGGTTATTGAGCAATCTCGCGTCCCGTCCTTGATTGTTCATCCGACCTATTCCCCTGGAGTAGTCACCTTCATCGGAGTGTCGTCTACCACCTCCAATCAAATCGAGTTGTCCGTTTGAGTAAAGGTTCCGCAAACCAAGCGTAGGACATCCCCGCTAGATCCTTGGGCAAACGTGCTACGTGTCCCGACCGTGGATCGAGGAACGTATCAGTTGGTATCAGAGCTTTGGTGGAGGTATCTTCCGTTATATCCGTAGTTGTGTCGTAGTTTTATTATTTCCGCTGCCTTGTGTTAAAAAAAAAAAAAAACTGTTCGTTGCTTTGTTGCTTTGTGGTGCCGCTTTTCCTTCGTTTGTTGTCTAGTAATTCTGGCCGTTGTTTTTGTTTTTTTTTTCCTCGTATCCATATCTGTTCATTTTGGTGTCTTCAAGTCTGTCCGTTACTGCTTTGTTAGTCAAAAAAAAAAAACAAATTAAATCTGTTGCATCGCTTGTCAAAAAAAAAAAAAATTCTGTTCGTTAGTCCTTGTCCTTTTGTCGCGTCAATTTCTGGACAGTTGTGAGTTATTGTTGCTAGTCCCAATCTGCCCAGATTTCATACCCTTGTGGTATCCATTCTGCCCAGCAAATTAGCCATAGCCGAATCTGCACAAAAAAAAAAAAGGAAAACAAGTTGCGGCTAGGGTTTCCAAGTGCGGCTTGCCTTGTTGCCTAATCTGTTCAAATCTTAGTAGCTTATCCAAGTTGTTTATTTATCTTGTCTAAACTGACTTGGGGTTACTACTTGTTGGGTTGTGACTCTTGAAGAAATCTACGAGAGTTTTTTTTGGGTTTCTTGAGTTTCTTGAAGTTAATCTTGAAGTTCTTGGAAGTTCTTGACAATCTCTTGGAGTTTTTGGGTTGTTGGTTGTAGTAAATTAGGACCTGACCAGAATCTGGTTTTGAATCCTTTCGGCCAAGTGTAGTTCTATTACCAAGTTAAAAGAGAAAAAAAGAAAAAAAAATCGAAAAGAAAAAAAAGAAGAGCAATCGGGTGGCACAACAAGAAGCAAGGGGAAAACGACTTTTATTTCCAAGATCAGTTTTGTTTACATCATGCTTGTACCCAAGAGAAAGAAACAAACTCAAAAATTTTGGCCAACCTCTTCTTGAAGTTCTTGATCTTGAGTCTTGGAAACTTGAACCACCCTTTGAACAACTTGATCACCTTGAACCTTGAACAATTGCACTTCCCTTCGTATAAAGAGTTTCTTGTAAGATCTTGCATCCATACGTGGCTTTCTTGGTTGGGGAGTAAATTTCTTGGGAGAGTCTTGAGTCACGTTACTCGCGTCACCTTGTGAAGCCATTGAAGCCGAATTGCTTGATTGACCTTGAACCGAATCTGTCTTGTAGGAGGGAGGGCCGACTTGTTGTGTTTGAGAGTAGAGAGAGAGCCGAACTTCTTGGGGAAGTGTGCGGCTGTGAGGGGGGGTTTAATAGGAAGCATTAGCCGACTTTGGGGAGGGGTGCAAGGAGGAAGAAATCTGGAAATTTCAGTGGCCAAATTCTGGTTTGTGTTGTGAGCATAGTGGGCGGCTGCTTAAGAGGGTTTCTAGGGTTTCTTGTAGCCGACTTTGGGAAGGGATAAGAGGGAGGAATTCTGGAAAATTTCGGTTGAAGGAGGGAAGAAACCAAGCTGATTTGAGAAGAATTAGGAAGTTGTTTAAGCGAGGTCTTCAAAGGAAGTTTCCAACTCCAACTTGTTTCCCAACTTAGTTTAGGAGACTAGTACGCACTTGGATAACACTTGAACACATCCCTACTTTTTCTCCTCCATTTTTGGGATATTCTCCTACATCTTAGGAATTTTTAGAGTTTCCTTTCTTGGAAATATTTTTTTTTCCAAGTCTGTCCGCCACCCTTAAGTTTCCAAAACCGTCCTTCCCTTCACCAAAAACAAAGAATTCTTGCGTACTCCTGTGGGGATAAGTTGGTGACAATTACTGGACTCGAGCGACTTTACTCAACTACCTAAACCAACAGGTAAGGTACTTGGTAAGTTTTATAGAGTGACTTGAGCATTACACGAGCGCGAGAGATACACTAAGGGAGCGAAGTGAGGTTACACTTGCACTTCTTTGTTTGTTCCTAGGGGTGGCAATTCCTGAAACGACCCGAAAACACGACACAAACCTAACACGAAATTAATGGGTTTGGGTTGAGGTTTCGAGAGTTTGGGTCAGAATTGGGTCGAACCCGATGAACCCGAAAAAAAAACAGGTCAATTTCAGGTCAACCCGTGGTGACCTGATATGACCCGATGTGACCCGTTTACGAATTAAAACTAATTTAATAAACATTAAAATTATTTTATCTAACTAAACTAAATCATTCTTTTTTTCCAAAGACATTAATTACTTAGTCCTAAATGAATTTATTTAACTTGTGTGAAGTTAAAATTATTATATTTGGACAAATAATATATTATGTTATTTTTTACTTTTATGCTGTTTTAATTAATTTTATATTTGGTTTGGGATAAAACACTTTTATGGTGTTTAATTTATTTTAGATTTGGTTTGAAATTATTTATTTAAATTTTTATTACTTGATGATGTAATTAATTTTGTGAAAAATTGATTTTATTAGAAATTACAGTGATAAATTAAAATTAAGTTTCGGGTCATTTCGGGTCGACCCGCCAACCCGCCAACCCGAAATTTTCGGGTTCATGTCAGGTACTCTGACCCGTTTCGGGTTGACGGGTCGGGTTCGGGTCAGCAAGTTTCTTATTATACTTAAGTCTCAACCCGACCCGTCAACCCGAACCCGACCTGATTGCCACCCCTATTTGTTCCTAACCTTTTGCAGGTCTACAAGGAAGACATGGAGCAACACCAAGCAACCACCGATACCTCATTATTATTCGCCGCAATGAAGAATGAGCTCAAGCGAATCAGTGAGCAACAAATGGAGACATTACACACTCGTTTTGACGAGTTGTCCAGGAGCCTTACACGGGGCTCTCGTTCTAGGTCCCATAACCGGAGTAACCATGGCACCAAAGAAACAAACGGCGAAGACTACTCCGCTAGTGAGGATGAGGAACGACCCGAGAGGCCTACAAGGGACATGCCCAAAAACGAAATCAAGGGGCTTAAAATTCAAGTCCCCACATTCAAAGGCAAAAGTGACCCTGAGGCTTACTTGGAGTGGGAAGGCCGCATCGAGATGGTGTTCGACTGCTACGACTATAGCGAGGAACAAAAAGTGAAGGTTGCCACCGTGGAGTTCACCGACTACGCCCTAGTCTGGTGGGACCAAGTGAGGACCACGAGGAGGAGGATGGGAGAACCACGTGTCCGGACTTGGCGAGAACTCAAGGCACTAATGCGCAAGCGATTTGTTCCTAGCTACTACAATCGTGATCTCCACTCTAAGCTTCAAACACTCACGCAAGGTAACATGAGTGTGGAGGATTACCACAAATAAATCGAGATGGCCATGATGAGGGCCAACATTCAAGAAGACAATGAAGCCACAATGGCTAGGTTCCTTAGGGGTCTCAATCCTGACCTTCAGGATGCCTTGGAACTTCAACATTACTTGGACATGCACGACCTTCTGGAACTCGCCATTAAGGCCGAACGGGGGAAGAAATTAAGACGGGGAGCCCGTACTTTCCTACCTTCTACCACCACCTCGTGGAAAGGCAACCAACCACGAAGAGTGACCCACGAAGTTGGAAATGCGACAACACCAACCTATTCTAACCGCTTCCAAGGTAATGCTTCTACCCGTAATGCCTATTCTACACCTAACAAGGTTTCTGATGTGTCCAGGTCTACTTCTAAGGCACCGCAAGAAATTCCTAAAGCTAGGAGTAGGGACATCAAATGCTTTAAGTGCCAAGGGTTTGGGCATATTCAATCTCAATGTCCAAACCAACGGGTAATGCTGATAACTCACAATGGCGAAATCGTGTCGGATGATGACGAATGTGAGGACATGCCCGAACTAGTAGAAGCTGGCTGCCTGGAAGACGAGCCAGCTGGGGAGGCTTGCTCGCCTACACGAGGAGTAGTAGGTTGCCTAGTAGCACGACGAGTGCTAACCGCCCGTGTCAAGGAGGATGAGCAGCTACAACGTGAAAACCTATTCTACACCCGCTGTAAGGTAGGCGACAAAGTATGTAGTCTCATCATCGACGGTGGGAGTTGCACGAACGTGGCCAGTTTGCTCATGGTTGAAAGTCTAGGACTCACCACTACCAGGCATCCACATCCTTACCGCCTCCAGTGGCTAAGTGAGGATGGTGAAGTACGAGTCTTCAAACAAGTACGCATCCCCTTCTCCATTGGTACTTACATTGATGAAATCGTGTGCGACGTAGTGCCAATGCATGCTACACATATCATTTTGGGAAGGCCCTGGCAATTTGACAAACACGTCACATTCGATGGAAGAGCAAATAAGTACACACTTTTGCACGATGGCAAACGTAAGGTCCTTACACCTCTCACACCTGCACAAGTTTATGAGGACCAACTACTGTTGCAAAGAGAGTGTGAACAAGACCGTCAAAGGAGGAAACTCAAGGCGGTCGACCCTGGTCAAGGCTCCACATCTACGAATGAGCCATCAACCAAGGGTCAAGGGAGCACACCTAGGGGTATACGTGACAAACCACCTGCCGCACCTCCCACTAGGAAGCACAACATGATTATTAAGGCTAAAGATGTTAGAAAAGTGGTGAACTCTAATCAGCCTATACTTTTCATGATTTGCAAGCATGTGCTCTTGAATGTTGCTGAGCTCGATAAGGCGCTGCCTGCGAGCATAGTTGCTCTCTTGCAGGAATTTGAGGATGTTTTCCCTGACGAGGTCCCTGATGGCTTACCACCCATTCGGGGAATTGAACACCAAATCGACCTCGTTCCTGGAGCACCATTACCCAACAAACCTGCCTACCGCATGGGCCCCGAGGAGACCAAGGAGCTTCAAAGGCAAGTAGATGGCCTGTTAGGTAAGGGATGGGTGAAGGAGAGTCTAAGTCCCTGCGCTGTGCCTGTGGTCCTTGTCCCCAAAAAGGATGGCACTCGGCGCATGTGCACTGACTGCCGGGCTGTAAATGCTATCACTGTCAAATATCGGCATCCCATTCCTAGACTTGATGATATGTTGGATGAACTCGATGGTGCTATTATTTTCACCAAAATTGACTTGAGGAGTGGCTATCATCAAATTAGGATGAAGGAAGGCGATGAATGGAAGACAGCCTTCAAAACCAAACATGGTCTCTATGAGTGGTTAGTTATGCCTTTTGGCTTGACTAACGCCCCTAGCACTTTCATGCGCCTCATGAACCATGTTTTGAGACATTTTATTGGTAAATTTGTCATTGTTTACTTTGATGACATTCTGATCTATAGTCGTAGTGAGCATGAGCACCTGGAGCATGTAAGATTAGTTCTCGAGGCACTTCGACAGGCGCGTCTATACGCTAACCTCAAAAAGTGCACCTTTTGTACTAACGAGCTTGTGTTTTCTAAACTATGTCGTGAGTTCGCAGGGCATCAAGGTGGACAAATCCAAGATTGAGGCCATCGAGCAATGGCCAACCCCTACATCCGTTCCTGACGTGCGCAGCTTTCTTGGATTGGCGGGCTTTTATCGGCGATTTGTCAAAAACTTTAGCACTATTGCCACCCCATTGACCGCCGTGACAAAGAAGGATGACAAGTTCCACTGGGGGGAATCCCAAGAACAAGCGTTCCTCGCCCTTAAGGACACACTCACCCATGCACCTATGTTAGCATTACCAAACTTTAACAAGACCTTTGAAATTGACTGTGATGCTTCTGGTGTAGGTATTGGAGCAGTCCTCATGCAAGACAAGAGGCCGTGTGCCTTCTTTAGCGAGAAATTGGGAGGAGCTGCACTGAACTATCCCACGTACGACAAGGAGTTGTACGCCTTAGTGAGGGTCTTGGAGACCTGGCAACACTACCTTCGGCCTCGGGAGTTCGTGATCCATACCGATCACGAGTCATTGAAGTACCTCAAAGGCCAACCCAAGCTAAGCAAGAGACATGCCAAGTGGGTAAGCTTCATTGACACTTTCTCCTATGTGATTAAATATAAGACTGGCAAGACGAATGTGGTAGCTGACGCCTTGTCACGTAGACACTCCTTGCTTGCCTGTCTTGATGCCAAATTGCTTGGGTTCGAAATGATAAAGGACCTCTACACTAATGATCATGACTTTGGTGATATCTATGCCGGGTGTGTTAAGAATCCGCATGGAAAGTACTTTTTGCATGATGGATTTCTATTCCATGTAGATAAACTGTGTGCCTAACTCTTCCATTCGTGATCTTTTGATTCGAGAGGCACATAGTGGTGGTCTCATGGGCCACTTCGGCATTGCCAAGACACTGGCTATGTTGCAGGAGCACTTTTACTGGCCCCATATGCGTAGGGATGTTGAACGCATGGTTGGTAGGTGTGCTACTTGTCACAAGGCAAAGTCCAAAACAAATCCATATGGCTTGTATACCCCATTACCTATCCCTCACCATCCCTAGGTTGACTTGTCTATGGACTTTGTTCTAGGTTTGCCTAGATCGCCAAGAGGTAATGACTCCATTTTTGTGGTGGTTGATAGGTTTTCTAAGATGGCTCATTTTATTCCATGTCACAAAACTGACGATGCATCTCATATTGCTACTCTATTCTTCAAAGAAATTGTCCGTCTGCATGGTATGCCTAGGACCATTGTTAGTGATAGGGATGTGAAATTTCTGAGTTATTTTTGGAAGACTCTGTGGTCTAAAATTGGCACTCGGTTACTATTCTCCACCACCAGTCATCCACAAAGCGATGGACAAACTGAAGTTGTCAATCGCACACTTGGCACACTACTTCGGGCATTGATTAAAAAGAATCTTAAGACTTGGGAAGAGTGTTTGGCTCATGTTGAATTCGCCTACAATCGAGTTGTTCATAGTGCTACACATTACTCACCTTTTGAGATTGTTTATGGCTTTAACCCGCTAACCCCTCTTGATTTAGTACCCTTACCTTCCTCTGAGCACACAAGCTTAGATGGGAAAAAGAAGGCCGATTTTGTGCGCAGGTTACATGAAGCCGTTCGAGCAAACATTGAAAGGCGTACTCAGCAATACACCCAGCAGGCTAACAAGCACCGCCGCAAAATGATCTTCGAGCCTGGTGATTGGGTTTGGTTACACTTACGCAAAGAGAGGTTCCCCAAGCAGCGTCAAAGCAAATTATCCCCCAGAGCGGATGGACCTTTTCGTGTGCTCCACCGGGTTAATGACAACGCCTACAAATTGGAGCTACCTGGGGAGTACAATGTTAGCGCGACCTTCAATGTCGCAGACTTGAGCCCGTTTCTTGGTGAGGAGGATCCAGATTTGAGGGCAAATCCTTCACAAGAGGAGGGGACTGATGTGTGCATGAACCAGGGCCCAGTCCGAGTCCCATTGGGCCCAGTCACACGTGCACGGGCCAAGCTCTTCAAAGAATCCCTCCAAGCCCTTGTTCGAGTTGTCCACGATCAACATGGAGGCTATAGAGATATTGAAGGCTTGGAAAGGATCAATCAAGCAACTTACACTTTGGTCCAAGCCCAGGAAGACTCCAGTGGGCCTCCTTACGAATCGGCCGAGTAGGGCCTTAGTCGTTGTTTTTCTATTTAGTTGGACTAGTGTTTCGTAGAAGGCATGGGCCGGCCCACCTTGAAGACAAGGTAGCCGACCCTCCCTTTAAGTCTCTTTAGGGTTTTCGTTATTTCATTGAGCCTATAAATAGGCTAGCCTTGTAAGGTTAAAAACTAGTTTTTGATGAATTAAATTCCTAGTGCATTCGTTTTCTTTCATAAAGAATTCGTGCCTTTCAACTTGCTTGGCAAGGGTTATTGAGCAATCTCGCGTCCCGTCCTTGATTGTTCATCCGACCTATTCCCCTAGAGTAGTCACCTTCATCGGAGTGTCGTCTACCACCTCCAATCAAATCGAGTTGTCCGTTTGAGTAAAGGTTCCGCAAACCAATCGTAGGACATCCCCGCTAGATCCTTGGGCAAACGTGCTACGTGTCCCGACCGTGGATCGAGGAACGTATCAACCTTTGAAGGCCCGATGGAGAGAGGCTGTTGTGTGTTCGGGAATACTTTCAAAGAGTATGTTACAACTCTGATATGGGATTCTAAGCAGGCCACTCTGGTATTTGGTATCAGAGCCATACCCTTGGGAGGAACAGTAACATTATTCTGTTAAATCTTATTCTGTTAAATCTCTGCATCTTTTTAAACTTTATGAATATTGTTAATGAATATTATGCTAATATGCAATGGTTAGAATTAGAGGGAGATTATTATGCTTGGTATGAATATATTCGTAACCGTATATTCCAGGGTGATCATTGGTGTGCTTATGATAATTTTACTAAAGAAAATTGCTTGCTTTTTATAGATATTTACAAAAAAGAACAAAAAGAGGCTGCTGAGTTTTTACATCTTATGTCATATACTATAGTTAGTAGATAGGTTAGAATTGATTTACTCTGTGACAGCCCCACCTCACCCTAAGGAGAACCAAAGGGGTCGGCAGACCGCCTGCCCAGCTCTCGCCAGGACTACGAAGTCGAATCACGCAAACCTGATATAGCGCACAAACGAATCCCCAAGAAAACAATCAATCGAAGACTACTAAGTTGAGAAGCATGAGATCTACACCGTAAGATACCATCTCAAATGAATACACTTAATGTACATGATGAAACACTTATATACATCCATGGAAAACTGTACAACTAAAAGCGGAATACTTCATAAAAGACAATTAGGATTTTGATTACACAAGAGCTAACAAATAAACGTTTTACACCCGCTCAACCCTTTTTGCAAAATCACGGCTCAAAGTGTGGTTTCCTGTAAGGAAAACAAAGATAACGGGAAGGGGGTGGGCTTACGCTCAATGAGGTACCAAAATAATAGCAAGTAAGAATCATGGAACTTCATATTCAATTAGTTACATATGCAAATCAAATAAAGAAATGAACAAACACCATAGATAGAAAGGATACGGGTGGCTCTCAGGAGCCAAATTCCCACTTGCTTCACCGAAAGCTTGATCGAAATAATAGTTGACACTCCGTCAACTTCCAAAAAGATTAACCAGTCCCGTCTAGTAGAGCACCACTTTACACCAAAATCCGTCCACCAAACTTACCCCTACCGGGCCCGAACTCCAAACAGAAACAGAAGTGGTAATACTCGAGTATACCGGAATCAAGGGTCTCAATACCCAAAGATCCCAAAACAGACTACCGTGGTTCGTTATCTAATCGACCAGGCCTTTATCGGCTCAACTCGAGTAACTAGCCACAGGTGTTGAGCTCAGATGTCACAGAAAGATCGTTGGATACAAGCTTCCAAACGACGTCCGAATAGATACAGATACAGATAACAGATTCAGATTCGTACCAAAAATTGGCATATGAACAGACAAGAGAACGAGTGTGATAAAGTATACCCTCGTCTCAAACAAAATAAACAAATAGTGCAGTCATTTAAATCGCAGATTGCAGAGGCAGAAACCAGGTTAAATAGCAAATGATGGGAGTGGTACACTCACCTGATTAAACAAGGATAATTTCAAAAGTTTCCTTCCCAAGTATGGCTTTACTCGTCGGCACCTCCTAGAATAATCAAGGTAAACACTCAAGACTGGACTCCAAGACCTAATAAGTGAAATTCGCAAGTAAAACTTGATCACCAGTCAGGTGCCTATCCAAATAAATCATTAATGTAAAGTGAAAAGGTGACTTTAGAGTGAAAAGATAACGATTAGTCCTAAAGGCATGAACAACCTCAAAACCCTTCCTACAATGACTGGCCAACTCCAAATTTGAAGTAGAAAATAAAAGTAAGATCGATACTAGGAAAATATGATTTTCCAGTTTCGCACAACCCTATATGAAAAATCATATCTCAAGTTTTATAAGTACAAAATGAGTAAAAGTTTATACCGTTGGAAAATACATTCAAAGGCCTATAACTTTCCAGAGAACACCCTCACAAGATTCAGAGCACAAGTCAGTCAAATTCAAGCCTCAAGTTGCTGCTTTATCCAGTGAAAGACAGAACAGGTACAATATTTTAGTCAACTTTGAAAAATCACCAGAAATTGTACAGATAGAAACAAGGTCTGGAATTTACATGATTTATAACCCTACGAATCTAGTTTAAACTGCAACAAACGGAACTCAGTTATGACATTCCTACATCCAGATATAGCAAATTTCCCGAGACTGTGCAGAAGCTCCACGAAAATCTTGACAGCATTCCCTTGTCTTTCTTTACTTTCCAACCAAACCTCTACACCCACAAATCACAAACTATCAAACATCTTTAATTAGAACCACAATAAGGCTCGAATACGAGTCATAAACCAAGTCTACATATCACTAGACTAAACTCGTATGGAACGTATAAGTGCAAAATCAAACTAGGGCATATGCGGAAATGAAGTTTGGGTTGGAAAATAAAAGGCAGATTTGCGGTTGCCTAGCGGAATTAGCACAACTGAAGCTATCCTTGTCAGATTGAGGTGTAATTTACACCGTTTCGAAGCTAAGAGAAAGGGCTACCATGTTGAAGAAGGCCACTCAGCCCAGTTTGCAATATATCTAAGTCAAATTTACCAAAACAACCCCAGATTTTCCAATTTGAAGTTTACTGTGACAGTTCGGATTCATTCAGTCATATCTTAGCACACACAACTCCAAATCAGGTACTTCCAAAGCCATTGGAAAGCTAAGATACAAGGCTATAATTCTTAAGAAGACATCAACAACCAAATCAGTAGTATTCCTAGTCAAACTAACCAATTTCAGAAGCGGATTGGCATGTTCGGGTAGAAACAGGGCAGCAGGGGTATTTCAGTCTTTTCATAAGCTACGCTACTCTGATTGGTCTGAAATTTTGCAGGCAATATAAAATACCATCCTCTACAACTTTTATGTTTTAACCCAAGGCTAATTCGGCCTCTAATTATGAGGAACAGTACCGGACAGAATGAGGGGAAATGAAACCCTAACTTCCAAAATTTCCTTTTAATGCGGAAATTTTCCGCAAATAGCCACAACTTACACCCTCTAGCTTCATTTTAGATCATTTCTAAACATCATCTAAGGCCTCACCACAATAATCATATGAAAATAGAAAATCATGATTAAATAGAAAAATGCACCAAATTCCACCAAAAGTCATGAAACAACACCTTAATCCATCACTTCATCTCACATAAGTCAATAATTAAACATTATTGAGAAGAAAGAAAGGTCCCTTAGTTACTCACCTTAACAACCCAAGAAAAGGAGCAGCTTAGCACCTTAATCCTCCAAATCACTTCACTAATCACCTCACAACCACTCACTTAAAGGGTTTTTATGGAGCAAATACAAGATTAAACGGTTGGAATTGAAGATTGAGCAAGATTGGAGCAAGAAATTGGAGAGCTTTTCCTTTCTTCTTTCTTGAGGGAGGGTCGGCCAAGCTTGCAAAAATTTGGGTGATTTTTGGGTCAAAATTGAGTATTAGTAAAGGTAAGAAATAATGGTCAAAGTCCAAGCTCGAATGAAAAATCGACACGTGGCACCTTTTAAGTTTAACACTTATCCTTTTGTCTCTCCAATACTAATCCATATTGGTAACTTCTAATTATCTCTTAGCTCCCTGTAAAATTAATCTCGGTATCCAAAACTTAACCTAACTGGCCGAATTCTACCGAACTTTCCGCACTAGCGGGTCCCACGTCCGGTATACGCTCTTAATTTCTCAAAAACCAACCGATACTAGAAAAATCATCTAAAAACTTTATTTACTCATAAAAATTATTTAGAAAATTTTTTCTAATAAAGAAAATGCATAAAAGGCGTACAATTAAATAAAATCAAACCTAGAAAATCGAAAAATTTACGGGTTCTCACATACTCTATCATCATCTTTCTGTTATTCTACGTCAGGAATTAGTAGAATAAGAAGTTTGTTGTAATATTATTGGAATATTATGATGACTACATCTAGTTCATCTTCTGTATCTACTTCCAGTGGTCTTGTTTTAAATAAAATTAATAGTAGTAAATTAGATTATTTGTATGAAGTGTCTGTTGAACTAGAGGTGGTTAATCCTGCCTCTTTACCTCTTATTAATCCTTATACTACTTTTGGTAAGAAATCTTTTTCTCCCACAAGAGTAATTAAATCTTTAATCCAGTATCATCCTAAGGGAATTAAGGAATATATCCAAGCCTCCAAGATTGACCAACATCCAATTCCTGCCACAAAAAAGGAACAATTCATAACTTTGCATATTCCGAATGATTTTCCTTTGCAGTGGAGACAACAAGGATATACTCATATACATTTTGGAGCGATTAGGATTTCCTTATCATTTCATGGAAATATAAACATTCTTCGTTTGATGTTTATAGGAGATGTCAAAGAAAGCCGAGAAACCAAGAGAAAGGAGTTTTTCCAAATGAAATGTTTATCTTATGATCGTAAAGATATCAATAAGCATTTCAAACGGATGACTAAACTTTTCTACATTCTTGGTGCAGAGATAAATCTGAAACAAGCATTTATAAGCTCACTGCCGAAATCACTCGTAGAGGGTGCTGGGATATATATCCATAACAAATATGGATATATACATCCTCTCTGATGTGTGCATGATGCGAGACGCGGAAGCAACTTCGGATCTAGAGGAACACGATGAAGATTGGATGGAGTTGAACCTGAACTTGGACCACTCAAGAACAGATTTAACGGTAGAGGACGCCACAATCAAGTATGTGTGCTTGATTGATAAGTCAAGAACAGCCTAGGATCAACTCTAGGATGTTCAACTTAGCTTTCACAAGCTAAGGGAATTTGCCACAAGGAATGGACGAAATTCTGGAAATTTTATGCAATACTCTCAAAAACTTGACATCTCTATCGGATACTATAGTCCTAGGTATGCCATGCAAACGAACAACCTCTTTAAAGAATAAATCAGCAATGTGTAAAGCGTCATCCGTCTTATGACATGCAATAAAGTGGGCCATTTTGGAAAACCTATCTACCACAACAAATATAGAGTCATGGCCACGCTTCGAACGAGGTAGCCCAAGCACGAAATCCATGGAAATGTCAACCCAAGGCTGGTGAGGTATGGGTAAAGGAGTATACAAACCGTTTGAGTTGACCCGAGACTTAGCTTTGTGACACACACCACATCTTTCAACAATCCTCTCCACGTCCTTGCGCATGCGAGGCCAATGGAAGTGTTCCTGCAATACAGCTAAAGTCTTGGTGACACCAAAGTGTCCCATTAGTCCACCACTATGTGACTCCTGAATAAGTAAGTCACGTATGGATCCTCGAGGAATGCACAACTTGGTAAGATAAAATAAGAACCCATCATGTACGAAGAATTTTTCAAATTCAGATTTTCCCCAATTCGCATAAGCGTTCGCAAAATCCAAGTCATTCTTATACAACTCCTTCATGAGCTCAAAGCCTAGGAGTTTAGCATCTAAAGCAGTGAGCAAAATGTGTCTACGAGATAAAGCGTCAGCTACTACATTAGTCTTACCTGTTTTGTATTTGATGACGTATGGAAAAGACTCGATGAAGGCTACCCATCGGGCATGCCGTTTGCTCAGCTTTTGTTGTCCTTTTAGGTGCTTGAGAGACTCATGGTCAGTTTTGATGACGAATTCCCGGGCACGTAAGTAGTGTTGCCATGTCTCCAAAGCACGTACGAGGGCAAACATCTCCTTGTCATAAGTTGAATAGTTGAGGACCGCGCCATTTAATTTCTCACTAAAGTAGGCAATCGGTCTCCCTCCTTGCATGAGTACGGCTCCTACTCCTACACCTGATGCATCACATTCCACTTCAAAAGTGAGATCAAAGTTAGGTATTGCAAGGAGTGGTGCATGTGTGAGTTTGTGTTTCAGCAATTGGAAAGCCTTATCTTGGGCTTCCCCCCAAAAGAACTTCTCGTTCTTCTTTATGACCGCGGTAAGAGGTGCAGCAATGGTGCTAAAATCCTTCACAAAGCGACGGTAGAAGCTTGCTAATCCATGAAAGCTGCGCACATCACTTACAGAGGTAGGTGTTGGCCACTCCTGGATGGACTTAATCTTCTCTTCATCTACATGAATGCCCTGCGCACTTACAACATATCCTAGAAACACAACACGATCAGTGCAAAATGTGCACTTCTTAAGGTTGGCATATAGCCTTTCCCTTCGAAGTACTGCAAAGATGGCCTTGAGGTGCTCAAGGTGTTCCTCTAAGCTTCTACTATAAATCAGAATATCATCAAAGTAAACCACTACAAATTTCCCAAGAAAAGGTCTCAAAACATGGTTCATCAAACGCATGAAGGTACTAGGTGCATTAGTTAAGCCAAATGGCATTACTAACCACTCGTATAGACCATGTTTAGTTTTGAAAGCGGTTTTCCACTCATCTCCCTCTTTCATTCTTATTTGGTGGTAACCACTTTTCAAATCAATTTTAGTGAATATAATGGCACCATGCAGTTCATCTAACATATCATCTAACCTAGGGATAGGGTGACGATATTTTACCGTGATTGCATTGACTGCTCGACAGTCGGTGCACATTCTCCACGCTCCATCTTTCTTTGGCACGAGAATCACTGGTACAGCGCATGGACTTAGACTTTCTCTAGCCCAACCTTTCCTTAGCAATTCCTCCACTTGCCTTTGCAATTCCTTTGTTTCCTCAGGACCCATTCTATAGGCTGGTTTGTTAGGCAATGGTGCTCCAGGAATGAGATCGATTTGGTGCTCGATTCCCCTTAGCGGTGGTAGTCCATCAGGTACATCCTCAGGAAATATGTCCTCAAATTCCTGCAAGAGAGGTAAAATAGTAGAAGGCAAGGAGTCAGTGGGTATGGATGAAGTGACCAACTCTTCTTTGCACACAAGCATAAGTAAGAGTTGGTTGGAAGACAAAGCTCGCCTTACATCTTTGGCTTTTGCTAGCAAGCTTAGCTTCCCCTTATTTTCTTCTCTCATAGCCGACCCACTTGTTGCCTTTTTCTTTCCTAGGGTTTCGGCCCTACTCTCTCCTTTTTCTTCCTCACTTTTCTCTCGCTTTTTCCTCTCAAGTTCTAGCTCATACTCCTTTTGGAGCCTCATTTGATCTTCATACACTTGTTTTGGGGTGAGAGGTACAAGTGTCACCTTTCTATTGCAATGAGTAAAGACATATTTATTAGCTCTTCCCTTGAATTCGACATCGCGATCATATTGCCAAGGCCGTCCAAGAATGAGGTGACTTGCTTGCATTGGCACGACATCACAAGTAATCTCGTCTTCATACTTGCCAATTCGGAATGGCACTTTCACTTGTCTAAACACACGTATTTCCCCTTCATTGTTCAACCATTGAAGGCGATAAGGTCTTGGATGTTTGATAACTTGGAGCCCTAGCATTTCTACCATGAGTAGACTAGCGACATTGGCACAACTCCCACTATCAATAACAACACTACACACCTTATCCTTGATATGACACCTTGTGTAGAAAAGGTTGTCCCGTTGTACCTCCATTTCCTCCTCTTTGGCGCGAGTAGTGAGGACCTTTCGAACCACTAGGCATCCAATCTCCTCATGCGTAGGTATCTCCTCACTCGATTCATTCTCTTCCTCTTCTAGAGGTGGCATCCCCTCGTACTCCTCTTCCTCATCTGATACAATTTCCCCATTTGGCAACACCAACATGGTCCTTTGGCTGGGGCATTGAGAAGCGATGTGGCCAAATCCTTGACACTTAAAGCACTTGGTGTCTCGGCCACGTGGTTTGGAAGCTGCATTATTAGCCTTAAAGTCAGGCTTGGGCGTCGCCTTGGAAGGGAGGCCATTCGGCCTTGGAGGGTAAGAAGGAGCTGCGGCCTTCTCCTCCCTTTTTGGTTGAGAAGTACGCCAATTTCCAGCTTGATAAGTAGTGCTTTGTCGTGCAGTACCCCTCCTCTTGAGGCGCCGTTCAATTGTAACCGCCTTCTCTAGCATTTCATTCATGTCGAGGTAGTGTTGGAGTTCCACTACTTCAGCAATCTCGGGCCTCAATCCATGTAGAAAACGAGCCATCGTGGCCTCTCCATCTTCACGCAAATCCGCCTTCATGATGGCCATTTCCATCTCCTTGTAATAATCCTCAACTGACATGGACCCTTGGTTGAGAGCTTGTAGCCGACGGTGTAGATCTCGGCTATAGTAGCTCGGAACGAACCTTTTTCTCATCAGACTCCTCATTTCCTCCCAAGTTTCCACAGGTCTCTCACGATTTCTCCTTCGGCTTAGTCTAAGTTGGTCCCACCAAATGGAGGCGTAGTCAGTGAATTCTACGGCTGCTAGTTTCACCTTTTGCTCCTCCGTATAGGTGTGGCATTCATAGACTAACTCAATTTTTCGTTCCCATTCCAAGTACGCCTCGGGATCCGACTTGCCTTGGAATGAGGGAATCTTGAGTTTGACACCTTTAATGGTGTCGTCTCCTCGACGTTGGAACCTTTGATCATTTTGGTACCTTCCCTCAAATGCTTCCTCTTCATCGTTTGAGTATGCCGATTCTTTGCCCTTACTCGGGGTAGGTGGAGGTCTCGAGTTCTCCAACTGATCAATTCGATCATGCAATGGCTCAATTTCATTCTTAAGCAATCGTTTGAACTCCCTCATCATGGCTTCCAACTGTAATTTGATGTCCATGGTTTGTTCACCAACTCCACTAGACATATTTAGTCCACCTGCAAAACAAATAAACAAAACGAGTTCCTCTCTCTTTTTTTTTTTTTTTTTTTTAATACGATGAATAGGTCACTCACACTCGTGTTTCACTCAAGTGTACCACTCTCTAATAATCTTACCAAGCAATTCCTTGGCTTGCTAGTTGCTCGAGTTGAACAAACCAGGCGTCACCGCAGTGTACGTTCTTGACTAGTCAACAAGTGACACACAAGCTAGTAGCAATAAATGGAGTTGAATGACTGAAGACCTAGACACGACTCAAGACTTAGAATATAGCTGGACAATAACTAACGACGCAAAAGAAAGTAAGACAATTAACTTGAATGCTGAAATTTTGAAAATCCTAGAAAACTCTACCCGAAACCCAATTTTCTGGAATTTGTTGAGCTGCTGGTCCGTGGTCTTTTTGGTAAGGGTTTTGGAGTATTTTGGGTGGCCTTATGCTGCTCAAATAATGGGCAATCTACTACCTAAAAGTCAGCCCAATCGGGTGTCACAATTGCTCCAACGGTTTTGGGAAAATTCAAGGATTCAAGATTCGAAAATTGGAAAGTTTGATCTGATTTGGACACTTGAGGTTGCCAAGGATTGGAAACCTTGGAGTTTGGTCAAATTTGGGAGTCCCAAGTGGTTCAAATTCGAAATTTTGGGGCTGGTCAGATTTGGAAGTCAGATTTTGCACCAAATTTGGTAAAGTTGTAGGCTGTCAAGAATTGGAGGTTGTTCAGATTTGGAAGTCCAAGTTTGAATCAGATTTTGGTGGCTTGAAGGCTGACCAAGACTTGGGCTGTTCAAATTTGGAAGTCCAAGTTTGAATCAGATTTGGTAAAACTTATAGGCTGACAAGGATTGGAGGTTGTTCAGATTTGGAAGTCCAAGTTTGAATCAGATTTGGTAAAACTTGAAGGCTGGTCAAGAGTTGGAAACTAGAGCCGTCTTTCTTGAAAATTTTTTTTTTGACTTCTGTTGGGGTGTTTTCACACAATAGCCAGCTAGTTTAGACCACAATCTCACAGCAATTAACGTAAACAACTTGGACAGATTTGGTTTCAAGATCAAAGTTCCATGAAAACAAGAACACGGTTGAAGGTTTATTTCAGTTTTCAAGACTGCCAAGATTAACCTCTTTGATCCAAGAAGCTCAAGACTTCCCCAATAAGGTTTTGATGTTCGAGTTTTGCAAAGCAACAACACAAAGGTTCAAGAAACAAGTGCAAACAGATTCGGTATCCCAGCAAATTAATTCCAGCAACGACTCAAGGGAATGACAATAAGGTATGCATCACAATAGTTTTTTTTTTGATTTAAACAGAACATAAACACAAGACAAAACTGGACAGAAAATTTCGGACAACAACTAAACAACAAAGACAGATTTCTGACAAGGAAACAACCAAGACAGATTTAGGACTTGACA
Source organism: Coffea arabica (assembly GCF_036785885.1). Taxonomy (NCBI): domain Eukaryota; kingdom Viridiplantae; phylum Streptophyta; class Magnoliopsida; order Gentianales; family Rubiaceae; genus Coffea; species Coffea arabica. The sequence continues at coordinate 21,469,509 of NC_092326.1, forward strand.
AACCCGAGCACTTGAGCTACGAATTTAGAAGACTAAAACAGATCTAAAAACAATAAAAAGGATATTCGTGATACCTCTAACCAGCTCTGATGCCAGCTGATGCGAGACGCGGAAGCAACTTCGGATCTAGAGGAACACGATGAAGATTGGATGGAGTTGAACCTGAACTTGGACCACTCAAGAACAGATTTAACGGTAGAGGACGCCACAATCAAGTATGTGTGCTTGATTGATAAGTCAAGAACAGCCTAGGATCAACTCTAGGATGTTCAACTTAGCTTTCACAAGCTAAGGGAATTTGCCACAAGGAATGGACGAAATTCTGGAAATTTTATGCAATACTCTCAAAAACTTGACATCTCTATCGGATACTATAGTCCTAGGTATGCCATGCAAACGAACAACCTCTTTAAAGAATAAATCAGCAATGTGTAAAGCGTCATCCGTCTTATGACATGCAATAAAGTGGGCCATTTTGGAAAACCTATCTACCACAACAAATATAGAGTCATGGCCACGCTTCGAACGAGGTAGCCCAAGCACGAAATCCATGGAAATGTCAACCCAAGGCTGGTGAGGTATGGGTAAAGGAGTATACAAACCGTTTGAGTTGACCCGAGACTTAGCTTTGTGACACACACCACATCTTTCAACAATCCTCTCCACGTCCTTGCGCATGCGAGGCCAATGGAAGTGTTCCTGCAATACAGCTAAAGTCTTGGTGACACCAAAGTGTCCCATTAGTCCACCACTATGTGACTCCTGAATAAGTAAGTCACGTATGGATCCTCGAGGAATGCACAACTTGGTAAGATAAAATAAGAACCCATCATGTACGAAGAATTTTTCAAATTCAGATTTTCCCCAATTCGCATAAGCGTTCGCAAAATCCAAGTCATTCTTATACAACTCCTTCATGAGCTCAAAGCCTAGGAGTTTAGCATCTAAAGCAGTGAGCAAAATGTGTCTACGAGATAAAGCGTCAGCTACTACATTAGTCTTACCTGTTTTGTATTTGATGACGTATGGAAAAGACTCGATGAAGGCTACCCATCGGGCATGCCGTTTGCTCAGCTTTTGTTGTCCTTTTAGGTGCTTGAGAGACTCATGGTCAGTTTTGATGACGAATTCCCGGGCACGTAAGTAGTGTTGCCATGTCTCCAAAGCACGTACGAGGGCAAACATCTCCTTGTCATAAGTTGAATAGTTGAGGACCGCGCCATTTAATTTCTCACTAAAGTAGGCAATCGGTCTCCCTCCTTGCATGAGTACGGCTCCTACTCCTACACCTGATGCATCACATTCCACTTCAAAAGTGAGATCAAAGTTAGGTATTGCAAGGAGTGGTGCATGTGTGAGTTTGTGTTTCAGCAATTGGAAAGCCTTATCTTGGGCTTCCCCCCAAAAGAACTTCTCGTTCTTCTTTATGACCGCGGTAAGAGGTGCAGCAATGGTGCTAAAATCCTTCACAAAGCGACGGTAGAAGCTTGCTAATCCATGAAAGCTGCGCACATCACTTACAGAGGTAGGTGTTGGCCACTCCTGGATGGACTTAATCTTCTCTTCATCTACATGAATGCCCTGCGCACTTACAACATATCCTAGAAACACAACACGATCAGTGCAAAATGTGCACTTCTTAAGGTTGGCATATAGCCTTTCCCTTCGAAGTACTGCAAAGATGGCCTTGAGGTGCTCAAGGTGTTCCTCTAAGCTTCTACTATAAATCAGAATATCATCAAAGTAAACCACTACAAATTTCCCAAGAAAAGGTCTCAAAACATGGTTCATCAAACGCATGAAGGTACTAGGTGCATTAGTTAAGCCAAATGGCATTACTAACCACTCGTATAGACCATGTTTAGTTTTGAAAGCGGTTTTCCACTCATCTCCCTCTTTCATTCTTATTTGGTGGTAACCACTTTTCAAATCAATTTTAGTGAATATAATGGCACCATGCAGTTCATCTAACATATCATCTAACCTAGGGATAGGGTGACGATATTTTACCGTGATTGCATTGACTGCTCGACAGTCGGTGCACATTCTCCACGCTCCATCTTTCTTTGGCACGAGAATCACTGGTACAGCGCATGGACTTAGACTTTCTCTAGCCCAACCTTTCCTTAGCAATTCCTCCACTTGCCTTTGCAATTCCTTTGTTTCCTCAGGACCCATTCTATAGGCTGGTTTGTTAGGCAATGGTGCTCCAGGAATGAGATCGATTTGGTGCTCGATTCCCCTTAGCGGTGGTAGTCCATCAGGTACATCCTCAGGAAATATGTCCTCAAATTCCTGCAAGAGAGGTAAAATAGTAGAAGGCAAGGAGTCAGTGGGTATGGATGAAGTGACCAACTCTTCTTTGCACACAAGCATAAGTAAGAGTTGGTTGGAAGACAAAGCTCGCCTTACATCTTTGGCTTTTGCTAGCAAGCTTAGCTTCCCCTTATTTTCTTCTCTCATAGCCGACCCACTTGTTGCCTTTTTCTTTCCTAGGGTTTCGGCCCTACTCTCTCCTTTTTCTTCCTCACTTTTCTCTCGCTTTTTCCTCTCAAGTTCTAGCTCATACTCCTTTTGGAGCCTCATTTGATCTTCATACACTTGTTTTGGGGTGAGAGGTACAAGTGTCACCTTTCTATTGCAATGAGTAAAGACATATTTATTAGCTCTTCCCTTGAATTCGACATCGCGATCATATTGCCAAGGCCGTCCAAGAATGAGGTGACTTGCTTGCATTGGCACGACATCACAAGTAATCTCGTCTTCATACTTGCCAATTCGGAATGGCACTTTCACTTGTCTAAACACACGTATTTCCCCTTCATTGTTCAACCATTGAAGGCGATAAGGTCTTGGATGTTTGATAACTTGGAGCCCTAGCATTTCTACCATGAGTAGACTAGCGACATTGGCACAACTCCCACTATCAATAACAACACTACACACCTTATCCTTGATATGACACCTTGTGTAGAAAAGGTTGTCCCGTTGTACCTCCATTTCCTCCTCTTTGGCGCGAGTAGTGAGGACCTTTCGAACCACTAGGCATCCAATCTCCTCATGCGTAGGTATCTCCTCACTCGATTCATTCTCTTCCTCTTCTAGAGGTGGCATCCCCTCGTACTCCTCTTCCTCATCTGATACAATTTCCCCATTTGGCAACACCAACATGGTCCTTTGGCTGGGGCATTGAGAAGCGATGTGGCCAAATCCTTGACACTTAAAGCACTTGGTGTCTCGGCCACGTGGTTTGGAAGCTGCATTATTAGCCTTAAAGTCAGGCTTGGGCGTCGCCTTGGAAGGGAGGCCATTCGGCCTTGGAGGGTAAGAAGGAGCTGCGGCCTTCTCCTCCCTTTTTGGTTGAGAAGTACGCCAATTTCCAGCTTGATAAGTAGTGCTTTGTCGTGCAGTACCCCTCCTCTTGAGGCGCCGTTCAATTGTAACCGCCTTCTCTAGCATTTCATTCATGTCGAGGTAGTGTTGGAGTTCCACTACTTCAGCAATCTCGGGCCTCAATCCATGTAGAAAACGAGCCATCGTGGCCTCTCCATCTTCACGCAAATCCGCCTTCATGATGGCCATTTCCATCTCCTTGTAATAATCCTCAACTGACATGGACCCTTGGTTGAGAGCTTGTAGCCGACGGTGTAGATCTCGGCTATAGTAGCTCGGAACGAACCTTTTTCTCATCAGACTCCTCATTTCCTCCCAAGTTTCCACAGGTCTCTCACGATTTCTCCTTCGGCTTAGTCTAAGTTGGTCCCACCAAATGGAGGCGTAGTCAGTGAATTCTACGGCTGCTAGTTTCACCTTTTGCTCCTCCGTATAGGTGTGGCATTCATAGACTAACTCAATTTTTCGTTCCCATTCCAAGTACGCCTCGGGATCCGACTTGCCTTGGAATGAGGGAATCTTGAGTTTGACACCTTTAATGGTGTCGTCTCCTCGACGTTGGAACCTTTGATCATTTTGGTACCTTCCCTCAAATGCTTCCTCTTCATCGTTTGAGTATGCCGATTCTTTGCCCTTACTCGGGGTAGGTGGAGGTCTCGAGTTCTCCAACTGATCAATTCGATCATGCAATGGCTCAATTTCATTCTTAAGCAATCGTTTGAACTCCCTCATCATGGCTTCCAACTGTAATTTGATGTCCATGGTTTGTTCACCAACTCCACTAGACATATTTAGTCCACCTGCAAAACAAATAAACAAAACGAGTTCCTCTCTCTTTTTTTTTTTTTTTTTTTTAATACGATGAATAGGTCACTCACACTCGTGTTTCACTCAAGTGTACCACTCTCTAATAATCTTACCAAGCAATTCCTTGGCTTGCTAGTTGCTCGAGTTGAACAAACCAGGCGTCACCGCAGTGTACGTTCTTGACTAGTCAACAAGTGACACACAAGCTAGTAGCAATAAATGGAGTTGAATGACTGAAGACCTAGACACGACTCAAGACTTAGAATATAGCTGGACAATAACTAACGACGCAAAAGAAAGTAAGACAATTAACTTGAATGCTGAAATTTTGAAAATCCTAGAAAACTCTACCCGAAACCCAATTTTCTGGAATTTGTTGAGCTGCTGGTCCGTGGTCTTTTTGGTAAGGGTTTTGGAGTATTTTGGGTGGCCTTATGCTGCTCAAATAATGGGCAATCTACTACCTAAAAGTCAGCCCAATCGGGTGTCACAATTGCTCCAACGGTTTTGGGAAAATTCAAGGATTCAAGATTCGAAAATTGGAAAGTTTGATCTGATTTGGACACTTGAGGTTGCCAAGGATTGGAAACCTTGGAGTTTGGTCAAATTTGGGAGTCCCAAGTGGTTCAAATTCGAAATTTTGGGGCTGGTCAGATTTGGAAGTCAGATTTTGCACCAAATTTGGTAAAGTTGTAGGCTGTCAAGAATTGGAGGTTGTTCAGATTTGGAAGTCCAAGTTTGAATCAGATTTTGGTGGCTTGAAGGCTGACCAAGACTTGGGCTGTTCAAATTTGGAAGTCCAAGTTTGAATCAGATTTGGTAAAACTTATAGGCTGACAAGGATTGGAGGTTGTTCAGATTTGGAAGTCCAAGTTTGAATCAGATTTGGTAAAACTTGAAGGCTGGTCAAGAGTTGGAAACTAGAGCCGTCTTTCTTGAAAATTTTTTTTTTGACTTCTGTTGGGGTGTTTTCACACAATAGCCAGCTAGTTTAGACCACAATCTCACAGCAATTAACGTAAACAACTTGGACAGATTTGGTTTCAAGATCAAAGTTCCATGAAAACAAGAACACGGTTGAAGGTTTATTTCAGTTTTCAAGACTGCCAAGATTAACCTCTTTGATCCAAGAAGCTCAAGACTTCCCCAATAAGGTTTTGATGTTCGAGTTTTGCAAAGCAACAACACAAAGGTTCAAGAAACAAGTGCAAACAGATTCGGTATCCCAGCAAATTAATTCCAGCAACGACTCAAGGGAATGACAATAAGGTATGCATCACAATAGTTTTTTTTTTTATTTAAACAGAACATAAACACAAGACAAAACTGGACAGAAAATTTCGGACAACAACTAAACAACAAAGACAGATTTCTGACAAGGAAACAACCAAGACAGATTTAGGACTTGACAAACCCGAGCACTTGAGCTACGAATTTAGAAGACTAAAACAGATCTAAAAACAATAAAAAGGATATTCGTGATACCTCTAACCAGCTCTGATGCCAGCTGATGCGAGACGCGGAAGCAACTTCGGATCTAGAGGAACACGATGAAGATTGGATGGAGTTGAACCTGAACTTGGACCACTCAAGAACAGATTTAACGGTAGAGGACGCCACAATCAAGTATGTGTGCTTGATTGATAAGTCAAGAACAGCCTAGGATCAACTCTAGGATGTTCAACTTAGCTTTCACAAGCTAAGGGAATTTGCCACAAGGAATGGACGAAATTCTGGAAATTTTATGCAATACTCTCAAAAAACTGAATGTAACATGCGGCTTGAGGCTATTAATAGCCGTGACTAAGACCTAATAAACTGGAAAGATAACAAGGAAAGTACGGCTCAGCGAGGGTACTTAACTGCGGCTCAGTCCGCCGTCTGGATCTTGAACACTTGCATCTTCAATTGTAAGCAGCATTTTAGTAGTCGTGCAAGGATATTCCAACTCAATTCCTTCAATGGTCGGTTTCTCTTGGGTTTGGATGGCACGTACCAAGGCTTGGAGGGACTCCTTGAATCTCTTAGCTCGTGCTCGTGTCACTGGGCCTTGGGGCACCTTCACAGGGTCTACTTGTACACTTTGGGCCTCGGGCTCAACCGCATCAGTGCATGGATCAGGGCCCATGCAATGACCCAGTCCGAGTCCCATTGGGCCTAGTCACACGTGCACGGGCCAAGCTCTTCAAAAAATCCCTCCAAACCCTCGTTCGAGTTGTTCAAGACAAACATGGAGCCCATAGAAATATTGAAAGCTTAGAAAGAGATAATCAAGTAACTTACATCTTGATCCAAGCACATGAAGAATCAAGTGGGCCTCCTTGTGCGTCGACCGAGTAGGGCCTTAGTCTTTATTACTTATTCAGTTGGATTAGTTGCTTAGTAGAAGGCATGGGCCGGCCCATCTTGGAGTCAAGATGGCCGACTCCCCTCTTAGGGTTTCTTTAGGGTTTTTGTGTTACCTTTAGCCTATAAATAGGCCAGCTCTGTAAGATTAAAAACACAAGTTTGATGAATAAAATTCTTAGTATTTTCGTTTTCTTCCTAAGAGAGAATTCGAGCCTTTAACTTGTCTTGGCAAGGGTTCTTGAGCAATCTTGCGTCCTGTCCTTGATTGTTCAACCAACCTATTCCCCTGGAGTATTCACCTTCATCGGAGTGTCGTTCTACCGCTCTAAATCAAAACGTGCCGTCCGTGTTGATTTAAAGTCCCGCAATCCAAACGTAGACAACCTTGCTAGATCCTTGGGAAAACGTGCTATGTGTCTCGAAACAAGTTGATCGAGGAACGTATCAGTTGGCTTCAGAGCTTTGGTTGAGGAATCTTCCGTTATATCCGTAGCTTTGTCTTAGTTTCCTTTTTTTAGTTGATTCCGCTGCCTTTGTTACAAAAATTATGTTCGAGTAGCTATATCCTTGTTGCGTCGTTTGTCAAAAAAAATAAAAAAAAAGTTTCTGTCTGCACTCGTATTCTCGTGTCGTCGACAAATTCCTGTTTGGTTAAGTGTTTCTTCGTGTCAAAAAAAATCTGACCGCAAGTGTCTTGTTCTTGTTGCCTCGATTTTGTTTTTTTCTATTCGCCGTTTTGTGTTACGTGTTGCGTCAAATTCTGGTCATAGATTGTCACCAATCTGACCTTGATTTGTGCCATAACTTGGTGGAAAAATTTCTGTCCAAGTAGTGCTACAAATCCGGCCGTCACTTGGTTAGTATTGTGAGTCGCGAACTTGTTTGTTGTACACCCGCAATTCCGTCCAAAGTTGTGCGTTATTGTTGCTAGCTCTAATCTGACCAGGTTTTGTGCTCTTATTGCATCAATTCTGTCCAGCATTAGGTCATAGCCGAAACTACAAAAAAAAAAAAAAGAAGGCAGCTAGGGTTTCCCAATTTACGGCTAGGGTTTTTCTTTTGTTGTCAAATCTGTCTAAGCTTTGTTTGGGTCATCCAAGTTGTTTTAGTTAGTTTTCTAAACTGATTTGTGGTTCAAACTTGTTGGAGTTGAGAATCTTGAAGGAAACTACAAGCATCCAAGGTTTCTTGAGTTTCTTGAAATTAATCTTGAAGCTCTTGAAAGTTCTTGATAAGACCTTGGAGTTTTTGGGGCTGTTGGTTGTAGTAATATAGGGGCTGACCAGAATCTGGTTTTGAACCCTTTCGGCCAGGTGTAGTTACTTTGTTAAGTCAAAAAAAAAAAAGAAAAAAGAAAAGAAAGAGAGCATTCGGGTGGGACAAAAGCCGAACAAAAAAAAAAGGAAAGTATTTGGGTCTTTTATTGCCAAAACAACAACCATTACATATTGTTTCTAGGCCAACCAGAAAATTCGAACAACAAAAGAGAGAAACTCAAAAGTTTTGGCCTACCTCTTCTTGAAATTCTTGATCACCTTGAACTTTGATTACTTGCACTACCTTTTGAGGTTCTTGGAGTTCTTGATTATCTTGAGTCTTGGACACTTGCACTTCCCTTCGAATAAAAAGTTTCTTGTACGTTCTTGCATCCATACGGGGCTTTCTTGGTTTACGAGTAAACTTCTTGGGAGTTTCTTGAGCAAGTCACTTGGGGGATTCTTGAGTGACATTGCTCGCGTTGTCTTGGGAAGCCATTGTTTGGAACAAAGACCAAAACTGCCTTGGAAAGGGAGGGGCCGAATTGAATTCTGGTTTGGGAGTAGAGAGAGCCGAACTTCTTGGAGCAAGGTGCGGCTGCCTAAGAGGGTCTTTATAGGAAGGTTAGCCGACTTTGGGAAGGGTTTAAAAGGGAAGAAATCTGGAAATTTCAAAGGTCCAATTCGGTTGAAATAGGGAGCTACCAAATCTGGTTTGTGTTGGGTGTGAAGTGTGCGGCTGTAAGAGGAGGTTTTATAGGGAGTTTTAGCCGACTTTGGGGAGGATTTAAGAGGACAGATTCTAGAAAGTTCGGTCAACTAAAAGGGAGAGGCCGAAACTAATTTGGGGAGGGTTTGGAAGTTGCTCAAGAGAGGTCTTCAAAGGGAGTTTCCAACTCAAACTTGTTTCCAAATTGGTTTAGAAGACTAAGTAAATACTTGGGTAACTCTTTGTTCACTTGGACACTTCCCTATTTTCTATCCTTGCTTTAGGGAACCATTCCTACTTTCACTCCTACATTTTAGGAAGCCTAGGGTTTCCTTTCTTAGCATTATTTCCAAATCTGTCCGCCACCAATAACCTTCCAAATTCCGTCATTTCCTTCTCAAAGTCTCACCCAATTGTGTCCTACACTCTTGCTTACTCTTGTGGGGAAAAGTTGGTGACGATTGGTGACGATTATTGGACTCGAGCAATATTTCTCAACTACCTAAACCAATAGGTAAAGGTACTTGGTAAGTCTAACAGAGCGACTTGAGTACTATACACGAGCGTGAGTGATACACTAAGGGAGTGAAGTGAGGTTATACTTGCACTTTCTTTGCTAACCTTTTGCAGGGCATCAAGAAAGACATGGAGCAACAACAAGCAACCACCGATCACTCATTATTGTTCGCCGCAATGAAGAATGAGCTTAGGCGCATCAGTGAGCAACAAATGGAGGAGTTGTACACTCGTTTTGACGAGTTATCCAAGAGTCTCACACGAGCCTCTCGTTCGAGATCCCACAACCGGAGTAACCATGGCACCAAAGAGGCGAATAGCGAAGACTACTCCGCTAGTGAGGATGAGGAGCGACCCGAGAGGCCTCGAAGGGACATGCCTAAGAACGAACTAAAGGGACTTAAGATTCAAATACCCGCATTCAAAGGCAAGAGTGACCCTGAGGCGTACTTGGAGTGGGAAGGCCGCATCGAAATGGTCTTCGACTGCTATGATTATAGCGAGGAACAAAAGGTCAAAGTCGCCACCGTTGAGTTCACCGACTACGCCCTAGTTTGGTGGGACCAAGTGAGGACCCATAGGAGGAGAATGGGGGAACCGCGAGTCCGAACTTGGCGAGAGCTCAAGGCATTGATGCGTAAGCGATTCGTTTCAAGCTACTACAACTAAAAAGACGCTTAACAAGAGCGCCTACTCCCAGTTCACGGTGGGTGAGGTACGTAGTTTCCATGGTGGGTGAGGTACGTAGTTTCCTCTTGAATCTCTATATTAAGTCCCTGCACAAACCGCCTTATCCTCTTCCACTCATTGGTTACCAATTCAGGGGCATACTTAGAAAGCTTAGTAAATTTCCCTTCGTATTTAGCTACACTAAGGGTCCCTTGTTTCAACTTGATAAATTCATCCTCCCTCTTTTCTTGAATCAGAGGTGGAAGAAATTTTTCATTAAACTCCCTCATGAAATTTTTTCAAGTCCAAAGGGTTTGAACTCTTTCCCATTTTCCTTTTATCATATCCCACCATGCACGAGCCACTCCCTCAAATTGGAAAGCAGCAAAATTTACTCGCCTATCCTCCGTATAGTCTAAGGCAACGAATATATTGGTCATTCTTTCCAACAAATTCTCCGCTACCTCAGGATCGGGTTCACCAACGAACTTAGGCAGATTAAACATAAAAAATCTTTCTAAGACTCGGTCCTCTCCTCTTTCCTGTCCCCCAAATTGGTTAAGAGGTCCAGGACCGTCATCCTATTGATGGCAGTAGCCACTTGATTTTCTGCAATATTTCCCTGGCCTTGGGTCGGCCCAGTTGTCGATCCCTGGTCATTTCCATGAGGTTAGGCCTGTCCAGTCCCTCACTCACGGTCTCGACCACGGCCACGACTACTCCTTCGTCCGTCCATTATCCTAGGTATGCCTAGTGCAAGAAATGAATGAATTTCGTGAGAAAATGCTTAAAACAAGAACCAATCATGATAGCATTGAAAATAACAATAATTTACATTCATTATCATTTCAAGTTCATACAATTAGCAAGTCATGGAAAAATTACAAAAATATAGCATGGGATACAAGAGTACTTTTAGTCACAGAAAACTAAAGTAAAAGCAAGTGCCACAAAAATTGGCCACACAGTCATGTAAAATACAATGGTCTCAGCACTTAGCATCACCCCTGCTAATCCTATCTACACCAGTCAAAAGGGGCAAAAGAGTCAATCACTAGAGAACTAGTCCACATCAGGACTACCAGGCGGAATCTCCTCCTCAGGGTCCTCCTCCTGGACCGGGTTCTGAACTATATCCGCCACTCCCTCTATCATCTCAATGGCATCAGCCATGATCCCGGAAGCCCGATCACGGACCTCCTCTCCTAATCTAGTAAGTCGAGCCCTAGTACTCTGGAGCTCCTCACGAACAACTGCAGCTGTAGCCACCTCGCCCTCTACTACCTCCTCAAGCTCAGCGATCCTCTCGCCCTGAGCACTAATCATCTGTCTAAACTCGTCCACCCCTGCCTGTAAGTCTAAGTTGGCAGTCACCAACTGACGACGCTCGTCGTCCAATGCTAGCACAATGTGGTTCGGGTAGGCAAATATCACCCTACATGGGCAACGAGGATATCTATCATAAGGTGCATATCGCACACGAGCTCCTCCACTAATAGCTCGGTAGTAAATGGGCCTAGGAAGCTCTACATGACCATTAGCATGGCCATTCCCGTTAGCTGTCGGGGCTCCATTTCCATTTTCCACCCCTGCAAAACAATTACACTTTTTGGTTAGAACCTTAATCGCTAACTTGCATGGATGTCACTTAGGGTATGTCTAACTCAGTCACTAGTTTGCCCAAATATCACTTAAGGTATGACTGAGTCGTCCGGTCTTAGATCTTAAGGGTAGAGTATCTAGTATGTCTCCCATATAGATCTCTAACCTAGTGCTCTGATACCAACTGGTGACGCCCCACTTCTCCCTAAGGCGAACCAGAGGGTATCCGCGGGACGCCTGGCCAACTCTCGCCAGGACTCAAGCAGTTTCCATTCAAGCTTAGAGCAAAACCATTCAACAACACTAGATAAGTAAGAAAGTGCGGAAAACTTCCAAACTTAACAATATATATATAACGATTATGTAACCCTTACATTAAATTCCCAAAGTTACATCAATACCCAAAATATACTACATCCGAGTACATCAAATATCCAAATCATACATTAGGTTGCCAAAGTACAACCAATAAGAGGTCTAGCCCAAAATATATTAGAAACCCTAAGCCAGAAGTGTATCAAAAGGTTCCTCCAAGTCTCATTCCATGCCCAATTCTGTTAAGGAAAACAAATCTACAGGGTGAGTAAAACGCTCGTGAGGTCAAGGACACACATGCAAGCACATAATCCAAGTAACAAACTCAATTAACAGGTCAAATGATAAAGTACAAGCAATCGTCAATTCCAATGAAATGTAAACAGAAACAATTCAAGGATATGGTATCTCTCAGGAGCTAAGTTCCACTTGCATTGTCAGGGTCATTCGTATACCTTCCCGCGATGACTCTCCGCCAGCCGGGTCGATATTTCCAATCCGTAGATCTCCACTCACTTCCCTCCATCCATCTTTTCACCCTCTCGGATCCGTAACCAACAGGCATGTAAAGGCAATACTATACAAGTATGCCAAGCAAGATCTCAAAAGATCAAGCTTCAGGTCCCAAGGTTTACCAAGTTTTCCCGACCAAGACCTAACGATTGGTTGCGAGATTACGAGGTTTAACCATTGGGTTTTGGCCATCCCCACAGGTCAGGTTTTCAGAAACAAATCAAGTTTCAGTCAATGAGATTTTCTCGACATTCGACTTCAGGTCATGTACATGTAAAATCCAGTAATTTCATGTAATTCATGTAGCAAGTTAGGTATTGATCCAAGTAAATGAGATGAAGTGCGGTAAAGTACACACTTCCCCCAACAAGTATAGTTCATGTAACAACAAGTTCAAATAGAGTTCATGTAGGCAACAGATCTCAAGTGAAGTGCAAGTAAACATGCACTTGACACTCACCAAGTCAACCAAGGAGAAATGTTACTTGAAGTTCAAACGTCTACCGTAGGATCCTCTTGAAGGTCCTCGTGTGAGCTTGAGCAATTGATAGTGAACAATCACTTATAAACCCCAATTATCAAGAAAGTTTGCACACCTGTGCAATCCTAGAAAATTTTACTAAAATAAGCCTAAATTACTCACGAATTAAGGCTCAAAAGTGGAGTTTTAAAATAAGGCTCAAAAGTACAAGAGAAATCAAGTTTTCATCTTTGAAATTAAGTATAAAATGTTCAGGTAATATCGAAGGAATAAGGAGAATTCGAAAAACTCCATTTCCTTAAGATTCGAAAATTTCAGTTTTGATACGAGATCTTTGAAAAATCGTATCTCACTTTTTACAAATCCAAAATTGGAAAACTTGATACCATTGGAAACCTCTTAGGAAGTACTAAAAGTTCCTAGAAGACACGTTTCCAGGATTCGAAATGGAAGGTATCCAAAAATTAGCTCAAAGTTGCTGTTTTGGGGCATTGAAGACAGGCTTAAGTTGGTTTTTGGCCAACTTTGAAAATTCGGTAAAATTCACTTGATTTGAACTAACCTCTAGAATTTGGAACTCTATTAGAGTTGCAATCCAAGTTTAAAATAAAACAAACAAAATGAGTATCGGAGTTTTGAACACCAAGATACAATAGCTCAAAGTTGGTGAAACACCGAAACTTGTTGAGCCAATTTTCCAGATTTAAGTTCCAAACTTTGGGACTTTAGTTAGGTATCGAAATGGACTCGGAACAGTGCCAAAATTGGTATGAATATACTACCATATAAGGGCCACTGCTTTGCCAAATTTCATAGAAAAATATGTTCGGAAATCGGTTAACGAGACCGTTGAAATCACAAGAAATTCTAAGGCTAAGCTGCCTTTGAACTTCCGTTTTGCCGTTTCCAAGCATTTGGTCAAGAAACATCTCAAACTTGGTCCATTCCAGTAGGTAATGTCTAAAATATGTCCAAGGTACATTTGATACGTGATATACACTAAGAAGCTTCAGATAACAAGTTCCAAATCATTGTTAGTTTCAAATCTGTCCAAATGCATGGTATTTCTTCATAATACCAGATTCAAATTTTGGTCAAAAATCACTCAATTCAACTCATAAATTGAGCATGGTTGGTGGTGTTGGAAAACACATTCATAGAGCTACAATTTCTTAGAAGAAATCATTTTCAAAATCTATCCACAACTAGCCCACATTTAAGCATCAAGTTGGAGTTCATGTTCTGCCTTACAGTGAACCAACGAAATTGTGCAGCCAAGTTCAAACGGTTGGTATGGTTCACTCAGGTGGAATCAAAACATGCATTTTATATCGTTGGAAATTTGGGAATGTGTAGTTTCCAGTGCCACAAACGGCACTCGATTTCGACATCGGGGCAAAGAGTAATAGTCGAAACAAAATCACTGCCAGAGTAATACGGGACACAATTCCAGTTTTGGCAAATTTTCTAAATGTCAACATGCACTCACCCAAATCACCTAAAATTTTGAGGAAATTTTAAACACAACCTATATTTCACATTTGCATAAAAAGCAAGTCAATTGGACTTCAAGAAAGTACACTAAAATGCACGAAAATGGCAGGGCAGAATCGGCACCTTCACATGCAACCCCTCATTTGACTTCCTTTTCACTTTTGTCACTTAACTCTACTAAATTAACACTTAATCAACACAATTAGCATCTAATCTTATCAAATCAGATCATCAAAGTCATTGTGGGATTTCATAGAGCCCACTCACCAATTTTGTAACAATTTAAAGCTGCCCATGAGAATCCAAGAGCTCATGAGTGTAATCTATCTTCCATAAATCAAGAATTAAGTGGTTGATCATTACTTACTTTCTTAGAGAGCCAAGATAGAAATTTCAGTCACTTTGAGCTAGAGAAAAACCGTGAGAGGCAGCTCCTTTCCTAGCTTATCTTGATCACCAAGTGATTTGAGGGTGGTGTGTAAAATTTGGAGATAATTTGAGCAAGGAATTGAGGAGAAAGAGTGGAGGAATTTTCTGGTCTTGTTCTTCCTTTGTTGCTCGGCTATTTGAGAGTATGAGAGGAAGGAAATTCTGATGTTATTAGCTTCTAAGGTAGGCTTAAAACTTGTGGCTCAAATTTACTCAAAGCTGTCCACAAAATAATGCACGTGCGCGTGCGTTTCGTGCTCGATTCCTCTCGAATTTATTGCACTAGTGCACTAAACCTCTAATGCATTTGCATTCATATTATTATTATTCACACTTAATAGTCCCAAAATAATGGTCTAAGGCTCCTCAATTACTCGCGCGCGTAAAACGCGTATATCCAATTTATGCGCGAGATAGTGAAATTTCTAAGAAGTTTTTATGACGGTAATATAACTAACTAACCTTTGAACACTTAAATCTATTTTGAAACTAATGTACAAGTCTCCAATTTTCCAAACATATTATATTCTCGAATCGATTATTTACTTCAATCGCGTATTCACTATTTTCACTTAACGAGCCTTCAGAAATTAAATTTTGAAACGAGTCATTTTAAAAATATAACTAAGCTATAGATCCCTCTAATTAGGTCTAAAAAGGTTAGACAATAATAATCGAAGCATTTGGCCAAATAAATAATTAAATGAGCTAGAATTTGGAGTTTAAATTAAATAAATTTTGTGAGTTTTTACATCCTCTCCCCCTTAAGAAAATTTCGTCCTCGAAATTTACCTTGATCTGCGAACAGGTTTGGATACTTTCCTCGGATTGCCTCTTTAACTTCCCAGGTCGCTTCTTCTAGCTCGTGGTTCCTCCAGAGAACTTTTACTAAAGATATCTGCTTATTTTGTCAATTCGTTCACCTTTCTATCCAGAAGTTTCCCCGGTTTCTCCTCATAGGTCAAAGTCTCATTAATCTCAATATTTTCCGGTTGCAAAATGTGAGAAGGGTTTGGATGGTACTTCTTAAGCATGGATACATGGAAAATATTATGGATCCGAGACAGACTCGGTAGCAATTCCAACTAATAGGCTACACTCCCCATACGCTGGATAATCTTATAAAGCCCTACAAACCTCGGTTGTAGTTTCTTCCTCTTTCCAGACATCAAGCTCGCTTTCAAAGGTGTGAGTTTGAGAAACACTAGATCTCTAACTGCAAATTTCAAATCCTTCCTCTGGTTATCTGTGTAACTTTTTTGATGACTTTGTGCGGTTTGAATTCTCTGACGTACTAACTTTACTTTCTCATTAGATTCCTCAATCCATGGCACTGTAGTCGGGTCTAAGATCTTTCGTTCACCTATTTCGTCCCAACAAATCAGAGACCTACACTTTCGACCATAAAGTGCTTCATACGGGGCCATTTAAATAGAAGAGTGGTAACTATTATTATAAGCAAATTCTACCAAAGTTAAATACTTGTTCCAACTCTCCCCAAAATCCAACACACAAGTCCTCAACATATCCTCAAGGATTTGAATCGTTCGCTCTGACTGTCCAACGGTCTGGGGATGGTAAGTAGTACTGAAATTCAATTTAGTCCCCAACACCTCTTGCATCTTTTGCCAGAACCTCGAAACAAATCTTGGATCTCTATCCGACACGATACTGACAGGGATTCCATGTAACCTAATGATCTCATCCAAATACAACTTGGCCAACTTCTCCAATGGGTACCTCATGTTAATCGGCAGAAAATGAGCCGATTTGGTTAATTTATCCACTATCACCAAATCGCATCATGCCTCTCTGTGTTCTTGGTAATCCCGATACAAAATCCATGGTGATATTCTCCCATTTTCACTCAGGTATTTCTAGAGGTTGCAAAAGTCCCGATGGTCTCTGATACTCAGCTTTGACCTGTTGGCAAACCAAGTAGGTCTGGACAAATTGAGCAATCTCCTTCTTCATATTCTCCCACCAATATAGACTCTTCAAGTCTTGGTACATTTTATTCCCTCCTGAATGTACCGTAAACTTTGATCGGTGTGCCTCTTCTAAAATTTCCTTCTTAAGCCGTTCATCATTTGGCACAACTACCCGATTCCGAAGTCTCAATACACCATTTGATCTCAAGTTAAAATCCGACTTGTCCCCCTTTTTAACCTTTGCCAAACACTTTTGCACTTCAGTGTCCTTTTCCTGATATTCCTTGATACATTCCATCAGAGTGGAATTCAATACAATATTCCCAAGAATTATTTTTCTTGGCTCCAATCGAGGATTCCAATAACTAATTTCTTTTAACAAGTGAAACTCCTTAATCATCAATTCGGCCACTTGTACTTGACGACTTAGAGCATCAGCGACTACATTGGCTTTTCCTGGATGATACTTTATCGTGCAATCATAATCTTCTAGAAATTCCATCCATTTACATTGCCTTAGATTCAGCTTTGCTAAGAAAATAAGTACTTAAGGCTTTTATGATCAGTGAAAACATTGAACGTCACCCCGTACAGGTAATGCCTCCATTTCTTTAAAGCAAATACCACAGCCGCTAACTTCAAATCATGGGTCGGGTAATTTCCTTCATGCGGTTTCAATTTCCTAGAGGCATAGGCTATCACTTTGTCATTTTGCATTAAAACACATCCTAAACCTTTCTTAGAAGCATCTGTGTAGACTACAAAACTATCCTTTCCATTCGGTAAAGCCAACACAGGCGCTCTTGTTAAGCGTCTTTTCAATTCCTGGAAAATCTCTTCGCATTTAGGACTCCAAATAAACTTCTTACTTTTCTTGGTCAACTCAGTCATGGATCCAGCAATCCTAGAATAATCCTGGACAAATCTCCGGTAATATCCTGCCAATTCTATAAAACTTCGAATCTCAATAGGATTTTCCGGTCGTTTCCACTTCGAAACAACTTCAACTTTAGCTGGATCCATTTTAATCCCATCCTTTGAAATTATGTGTCCCAAGAAAGTCATTTCTTTTAACCAAAACTCACACTTGCTAAACTTAGCATACAATTGGTGCTCTCTTAGAGTTTGCAAAACAATTCTCAAGTGCTTCTCATGATCCTCCATATTCTTAGAATACACCAAAATATTGCCAATAAAGATCACGACAAATTGGTCCAAATAAGTTTTAAAAACCCTATGCATCAAATCCATAAAAGTAGCAGGTGCATTCGTTAACCCAAACGGCATTAGGCAAACTCAAAGTGCCCGTATCTTGAGTTAAAAGCAGTCTTGGGTATATCCTTCTCCAAAATCCTCAATTGATAGTAACCCTGTCTCAAATCCAATTTCGAGAATACTATCGCCCCTTGCAATTGGTCAAACAACTCATCAATGTGGGGCAATGGGTACTTATTCTTAACTGTAACATCATTTAAGCCTCGGTAATCTATACACAGTCTCAAACTCCCATCCTTCTTCTTAACAAATAAAACCGAGGCTCCCCACGGTGAATCACTTTTTCTTATTAAACCCCATTCCAACAAATCCTGTAGTTGTATTTATAATTCTTTAAATTTGGCTGGAGCCATTCGATATGGCGTCTTAGAGATAGGTATTGCTCTCGGGGTCACATCAATCTTAAAAGCTATATCACGTTCCGGGAGCAAAGACTCTAACTCTTCAAGAAAAACATCTAGAAAGTCTTTCATTACAAGCATGTCCTCCAAATTCACCTTATCACTAGGGGTGTTGATAAGGAATGCCAAATATCCTTGAGCTCCTTTACTTAATAATCTTCTAGCTCGAATTCCTGAAATAAGTGCAGACGAAACTAACTTACCCCTCACATCCAGTTTCAGGGTTGCCTCCCCTGGAATACACAATTGTACAATCTTTGTTCTACATTTCAACTGGGCATTATAACGGGCTAGCCAATCCATCCCTAAAATCACATCATACCCCTTAATTGCTAAGCCTATCAAATCGGCCAACGGTTTTCGTTCCCCAACACAGATTTCACAATCCCTATACACCAGGTTAGCAATTAAACTTTTGTCTCCAGTAGGCTTTTTAACTTCCAAGTCATAAGGTAACTTAATTGGCTTCAAGTCTATTCTATTCATGAAATTAGGGTTTACAAAAGAATGAGTCGCACCTGGATCAATCAAAATCTTAGCTAAACGGTGGAAGACAGGAACCGTACCTTCAACCACCTCAGTTGCATCAGGTATCTGCTGATGATCCAGCGCATAAACCCTAGCCGGTACCTTAGGTCGACTTCCTCCAGCACTGGTCTGTTTAGAGGTTGACTTTTCTGGCCTCTGAGTGTTACCTCCAATCTTCGTTTTACTTGGACAGTTCATGAGTTGGTGCTCCGTGCTACCACAAGCCAAACACTTCCCAGACTTCCTCCAACATTCATTCTCAAAGTGGTTGGATTTTTCACAGTATCCATAAGTAACTTGAGGGGTCACAGCTGAACCACTAGAAGGCGCTCCCCTAGTATGAACCGGACCTCTACGACCTCCTCTAGATAAAGCTCCCCTAGAAGGCCCAGTAGTCCTTATTCCTCCCATTCCTCTTCCAACTTTAGAAGGCTGTGAACTCTTACTAGTCTGTCCAGAAGTACGACTAGAAAAGTTTCTCTTCCTATTGTGAAAGTCTTTAACTTGCATTCTTGCATTTTTCACTCGTTGCGCTTTCTCTAAAGTCTCAGTAAAGGTGGAGATTTGGGCTGTAGCCAAGCCCTCTTGAATCTCTACATTAAGTCCCTACACAAACCGCCTTATCCTCTTCCGTTCATTGGTTACCAATTCAGGGGCATACTTAGAAAGCTTAGCAAATTTCCCTTCGATTTAGCTACACTAAGGGTCCCTTGTTTCAACTTGATAAATTCATCCTCCCTCTTTTCTTGAATCAGAGGTGGAAGAAAATTTTCATTAAACTCCCTCATGAAATTTTTCCAAGTCCAAGGGGTTTGAACTCTCTCCCATTTTCCTTTTATCATGTCCCACCAGGCACGAGCCACTCCCTCAAATTGGAAAATAGCAAAATTTACTCGCCTATCCTTCGTATAGTGTAAGGCAGCGAATATATTGGTCATTCTTTCTAACCAATTCTCCGCTACCTTAGGATCGAGTTCACCAACGAACTTAGGCGGATTAAACTTCAAAAATCTTTCTAAGGCTCGGTCTTCTCCTCTGTCCTGTCCCCCAGATTGGTTAAGTGGTCCAGGACCTTGCCTATCAGCTAAGCGTTCTAGGATGTCAGTCATCCTATTGATGGCAGTAGCCGTTTGATTTTCATCAATATTTTCCTGGCCTTGGGTCGGTCCAGTTGCCGATCCCTGATCATCTCCATGAGGTTAGGCCTGTCCAGTCCCTCGCCTACGGCCTCGACCACTCCTTCGTCCGTCCATTATCCTAGGTATGCCTAGTGCAAGAAATGAATGAATTTCGCGAGAAAATGCTTAAAACAAGAACCAATCACGAAAGAATTGAAAATAACAGTAATTTACATTCATTATCACTTCAAGTTCATATAATTAGCCAGGCATGGAAAAATTACAAAAATATAGCACGCAAGGGTTACAAGAGCACTTTTAGTCACAGAAGACTAAAGTAAAAACAAGTGCCACAAAAATTGGCCACACAGTCATGTAAAATACAATGGCCTCAGCACTTAGTATCACCCCTGCTAATCCTATCTACACCAGTCAAAAGGGGCAAAAGAGTCGATCACTAGAGACCTAGTCCACAGCAGGACTACCAGGCGGAATCTCCTCCTCAGGATCTTCCTCAGGGTCCTCCTTCTGGACCGAGTTCTGAACTATATCCGCCACTCCCTCTATCATCTCAATGGCATCAGCCATGATCCTGGAAGCCAAATCACGGACCTCCTCTCCTAATCTAGTAAGTCGAGCCCTAGTACTCTGGAGCTCCTCACGAACAACTGCAGCTGTAGCCACCTCGCCCTCTACTACCTCCTCAAGCTCAGCGATCCTCTCGCCCTGAGCACTAATCATCTGTCTAAACTCGTCCACCCCTGCCTGTAAGTCTAAGTTGGCAGTCACCAACTGACGACGCTCGTCGTCCAATGCTAGCACAATGTGGTTCGGGTAGGCAAATATCACCCTACATGGGCAACGAGGATATCTATCATAAGGTGCATATCGCACACGAGCTCCTCCACTAATAGCTCGGTAGTAAATGGGCCTAGGAAGCTCTACATGACCATTAGTATGGCCATTCCCGTTAGCTGTCGGTGCTCCATTTCCATTTTCCACCCCTGCAAAACAATTACACTTTTTGGTTAGAACCTTAATCGCTAACTTGCATGGATGTCACTTAGGGTATGTCTAACTCAGTCACTAGTTTGCCCAAATATCACTTAAGGTATGACTGAGTCGTCCGGTCTTAGATCTTAAGGGTAGAGTATCTAGTATATTCCCATATAGATCTCTAACCTAGTGCTCTGATACCAACTGTGACGCCCCACTTCTCCCTAAGGCGAACCAGAGGGTATCCGCGGGACGCCTGGCCAACTCTCGCCAGGACTCAAGCAGTTTCCATTCAACTTTAGAGCAAAACCATTCAACAACACTAGATAAGTAAGAAAGTGCAGAAAACTTCCAAACTTAACAATATATATATATATATATATAACGGTTATGTAACCCTTACATTAAATTCCCAAAGTTACATCAATACCCAAAATATACTACATCCGAGTACATCAAATATCCAAATCATACATTAGGTTTCCAAAGTACAACTAATAAGAGGTCTAGCCCAAAATATATTAGAAACGTAAGCCAGAAGTGTATCAAAAGGTTCCTCCAAGTCTCATTCCATGCCCAATCCTGTTAAGAAAAACAAATCTACAGTGTGAGTAAAACGCTCGTGAGGCCAAGGACACACATTCAAGCACATAATCCAAGTAACAAACTCAATTAACAGGTCAAATGATAAAGTACAAGCAATCGTCAATTCCAATGAAATGTAAACAGAAACAATTCAAGGATATGGTAGCTGATGTGTGCATGAACCAGGGCCCAGTCCAAGTCCCATTGGGCCCAGTCACACGTGCACGGGCCAAGCTCTTCAAAGAATCCCTCCAAGCCCTTGTTCGAGTTGTCCACGATCAACATGGAGGCTATAGAGATATTGAAGGCTTGGAAAGGATCAATCAAGCAACTTACACTTTGGTCCAAGCCCAGGAAGACTCCAGTGGGCCTCCTTACGAATCGGCCGAGTAGGGCCTTAGTCGTTGTTTTTTCCATTTTAGTTGGACTAGTTGTTCCGTAGAAGGCATGAGGCCGGCCCACCTTGATGACAAGGTAGCCGACCTCCCCTTTAGGTTTCTTTAGGGTTTTCGTTGTTTCATTAAGCCTATAAATAGGCTAGCCTTGTAAGGTTAAAAAACGAGTTTTGATTAATAAAATTCTTAGTGCATTCGTTTTCTTTCATAAAGAATTCGAGCCTTTTAACTTGCTTGGCAAGGGTTATTGAGCAATCTCGCGTCCTGTCCTTGGTTGTTCATCCGACCTATTCCCCTGGAGTATTCACCTTCATCGGAGTGTCGTCTACCACCTTCAATCAAGTCGTGTTGTCCGTTTGATTATAGGTTCCACAATCCAAGCGTTGGACATCCCCGCTAGATCCTTGGGCAAACGTGCTACGTGTCTCGACCGTGGATCGAGGAACGTATCAGTTGGTATCAGAGCTTTGGTGGAGGTATCTTCCGTTATATCCGTCGTCTTGTCTTAGTTTTCCTTAATTTTCCGCTGCCTTGTTTTTACAAAAAAAAAAAATTCTGTTCGTTAGCTTTGTTACTTGTTGAGCCGTTTCCTTCGTTTGTTGTTCAGAAATTCGGGTCGTTGCTTTTATTGATTGAGTTCGTATCCATATCTGTTCGTTTGTGTCTTCAAGTCTGTCCGTTGCTGCTTTGTTAGTCAAAAAAACAAACAAACAAAATCTGTTGCAACGCTTGTAAAAAAAAAAAAAATTCTGTCCGTTAGTTCTTGTTTTTGGTCGCGTCAAATTTCTGGTCAGTCGCATGTATTGTTGCTAGTTCTAATCTGCCCAGATTTTGTACTCGTGTTGCAACCATTCTGCCCAGCAATTGGTCCTTGCCGAAACTGAAAAAAAAAAAAAAAGAAAAGAAAACCGCGGCTAGGGTTTTGTGCGGCTAGGGTTCTTGTGGTTGCCAAATCTGTCCAAGTGTTTAATTGTTTAATCTAAGTTGTTTAGTTAGTTTTTAAACTGATTTGTGGACCAAACTTGTTGGAGTTGTGAATCTTGAAGAAAATCTACGAGAGTTTTAGGTTTCTTTTTTTTCTTGAATTTAATCTTTAAGTTCTTGGAAGTTCTTGATAAAATCTTGGAGTTTTGGGGCTGTTGGTTGTAGTAAATTAGGACCTGACCAGAATCTGGTTTTGAACCCTTTCGGCCAGGTGTAGTTCTATTACCAAGTTAAAAGGAAAAAAAAAAAAAAAAGAGCAATCGGGTGGCACAACAAGAAGCAAGGGGAAAACGAATTTTATTTCCAAGATCAGTTTTTGTTTACATCGTGCTTGTACCCAAAACAGAAAATTCGAACCAAAAAAAAAATAAGAGAAAGAAACAAACTCAAAAGTTTTGGCCAACCTCTTCTTGAAGTTCTTGATCTTGAGTCTTCAAAACTTGAACCACCCTTTGAACAACTGGATCACCTTGAACCTTGAACAATTGCACTTCTCTTCGAACAAAAAGTTTCTTGTATGATCTTGCATCCATACGGGGTTTCCTTGGTTTAGGAGTGAACTTCGTAGGTGTTCCTTGAGCAAGACGCTTGGGGGAGTCTTGAGTGATATTGCTCGCATCTCCTTGGGAGGCCATCGTCTTGAACAAAACTGTCTTGGCCGAATTGCTTGTCCTTGGGAGAGAGAGAGGGTGCCGACTTGTTGGGGCAAGTGCGGCTGTGTGGGAGAGATATTATAGGGAGTATAGCCGACTTGGGAAGGCATTCAAGAGGAGGAATTCTGGAAATTTTAGGGTTCCAAATCTGGTTGGTGTTGTGAGTAAAGTGTGCGGCTGCTAAGAGGGATTATAGGGATTTGTAACCGACCTTGGGGTGGATTTGAGAGGGAAATTTCGGGAAGCTTGCGGGTAAGAGAGAGGAGGAACCGAATCTGTTTTGAGAAGAATTAGGAAGTTGCTTAAGCAAGGTCACCAAAGGAAGTTTCCAACTCCAACTTGTTTCCCAACTTAGTTTAGGAGACTAAGTACAACACTTGGATAACACTTGAACACCTTCCTACTTTTTCTCCTCCATTTTTGGGATATTCTCCTACATCTTCTCATTCACTTTAGGAAACTACTCCTACATCTTAGGAATTCTTAGAGTTTCCTTTCTTGGTAATATTTTCCAAATCTGTCCACCACCCTTAAGCCTTCCAAAAAAACCGCCCTTTCCTTCACCAACAATCTCGTGCTTACTCTTATGGGGGATAAGTTGGTGACAATTCCTGGACTCGAGCAACATTACTCAACTACCTAAACCAACAGGTAAGGTACTTGGTAAGTTTTATAGAGTGACTTGCACACTATACACGAGCGCGAGAGATACACTCCGGGAGTGAAGTGAGGATTATATTTGCACTTTCTTTGTTTTTCCTAACCTTTGCAGGGGCAACAAGAGAGGCATGGAGCAACAACACCACCACCAACAACAAGCAACACCAATCCTTCATTGTTATTCGCCGCGATGAAAAATGAGCTCAGGCGAATCAGTGAGCAACAAATGGAGACGTTACACACTCGTTTTGACGAATTGTCCAGGAGCCTTACACGGGGCTCTCGTTCTAGGTCCCATAACCGGAGTAACCACAGCACCAAAGAGGCAAATGGCGAGGACTACTCCGCTAGTGAGGATGAGGGGTGACCCGAGAGGCCTACAAGGGACACGCCCAAGAACGAAATCAAGGGGCTCAAAATTCAAGTCCCCGCATTCAAAGGCAAAAGTGATCCTGAAGCTTACTTGGAGTGGGAAGGCCGTATCGAAATGGTCTTCGATTGCTACGACTACAACGAGGAACAAATGATTAAAGTTGCCACCGTGGAGTTCACCGACTACGCACTAGTCTGGTGGGACCAAGTGCGGACCCATAGGAGAAGGATGGGAGAACCACGTGTCCGGACTTGCCGAGAACTCAAGGCATTGATGCACAAGCGATTTGTTCCTAACTACTACAATCGCGATCTCCACTCTAAACTCCAAACACTCACGCAAGGCAACATGAGTGTGGAGGATTACTACAAAGAAATTGAGATGGCCATGATGAGGGCCAACATCCAAGAAGACAATGAAGCCACAATGGCTAGGTTTCTGCGAGGTCTCAATCCTGACCTCCAAGAAGCCTTGGAGCTTCAACATTACTTGGACATGTACGACCTTCTAGAACTCGCCATTAAGGCCGAACGGGGGAAGAAATTAAGACGGGGAGCCCGTACCTTCCAATCTTCTACCACCACCTCGTGGAAAGGCAACCAACCACGAAAAGTGACCCACGAAGTTGGAAATGCGACAACCCCAACCTATGCTAATCGCTTCCAAGGTAATGCTTCTACCCGTAATGCCTATTCTACACCTAACAAGGTCTCCGATGTGTCCAGGTCTACTTCTAAGGCACCACAAGAGACTCCTAAAGCTAGGAGTAGGGACATCAAATGTTTTAAGTGCCAAGGGTTTGGGCATATTCAATCTCAATGTCCAAACCAACGGGTAATGCTGATCACTCACAATGGCGAAATCGTGTCGGATGATGACGAATGTGAGGACATGCCCGAACTGGTAGAAGACGACTGCCTAGAAGAAGAGCCAGCTGGGGAGGCTTGCTCGCCTACACGAGGAGAAGTAGGTTGCTTGGTAGCACGACGAGTGTTGACCACCCGCGTCAAGGAGGACGAGCAGCTACAACGCGAAAACCTATTCTACACCCGCTGTAAGGTAGGCGACAAAGTGTGTAGTCTCATCATCGACGGTGGGAGCTGCACGAACGTGGCCAGCTTGCTCATGGTTGAAAGTCTAGGACTCACCACTACCAGGCATCCACATCCTTACCGCCTCCAATGGCTAAGTGAGGATGGTGAAGTACGAGTCTTCAAACAAGTACGCGTTCCCTTTTCCATTGGTACTTACACTGATGAAATCGTGTGCGACGTAGTGCCAATGCATGCTACGCATATCATTTTGGGAAGGCCCTGGCAATTTGACAAACACGTCACATTTGATGGAAGAGAAAATACGTACACACTTTTGCACGATGGCAAACGTAAGGTCCTTACACCTCTCACACCTGCACAAGTTTATGAGGACCAACTATGCTTGCAAAGGGAGTGTGAACAAGACCGCCAAAGGAGGAAACTCAAGGCGGTCGACCCTGGTAAAAGCTCCACGTCTACGAGTGAGCCATCAACCGAGGGTCAAGGGAGCACACTTAGGGGTAGACGTGACAAAACACCTGCCGCACCTCCCACTAGGAAGCACAACATGATTATTAAGGCTAAAGATGTTAGAAAAGTGGTGAACTCTAATCAGCCTATACTTCTCATGATTTGCAAGCATGTGCTCTTAGATGTTGCTGAGCTCGACAAGGCTTTGCCTGCGAGCATAGTTGCTCTTTTGCAGGAATTCGAGGATGTTTTCCCCGACGAAGTCCCTGATGGCTTACCACCTGTCCGAGGGATTGAGCACCAAATCGACCTCATTCCGGGAGCACCACTCCCCAACAAACCTGCCTACCGCATGGGTCCCGAGGAGACCAAGGAGCTTCAAAGGCAAGTCGATGGCCTATTAGGTAAGGGTTGGGTGAAAGAAAGTTTAAGTCCCTGTGCTGTGCCTGTGGTCCTTGTCCCCAAAAAGGATGGCACTTGGCGCATGTAGTGCGACTGCCGGGCTGTGAATGCTATCACTGTCAAGTATCGCCATCCTATTCCTAGACTTGATGATATGCTTGATGAACTCGACGGTGCCATTATCTTCACCAAAATTGACCTGAGGAGTGGCTATCATCAAATCCCGATGAAAGAAGGCGATGAGTGGAAAACAGCCTTCAAAACCAAACATGGTCTCTATGAGTGGTTAGTTATGCCTTTTGGCTTGACTAATGCACCTAGCACCTTCATGCGCCTAATGAACCATGTTTTGAGACATTTTATTGGTAACTTTGTCATTGTTTACTTTGATGACATTCTGATCTATAGTCGTAGTGAGCATGAGCACTTGGAGCATGTAAGATTAGTTCTCGAGGCACTTCGACAGGCGCGTCTATACGCTAACCTCAAAAAGTGCATCTTTTGTACTAACGAGCTTGTGTTTCTAGGCTATGTTGTGAGTTCGCAGGGCATCAAGGTGGACAAATCCAAGATTGAGGCCATCGAGCAATGGCCAACCCCTACATCCGTTCCTGACGTGCGCAGTTTTCTTGGATTGGCGGGCTTTTATCGGCGATTTGTCAAAAACTTTAGCACTATTGCCGCCCCATTGACCGCCGTGACAAAGAAGGATGTCAAGTTCCACTGGGGGGCATCCCAAGAACAAGAGTTCCTCGCCCTTAAGGACACACTCACCCATGCACCTGTGTTAGCATTACCAAACTTTAACAAGACCTTTGAAATTGACTGTGATGCTTCTGGTGTAGGAATTGGAGCAGTCCTCATGCAAGACAAGAGGCCGTGTGCCTTCTTTAGCGAGAAATTGGGAGGAGCCGCACTAAACTACCCCACGTACGACAAGGAGTTGTACGCCTTAGTGAGGGCCTTGGAGACCTGGCAACACTACCTTTGGCCTCGGGAGTTCGTGATACATACTGATCACGAGTCATTGAAGTACCTCAAAGGCCAACCCAAGCTAAGCAAGAGACATGCCAAGTGGGTAAGCTTCATTGACACTTTCTCCTATGTGATTAAATACAAGACTGGCAAGACGAATGTGGTAGCTGATGCCTTATCACGTAGACACTCCTTGCTTGCCTGTCTTGATGCCAAATTGCTTGGGTTCGAAATGGTTAAAGATCTCTACACTAATGATCATGACTTTGGTGATATCTATGCTGTGTGTATTAAGAATCCGCAGGGAAAGTACTTTTTGCATGATGGATTTCTATTCCATGTAGATAAACTGTGATACGAGTTAAGCTATGCCATTGGATAAGGTTCAAGTCCCACTAGGACTGGTTACACGAGCTCGAGCAGTTCATTCAACTTCATCGTCTCAAAGACGTTATAAGGCGCGGGCACAATTTATAAGGATATGTCTTCTGCCATTTAATTGATTCACCGCAGCAAAGTCATTATAAGGCGTGGGCACGCTTTATAAGCTCAAGTCGTCTGCCCATCTAATCACATTTATTGTTTTAGTTAAGTCGTTTGTAATAAGGGATTTATGGTCCATAGCCTTGCTTTATTTACCTAAGCGATGACCTCATAAGGTTATTTACCTAAGCAATGACCTCATAAGGTTTGGTCAAGCCCACAATTTTTAGTCTTATGGAAATAGTCAAGCCTACAATTGTTAGTCTTAGTCAAGACCACAACTCAAGACTAGTTCCACATTTAGTTGTTCATCTCTATGTAAGGCTATAAATAGCCCACACTTCCAATGGTTTTAGGCATTCAATCAATAAATCAGATTTTGAGAGTTTTCTTGGTTTCTCCAAGGCTTCTTGAATACCTTAGAATTTCTCTAGGTGTTCGTGACTTATCAATCTAGAATCGCACTAGGTTGTGGCGTCTTCTACCATTATACCAAGGTTCGTTAACCACGTGATTAACGGGTTGAGGTCATCCGCTTCAAACTTGGTGTCCTCTTGTCGATCCTGAAGCTAATCTTTTACGGGTTTCGTCACAAGGTTGGCGACGTTCGTATCAGTTGGTAATCAGAGCTAATTAAGAGGTATCACGTTATATCCTTTTATTTATTTCCTTTTCGAGTCAAGTTGTCGAAAATTCTGTTTTCGTGTTCTAAGTTGCTATCCGCAATTTCCAGATTTGTTACTTCGTATTCTTGCGTTATTTTTCCAGATTTGTTACGTCATAAACTTGTGTCTAGTTGTTGTTAATTGCTGTGGTTAGCCTTGTTTGGTCCAGCCTTTTTTTTTTGTGTCTTATTCTTGATTCCTTGTTTGAGTCTTGTTTCTATCCTGTTATATCCATTCAATTCCAGTCTTTTGTTCTATTTGATCATTCGAGGTTACTGTTCATCCGAAAAAAATCAGTTTGTAGCAAGGGTTTTAGAGTCCTATCTAGTTATTACCTTGTGTTCTTGTTTACATACAAAAAAAAAAAAAATAGCTGGCTAACCTTACAAAAATTCCTGGAAATCTGTCTTGACCAAAACTTGGGTTTCTTGAAGTTCCTGATTGTTTAAAACCACAATCTTGAAGTTCTTGGAACTTTAGTTGGGATTCTTGAAGCCAACCAAAATCTGTCTTGATCAAATCGTGAAATCTTGGATTGTTTAGGGAGGAAATCATCTTCAATTTTGTGTTTCTTGAATTCTGGGAATTAACATCTTGAATTCTTGAAAGAATCTTGAAGTTTCTGGGTTTTGGGAACCAAATCTTGGTAAACAACAAGGCTGCAAAATTCCAGCTGCCAAAATCCTTGTCTTCACCACAATAATCTTCTTTCTTGACTAAGAACATTTTAGCCACGAAATTTGACTCTTCTTGGCTGATTAGAAAACAAAAACAAAGGAAGAAGAAGAACATTCAGCCTATTCAAGTCAAATTTTCCAACCTATTGAAGTCAAAATTTCCAACCTGTTCAAGTCAAATTTTCCACCCTTGTTCCCAAAAGGAACCAAACCAGTTCCAATCTTGAACTTGACCTTAGAATTCGTGGGAACCAGTAAATAGGAAGACTAATCCTTGTTTCCAATGGTTTAAAAAAAAAATCAGCCTTGAGTTTCCAAAACAGTCCTACCGCAACACAAATTCATCTTCCATTCGGATTCCATCTTTGCAACCATTGGGGATTTCTGTCCAATCATGAATTCTAGAAATTTTTGTGCATCATTAGGTCAGTTTTAAGTGTCATTCTGAATCCTCTAAGTGTCCATTTATCTACCAAAACATTGCCCAAAAATGCAGCAACCAGCAGCTCAAAATTCCAGTTTTGGGTAGAGTTTTGTCTAGGATCCTTAAAATTCAACTTTGAGTCATTCTTTGAGTCATGGTCAGTCCCTTCATCCTTTATTTTTTTTTTTCGTTCAAAGTGCTACAATCTTGTGACCCTGGTTGGTAAGTCGATCCACACTAGAAGGAGTTCTAGCTTGTTCGAGGAGTTGACCGAGGAGACTTGAAAATACCTTGGTGAGTTAATTAGAGTGTTTTAAACACTTGAGTGATACACGAGTGACGAGTGTAAACATGTGAGCTTGTGCGGCGAGGAAAAATATCTTTTGTTTCACAGTGTGGAGGACTACTACAAAGAAATCGAGATGGCCATGATGAGGGCCAACATTCAAGAAGACAATGAAGCCACGATGGCAAGGTTTCTTAGAGGTCTTAATCCTGACCTTCAAGAAGCCTTGGAGCTCCAACATTACTTGGGCATGCACGACCTTCTAGAACTAGCTATTAAGGCCGAGCGGGGAAAGAAGCTAAGACGAGGAGCCCGTACTTTCCAATTTTCTAACACCACTTCATGGAGGGGCAACCAACCACGAAGAGCGACCCACAAAGTTGGAAGTACGACCACACCAACCTCTTCTCCCCGAATCCAAGGTAACGCCTCAACCCATAATGCCTATTCTACACCTAACAAGGTTTTCGATGTGTCCAGGTCTATTTCTAAGGCACCACAAGAGACTCCTAAAACTAGGAGTATGGACATCAAATGTTTTAAGTGCCAAGGGCGTATTCAATCTCAATGTCCAAACCAACGGGTCATGCTAATCACTCACACTGGCGAGATCGTGTCCGATGACGACGACTGTGAGGGGCTACCTGAATTGACTAAAGACGACTGCCTGGGTGACGACTCTGCTGAGGAAGACTGCTGGCCTACACAAGGGGAAGTAGGGTGTTTGGTGGCACGACGAGTGCTAACTGCCCGAGTTAAGGAGGACGAGCAGCTACAACGGGAGAACTTATTTTACACCCGTTGCAAGGTAGGTGACAAGGTGTGTTGTAACGACCCCACCTCCCCCTAAGGCGTACCAGAAGGTTCGGCGGGCCGCCTGCCCAGCTCTCGCCGGGACTCAGTCGTTCTTTAATCAAATCCAGAACAAATCACAAGAATAAATAGGGCAGCAATTCAAACTTAAAGTGGAACTTATATACATTGCTATCTCAAAAGGAAGTACAACCATCAAATGTACAAAGGTTCTCATTTCACCATACAACTAGCCCGTGCCAAGCACTAGGGCGAGAACCATTACAAAAGAAACAAAAGACCTAGACTAGGCTAGTCTATGCTCTCATCCTGCTCACCGTCCCCTGTTAAGGAAAACAAAACTAAAGGGGTGAGCTAAAAGCTCAGTGAGGTTCCAAACAGATAATCAAACAATCAAACAATCAATTCAATACATTAAACATGGAGTATCAATAATTCAAGAAACATTTACAATGGAAAGCAATAGTAACATTCATTAAAAGGATACGGCTCACAAGGAGCAATTCGTTCATTCGTTCATTTGTTCTCCTGACATTTCCCCTTATTCCTCCAATCATTTGAAAATGCATTTTTCGTTTATCAATAAACCCTCGTTCATTCGTTCGTTCGTTCGTTCATTCATTCACCCCCGTCCTGGCCGTTGGCCAGTCTCCACCAACCTACAGGGTAATACTCGAGTATACCAAACGTTCACCCAAGTCCCTAATCGCCCGACCGAGTCCGCTTCTGGCTCGAGACGACCGGTAACAAGGGGCAATGGCCAGTTCAGCCCAAAAGGCTTACATTCATGCGCAAGTAACATTTCAATCATTAAATCCTTGAAAATTACACAGTTATTTAGGTCGAGTGCGATAAAGTACACACTCGCCTAGAAAACTCGTTTTGGAAATCATTAAAAGCAATTAACACATTAGCAAATGATAACAACAAGCCATAAAGTCAAATAAGGAACACTCACCTAGATATACAAAATAACGTGCAAAATATCCTTCCGGATATTACCCTTAGTCACCAATGGAACCTAAGGTTGAACAAGAGAACATATTACAGTTTATCGAGCAAAACATTTAAGGGAAACAAAGAAACCCGACTAATTAGGAGTAAAACGTGTAAAGATGACTTTCAAGTAAGAAGAGGGTTGTTTGAACCCCAGGATGAACAATCATGTTTTAAAATGGAAAACCGGTCATGGTATTGGCCAAACAAAAGTATACAAGTTCAAATAGAAACCTAGCCCTCGAGCGAAAATTTGGGCAGCCCTTAGTGTTTACCTAATTTTCCAGCCATTTTGGCTTCATTATTTTTCCTCAACCACAACCCAACATCACACATAAGCAATTCAAGTCAAGAGCCGTTCCATAGGCTCACAATATCATAAGAATAAGAATTACAACAATCACAAGTACAGAAATTCAACTTAGCACAAGACAGATTTGACGTACGAATGCGGAAATAACATATCCGAAGCTACGCTTATTGGATTGAGACGAAACCTATGCCGTTTCGAAGCTAAGACACAGAGCTACAACATTCATGAAGGTCACTTAGTCCAGTTCCTAATGTAACTTAGTCAAATTCTCAAATTACCAAACCAGAAACCAATTCGTCGGCTGTTTAAACGTAGAACACTGTAATGGACATATCTCAGAGTACACAAGTCCAAATCAGGTGTTCTTAGAGGCATTTGAAAGCTAATTCAGAATACTACAACTTTCATGTTTTGGCAAAAAGCTAAATCAGAATGGATCCTAGTCGAAAAACGTGATAAACTGGACTTAACTGATCACACGGACTGCTTGGGAAATACTTAAAATAGTAAGGGTATTTTGGACTTTTCATGTCCTACGTTGCTCCGATTGAGCTGAAATTTTGTAGGCACCTATAAAATACCATTCTCTACAACTTTACTTCTTTGACCTAAGGCCAATTCGGCCTCTAACATAGGGCTACAAAACCGAACAGAATAGAAGAACAATTTTCCAGAATTCTGAAATTTTCAGTTTCTAGTGGAATTTTCTCAAATTTCTGGTTCTAATCACCACCAAACAACCTTATATAACCTTAATTACAACATTTACAATCATACAACAAGTTTAGGCAGAGAGCTATGAAGCCCTAGCTTGCTTATTCATCCCAAAATTCATCACAACCACTTGCATAATCATGAAATTAAGCCAAAACTTAAGCTAAAAATCATCTTAAACCCAAAATTTAAGCAACAAGGATCATGACCAGATTTGTACCTCTAAAGGAAGACTTGGATGAGTGATAGTTCACTCCCTTTGAAATTTCTTGGTTCCTCAAGCTTCCCAACTCACAACCTCCACTTTAATCGGTTTGGAATTGGAATTCCTCACTTAGTTGTAGCAAATCAAGAAGATGGAATGTTTTTTTTCTTGCTCTCACTTTCTCACACTCTTTGGTTCGGCCAGCAGCAGAAATATGGAGAGGAAAGGTGAAAAAATTGGTTAAGTAAGATGCCAAAGTGTCTTGGTCAAGATGCTCTTAGGTGGCGACACTTGTCGCCACCACCACCTTTCTTTTTTTTTCTCTTTCTTTTCCTTCTTTTCTAGCCACTAGTTTTGGTCAGCCTTAGCTGTAATATAAGAAGATATTTTGCTCAAGTATCAATGAACTTGTAGGGTAAGAAAGTGGTGGTCAAGTGGTGCGTTCAATCGGTAGTGCGCGGGACCCGCCGGTTCGCGCCGTTTTTCTTAAAAACTCATGTACTAGGGTTTTTACTTCCCATTCACTAACCTTATATCATTGCTACCAATCACATATTATTCTCACTTAAAAGTCACTTTTAATCCTTACTCTGTACCGAAAATTCATCCGGCGAAAAATCGCGAAAACCCTAATTTTGCTCCAAACTTGAAACCGAAGCGTAAAACCCTATTTTCTAGGTTTACTTGCACTTATTGTGAAATAATTGGGTAGTGGGCTTTGATAAATAATAATTTTCAAATAAAAGGGTATTTTTGAGAAAAATACAAGAAATTTGCGAGTCCTCACATGTGTAGCCTCATCATCGACGGTGGGAGTTGTACAAACGTGGCAAGCTTACTCATGGTTGAGAGCTTAGGGCTTCCAACCACTAGACATCCACACCCTTATCGCCTCCAATGGTTGAGCGAGGAAGGAGAGGTACGTGTCTTCAGATAGGTACGCATTCCTTTTTCCATTGGAACTTACACCGATGAAGTTGTTTGTGACGTCGTGCCTATGCATGCTACCCATGTTATCTTGGGTCGACCCTGGCAATTTGACAAACACGTCACATTCGACGGAAGGGCCAACAAGTACACACTCTTGCATGATGGCAAACGCAAGGTTCTCACACCACTCACACCTGCACAAGTGTATGAGGACCAACTTAAGCTACAAAGAGAGTGTGAACAAGACCGGCAAAGGAGGAAACAAAAGGCGGTCGACCCTAGCAACGGCTCTACTCCTGCAAGTGAGCCATCGACCAAGGGTCAAGGGAGCACACCTAGTGTTACGCGTGACAAATCACTCACTGCACCTACCACTAGGAAGCAAAACATGATCATTAAGGCTAAGGACGTTAGGAAAGTTGTCAATTCTGATCAGCCTGTACTTCTCATGATTTGCAAACATGTGCTTTTAGATGTTGCTGAACTCGATAAGGCATTGCCTGCGAGTATGGTTGCTCTCTTGCAGGAATTTGAGGATGTTTTCCCCGACGAAGTCCCTGATGGCTTACCACCTATTCAAGGGATTGAGCACCAAATCGACCTCATTCCTGGAGCACCACTACCCAACAAACCTGCCTACCCCATGGGCCCTGAGGAGACCAAGGAGCTGCAAAGGCAAGTTGATGGCCTACTAGGTAAGGGTTGGGTGAAAGAGAGTCTAAGTCCTTGCACTGTGCCTATGGTCCTTGTCCCCAAAAAGGATGGTACTTGGCGCATGTGCACTAACTGCCGGGCTGTAAATGCTATTACTGTCAAGTATCGGCATCCCATTCCTAGACTTGATGATATGCTTGATGAACTCGATGGTGCTATTATTTTCACCAAAATCGACTTAAGGAGTGGCTATCATCAAATTAGGATGAAAGAAGGCGATGAGTGGAAAACAGCCTTCAAAACCAAACATGGTCTCTATGAGTGGCTAGTCATGCCTTTTGGTTTGAAAAATGCCCCTAGCACCTTCATGCGACTAATGAACCATGTTTTGAGACATTTTATTGGCAAATTTGTCATTGTTTACTTTGATGACATCTTGATCTATAGTCGTAGTGAGCATGAGCACTTGGAGCATGTACGATTAGTTCTTGAGACACTTCGACAGGCACATCTATACGCTAACCTCAAGAAGTGCACCTTTTGTACTAACGAGCTTGTGTTTCTAGGCTATGTGGTGAGTTCGCAGGGCATCAAGGTGGACAAATCCAAGATTGAGGCCATCGAGCAATGGCCAACTCCCACATCCGTTCTTGACGTGCGCAACTTTCTTGGATTGGCGGGCTTTTACCGATGTTTTGTCAAAAATTTTAGCACTATTGCCACCCCATTGACCACCGTGACAAAGAAGAATGACAAGTTCCACTAGGGAGAATCACAAGAACAAGCATTTCTTGCCCTCAAGGACACACTCACACATGCACCTGTGTTAGCATTACTAAACTTTAACAATACCTTTGAAATTGAATGTGATGCCTCTGGTGTAGGTATTGGAGCAGTCCTTATGCAAGACAAGAGGCCGTGTGCCTTCTTTAGCGAGAAGTTGGGAGGAGCTGCATTAAACTACTCCACGTACGACAAGGAGTTGTACGCCTTAGTGAGGGCCTTGGAGACCTGGCAACATTATCTTCGCCCTCGGGAGTTCGTGATACACACTGACCACGAGTCATTGAAGTACCTCAAAGGGCAACCCACGTTAAGCAAGAGACATGCCAAATGGGTAAGCTTCATTGACACCTTCTCTTATGTGATTAAGTACAAGACTGGTAAGACAAATGTGGTAGATGATGCCTTGTCACGTAGACACTCCTTGCTTGCCTGTCTTGATGGCAAGTTACTCGGGTTCGAAATGGTTAAGGAACTCTACACACATGATCATGACTTTGGTGATATCTATGCTGCTTGTGTTAAGAACCCGCATGGAATGTACTTTTTGCATGATGGCTTTCTTTTCCATGTAGATAAACTGTGTGTGCCTAATTCTTCCATTCGTGATCTTTTGATTCGAGAGGCACATAGTGGTGGTCTCATGGGCCACTTTGGCATTGCCAAGACTCTGGCCATGTTACAAGAGCACTTTTACTGGCCCCATATGCGTAGGGATGTTGAACGCATGGTTGGTAGGTGTGCTACTTGTCACAAGGCAAAGTCTAAGACAAATCCATATGGCTTGCATACCCCATTACCTATTCCTCACCATCCTTGGGTTGACTTGTCTATGGACTTTGTACTAGGTTTGCCTAGATCGCCAAGGGGTAATGACTCCATAGTTGTAGTGGTTGATCGATTTTCTAAGATGGCTCATTTTGTCCCCTGTCACAAAACTGACGATGCATCTCACATCGCACATTTATTCTTTAAGGAGATTGTTCGTCTGCATGGCATGCCTAGGACTATTGTTAGTGACAGAGATGTAAAGTTCCTGAGTTATTTTTGGAAGACTTTGTGGTCCAAACTGAAGTGATGGACAAACTGAAGTTGTCAACCGCACACTTGGCACTTTACTTCGGGCCTTGATAAAAAAGAATCTTAAGTCTTGGGAAGAATGCTTACCTCATGTTGAATTTGCTTATAATCGAACCGTGCATAGTGTAACACAATATTCTCCCTTTGAGATTGTTTATGGCTTCAACCCCCTGACCCCCCTTGATTTGGTGCCCTTACCTTCCTCTGAGCACACCAGCTTAGATGGGAAAAAGAAAGCTGATTTTGTGCGCAGGTTACATGAAGCCGTGCGAACAAACATTGAGAAGCGTACGCAGCAATACATCCAGCAAGCCAACAAACACCGTCGCAAGATGATTTTTGAGCCTGGAGATTGGGTTTGGCTACACTTGAGGAAAGAGCGATTTCTCAAGCAACGTCACAACAAATTATCCCCAAGAGGTGACGGACCATTTCAGGTGCTCCAGCGAGTCAATGACAACGCATACAAATTGGAGCTACCTGGGGAGTACAATGTTAGCGCGACCTTCAATGTCGCGGACCTGAGCCCATTTCTTGGTGAGAAGGTTCCAGATTTGAGGGCAAATCCTTCTCAAGAGGAGGGGACTGATGTATGCATGAACCAGAGCCCAGTCCGAGTCCCATTGGGCCCTGTCACACGTGCACGGGCCAAGCTCTTCAAAGAATCCCTCCAAACCCTTGTTCGAGTTGTCCAAGATCAACATGGAGCCCATAGAGATATTGAAGGCTTGGAAAGAGTCAATCAAGCAACTTACACTTTGATCCAAGCCCATGAAGAATCAAGTGGGCCTCTTTGTGAGTCGGCCGAGTAGGGCCTTAGTCGTTGTTATTTATTTAGTTGGATTAGTTGCTTAGTAGAAGGCATGGGCCGGCCTATCTTGAAGACAAGCTGGCCGACTTTTCCCTTTAGGGTGTCTTTAGGGTTTTCTTGTTATCTCTAGCCTATAAATAGGCTAGCTTTGTAAGGTTAAAGACACAAGTTTTATGAATAAAATTCTTAGGACTTTCGTTTTCTTCCTAGAGAATTCACGCCTTTAACTTGCTTTGGCAAGGGTTATTGAGCAATCTTGCGTCCTGTCCTTGATTGTTCATCCGACCTATTCCCCTGGAGTATTCACCTTCATCGGAGTGTCGTCTACCACCTAAGTCAAATCGTGTCGTCCGTTTGATTCTAGGTTCCGTGAACCAAGCGTTGGACAACCTCGCTAGATCCTTGGGCAAACGTGCTACGTGTCTCGAAACGTGTTGATCGAGGAACGTATCAATATAGCTCATCTAACATATCATCAAGTCTAGGAATAGGGTGACGATATTTTACCGTTATTGCATTAACGGCCCTACATTTAGTGCACATTCGCCAACTTCCATCCTTTTTAGGCACCAAGATGACGGGAACCGCACATGGGCTCAAGCTTTCTCGTGCCCATCCCTTTGTTAGAAGCTCTTCGATTTGGTGTTGGAGCTCCTTTGTCTCATCTGGTCCCATTTTGTAGGCTGGTTTGTTAGGAAGTGGGGCACCTGGAACCAAGTCAATTTGATGCTCAAATCCCCTTATTGGTGGTAGTCCATTTGGAATCTCATCGGGGAAGACATCCTCATAATCCTGCCAAAGAGAGACAATACTAGATGGTAGAGTATTAGTAAGATCACTTGTAATAACCAACACCTCTTTGCACAAAAGTACAAAGATGGGTGTATTAACACTCAAAGCTTTTCTTACTACATTGGCTTTTATCAATAGATTTTACCTTTTCTCTCTCTTTTCAATTTTGGCCGGCTCACCATATGTCTTTTTCCTCTCAATTTTCTCGGCCTTATCATTTTCTATTGAGCTCTCGGCTTTTTCTATTTTTTTCTTCTCATTCTCAAGCTCACTCTCCTTGATCAAGCTTTCTTGATCTTCACGAACTTGGATAGGAGTGAGTGGCACAAGTACAATCCTCTTCTCGCCTTGCTTGAAGGAGTATTTATTGGTAATGCCATCGAATGTAATTCCCTTGTCGAATTGCCATGGTCTCCCCAATAGTATGTGACATGCTTGCATAGGAACCACGTCGCATAACACCACGTCCTCATACTTTTTAATTCGAAAAGGTACTTGGACTTGCTTGGTGACACGAACATCCCCACTATTGTTCAACCATTGCAAACGATAAGGTGTTGGATGTCGTAGAGTGGGTAGTGCTAGTTTCTCCACCATCAAGGCACTAGCGACGTTAGCACAACTACCTCCATCTATGATCAAACTACATACCTTGCCTTTGATATAGCAACGGGTGTAGAAAATGTTCTCCCTTTGTGCATGGTCGGCGGCCTTCACTTGGGTTGCTAAGGCTCATCTGACAACGAGTCCAACTCGTTCATCGATGGGCAATGCTTCCTCTTCTTCCTCAAGGAATGGCAACTCCTCCTTCTCATTTTCATCATCGGTGAGAAACTCACCATTGGGTAAGATGATCATAGTGCATTGGTTCGGGCATTGGCTAGTAATATGCCCTCGGCCTTGGCATTTGAAGCATCTAGTATCTCGATTTCGCCCTATGCTCGACTCAATGCCAGTCTTTGGTGTTGCCTTAGACTCCCACTTAGTCATATCCGGCCTCGGTCTTGAAGGGGTGGAATTACACGGCCCTTTATCCTCTTTCTTTGGTGGTGTAGTTCGGGGATAAGATGGTGAAAAGTTGGAGTAACTCCGAGTCGAATCCCTCATCTTAATCCTCCTTTCAATCTTGATGGCCTTCTCCACCAAGTCCCCAAGTTCTACATAATGGTGTAACTCCACTTGATCAGCGATTTCGGGTCTTAATCCGTTCAAGAAGCGTGCCATTGTTGCTTCTTGATCCTCCATGATGTCTGCCCGTAGCATGAGTATTTCCATTTCCTTGTCTGCCTGTAGCCCGTGATAGTCCTCGCCACTTCGTGCTCCTTGGTTGAGGGTTTGAAGCTTTTGGTACAAGTCACGGTAGTAGTGACTTGGTACGAAACGCTTGCTCATTAGTTGTCTTAGCTCCGTCCAAGTTTGTATGGTAGGTTCACGACTCCTCCTTCGACTAGTGGAGAGTTGATCTCACCATATAACGGCGTATTCAACCACAGCCAACTTGACCATTTGCTCCTCCGAGTAAATATTGCAATCGAAGACAAGTTCAATCCGCTTCTCCCACTCTAAGTAGGCATCAGGGTCTGATCATCCTTGGAAAGGCGGAATTTTCATCTTTATGCCCAGAATGTGGTCATTTGAAGGCCTAGCATCACGCTTGGACCTACTTTGCTTATGCTCATAGTTGTTGTCTGAGTTGGAGTCGCTAGACTCATGTGCATAAGCCTTTCCACGGCTGCCTTTGGAGCTTCCATGAGACAACTCTAAGCTGTCAATGCGCTGGTGCATCAGTTCAAGTTTTTGGTCCATCATGCATCCCAATTCGCGTTTGATTGCTTCTGTGAAAAGTTTAAGATCAAAAGCTTGGGAGCTTGCTTCCCCCTTGTTAGCCATGGTGAAGTATAGGGTAAAAAAAATAATAATGGAAAGAAGCAAAGTTTATCTCGCACACTTCCGCACGTGTTTACTCTCACTCTCGTGTTTGAACACTCTAATGAACTCACCAAGGTGTTTTCAAGGCTCCTCGGTCAACTCCTCGAAGAAGTTAGAACTCCTAGTGTGGATCGACTTACCAACCAGGGTCACAAGATTGTAGCACTTTGAACAAAAGAAAAAAAAAGAACAAAAGATGAAGGGACTGACCACGACTCAATGAATGACTCAAAGTTGAATTTTAAGGATCCTAGACAAAAATTCTACCCAAAACTGGAATTTTGAGCTGTTGGTTGCTGCATTTCTGGTCAGTGTTTTGGTAGGTAAATAGACACTTAGAGGATTCAGAATGACACTTAAAACTGACCTAATGATGCACGAAAATTTTCAGAATTAATGATTGGACAGAAATTCCCCAACGGTTACAAAGATGAAATTCGAATAGAAAAGGGATTTGTGTTGCGGTGGGATTGTTTTGGAAACCCAAGGCTGACTTTTCTTCCTTGATCTTTTGGAACAAGGATTAGTCTTTCTATTTGCTGGTTCCCACGAATTCTAAGGTCAAGATCAAGATGGTCAGCTTTTAGGAGGGCATTTATCACAATGAATGGTCAAATTTGGAAGCTTTCAAGAGTCAAATTTCATGGCTGAATGTTCTTCTTATCAATGGTCAATTCTGGAGACTTTCAAGAATCCCCAACTAAAGTTCCAAGAACTTCAAGATTGTGATTTTAAACAATCAAGAACTTCAAAAAACCCAAGTTTTGATCAAGATAGATTTCCTAGAATTTTGTAAGGTCAGCCAGCTATATATATATTTTTTTGTATGTAAACAACAAGAACACAAGGTAACAACTAGATAGGACTATAAAACCCTTTGTTACAAACTGATTTTTTCGGATGAACAGTAACCTAGGATGATCAAATAGAACAAAAGACTGGAATTAAATGGATATAACATAATAGAAACAAGACACAAACACAAACAAAGAATCAAGAATAAGACACAAAAAAAAAGGCTGGACCAAACAAGGCTAACCACAGCAATTAACAACAACTAGACGCAAGTTTATGGCGCGACAAATCTCTTAACTAGCTCTGATTACCAACTGATACGAACCTCGCCAACCTTGTGACGAAACCCGTAAAAGATTAGCTTCAAGACACCAAGTTTGAAGCGAATGACCTCAACCCGTTAATCACGTGATTAACGAACCTTGGTATAATGGTAGAAGACGCCACAACCTAGTGCAATTCTAGATTGATAAGTCACGAACACCTAGAGAAATTCTAAAGTATTCAAGAAGCCTTGGAGAAACCAAGAAAACTCTCAAAATCTGATTTATTGATTGAATGCCTAAAACCATTGGAAGTGTGGGCTATTTATAGCCTTACATAGAGATGAACAACTAAATAATGTGAAACTAGTCTAGAATTGTGGGCTTGACTAAGACTAACAATTGTAGGCTTGACTATTTCCATAATACTAAGAATTGTGGGCTTGACCAAACCTTATGAGGTCATCCCTTAGGTAAATAACCTTATGAGGTCATCGCTTAGGTAAATAACCTTATGAGGTCATCCCATAGGTAAATAAAGCAAGGCTATGGATCATTAATTCCTTATTACAATGACTTAACTAAAACAGCAAATGTGACTAGAGAAGTGTCACGCATGGTTCTCTTTGACGTGCACTACATGAATGACTTTCATTCCTTCATGCTCAAGTCCCTCAATGACCTTGGAGACAATTTCTTGGCCTTGTATCTCACGAACAAATCCTTGGAGTTCCTCCCTCATCTTCTTAGCTCGTGCTCGAGTTACGGGCCCTACGGGAA
Source organism: Coffea arabica (assembly GCF_036785885.1). Taxonomy (NCBI): domain Eukaryota; kingdom Viridiplantae; phylum Streptophyta; class Magnoliopsida; order Gentianales; family Rubiaceae; genus Coffea; species Coffea arabica. The sequence goes on from NC_092326.1 coordinate 21,511,216, forward strand.
CTTGAATAGTTCGCAATGGTGTCTCTTGGTTCGTATCAATTCCTGTGAGGACTCGCAAAAATTTATTATTTTAAATTACTATTCCGAACTTATTCAAATATTTAATTGTCTGTTTGCTCCGAATATTATTTTCTAATCTCTTGAGACCTAATTACATTGATCTATGACTTACTTATATTTTTAAAGTGACTCATTTCAAAAATTAATTTTTGGAAGCTCGATTAATGAAAATAGTGAAAACGTGTTTGAAAATTTTAGCCAATTGGGAGTACAATAAGTTTGGAAAAATTGGAGACTTGTACAATGGTCCTAAAATAGGTAATTTTAGATTTAAGTACTCAAGTGATAGTTAGTGGTATGATTGTTATAAGAATTTCTCGAAAGTTTCACTCTATCGCACCTAAATTGGAAATACGCGTTTTCACGCGCGCAATTAATCGAGGGACTTTAGACCATTATTTTGGAACAATTAAGAGTGAATAATATTTATATGAATATAAGTGCATTAGAGGTTTAGTGCACGAGTGAAACAAATGCAAGAGGAATTGAGCACAAAACTCGCGCGTACACGCACGAGAGAGAGAGTTGACTTTTGTACCAATTCTAGCCACACATTAAAGCTTCCTTTGGAAGCCTCATTTAGATCAAAATTTTCTCTCTCTTCCTCCCTAAGACAGCCGGCCATCCCAAGAGCAAGAACCAAACTTGCTTCATCAATTTCTACTCCATTCCATGCACCAACCATTTCACACCAAAATTGAAGACCACTTAGCTCAACACTTGGAGAGTTCATCTAGCTACAAAAATAAGGAGCTTTCCACTATTTTCTTGGGCTGATAGAGGGCCGAAAATTCTATTTGGTTCATCAACCAAAGTAAGTAGATCTATGGAAGTTAATTTACACTTATGAGCTTAGTTATTCATGTGGATGGCTTGTTATTGTTGGAAAATTTTGAAGGTGGGCTCTATGAACTCCCACATTGGTTGATGGACTGATTTGGTGGTTGATGATGATAATTATATTGGTTTAGTACTTAAATTAGTGGTATAATATTGGATCATTGTTAGAAACTCAAAGATGGTGCAATGACCAAAAGTGACCATTTTGCCCCTGTCTTGTTCGAGCACTTTAATGCTAAATTTTGAGGTTCTAATCGCTTGTATATGTTGTTTATATGTTATACTAATTGTGTAAAAAGTTTCATGGAAAAATAACATAATTTGGTTGGACAAATGAAGTGATTTCCAAAGTTTAGAAATCTGGAAAATTTTCCCGTATTGGCCTAGGCAGTCATCTTGTTTCGGCCATAACTCTTTACTCCGATGTCAAAATCAAGTGCTGTTTGTTGCACTGGAAACTAGACATTCCAAGCTTTCCATTGGTATAAAATTCATGTTCTGGTTCCACTTGAGTGAGCCACACCATTCGTTTGGAAATCACTGTCCTGTTTCGCTCATAACTGGAAGGCAGATTATGAACTGTGATTTGATGCTCAAAAATGAGCTAGTTACGAATGGATTTTGAAAATAGTTTCTTCTAAGAAATTATAGCTTGATGAAATTATTTTCCAACGCCACCAACCACACTCAATTCTAAGTTGAATTGAGTGAATTGTGGCCAAAGTTTGAAACTGACTCAAAGAGAGGATTTCTCCTTTTGAACTAATTCCTTAGCTAATCTTGGTTTGGGACTTGTACTCGAAAATTCTTGGTGTTAATCACCCCAAATGTTGTCTTGAACACCTCTTAGATATTTCTATGTAAATGGACCATGTACGAGGTACCCTTTAGGCCAAACATCTTAAAAACGGCAAAACGGAATTCACAAGGCAACTTGCCTTGGAAATTTTGAAATCTTGGTGATTTAGTTCACCAACCTCCCGTGCATATTTATCTGTGAAATTTGGTAGAGGGATAGCCTTTATATGGTAGTATAATCATACCAAATTTGGTATTATTTCGAAACCGTTTCGATGTTCAACTAAACTCCCAAAGTTCAAGAATCCTATTTGGAAAACCCTTCTTTAACAAGGAAATTTTGATAACTTTGGGTCACCATATCTTGGTGCCGGAAACCTCAATCTTCATTTCACTTGTTTCATTATAAACTTGGCATGTGACTCTAATAGAGATCCAAATTTCAGAGACTAGTTCAAATCGAGTGAATTTTGCCGAATTTCCAAAGCTGGCCAAAAACCAACTTAAACCTACCTTGATAACACAAGTTATCATCTTCAAGCTCAAATTTGAATACCTTCCGCTTAGATTTGTGGAATGGTTCTTTCTAAGAATTTTTAATACATTAAAAGACGTTTCCAACGGTACCAAATTTACCAATTTTTGACAATCGAAGAGTGAGTTATGATTTTTCAAAGATTGTACCAAAAATAAAAAATTCTGAACATTTGAAATGAAATCCGCGCGGGAAGCATTTTGCTGAAATCCGGCCAGTTTCTGGCCGGATAGTCGGCCGGATTGCTGTTGGGATTTGAAAAAAATTGAGGATGGCTACTGCCTCCAATCCGGCCAAGAATCCGGCCGAATATCCGGCCAGATTCCGGCCAGATTGTGACTTGGCCAGTTCACTTTCGATTTCAGTCGTTCGTTTCGAGAATTATTCGCACGTACTCGTTCCCATCCAATGATTTTAAGGATAGTAAATCCATTTTTTTTACTCGAGTCATATAACTCGTTCGAGTTTCGATATAAAAAAAAAAGGAACCCGATCTCGATTTTCAAAGGAACTTAAACTCGATTTCGAGGTACTTTCTAGACCGTGTTAGTGTGCAACTCTCCTCATTGTTTGGGGATTGTTAGTAATAGTCTATTGTTAATTGCTCAGGCACCCAAGAGGAACTTCAAGAGGATCCCACGGTGGACGTTTGAACTTCGAGTGCCCTTTTCTTCTCATTTTACTTGGTGAGTGTCAAGTGTGTGTTACTTGAACTCCTGTGAATCAGATACATGTTTACTTGTTATTGATACTTGAGATTTTAAAATTCGAGACGGGGGTGTACTTTATCGCACCCGTTCTCGCTTGAAATAAATGACTCGCACTTGAAATACTCGAATGTCTCAATTGCTTGCACATGTTACTTGCTTGCTTGACTCGAAATAGTATGCTATGGCTGTATACGTCGTTGGAGTGAACCTTCTCGATACTCGAACATGCTTGGGGGACGCCCACATCTCATTGGCGATCCTTGGACTTGAGCCGGCATGGGTTTGGTCGGGAACCTTGGCGAGCCATGAGAATCACATGATAAGCTTGATCTATTGGAGAGATCTTGCTTGGCATACTCGAGTAGTATTGCCTTAAACAAATGACAGGCGGCCCGAAACAGGGGTATGTAAGGTGAAAGGGGACAGGTTAAGCAGAGTTCTACAGACAAAACCTACCCGATTGACGGAGTGTCAATTCGTGGAGGTTATTGATCGTGCAAGTGGAACATAGCTCCTGAGAGCTCCAGTATCCTTGAATTGTTTCTGTTCACTTTTCCAGTAAATTGTTAATCATTGAAATATTATTGCTCGACTTGTAAATTTGGAATTGTTACTTGAACAATGTGCTTGCATGTGTGTTCTTGGCCTCACGAGCGTTTTGTTCACCCCGTAGATTTGTTTTCCTTAACAGGAATGGACATGGAATGAACTTGGAGAAACCCCTTTGATGCACTTCTGGCTTAGGGTTTCTAATGTAATTTGGGCTAGACCTCTTATTGGTTGTACTTTTGGGAACTTTATGTATGATTTGGATATTTGATGTACCCAGATATGGTATATTTTGGATATTGATGTAACTTTTGGGAATTTCATGTAAGGGTGGGTAAACATTACATATATTATTAAGTTTGGAAGTTTTCGAAACTTTCTTATTTATCCAGTGTTGTCGAATAGTTTTGCATTAAACTTGAACGGAAACTGCGTGAGTCCTGGCGAGAGTTGAGCAGGCGTCCCGCGGATACCCTCTGGTTCACCTTAGGGAGAAGTGGGAGCGTCACACATTGGCTAGTTAATCGAGTCGAGCCGGCAAGGGATTGGTCGATTAGATAACGAACCATGGGTAGTTAGTGATGTCGAGTGGAGTGTTATCTCCTCGACTAATCGGTATACTCGAGTATTATTACCCGTGTTTATTGAGAATTTTGGGCCCAGTAGAGGGTGTGAATGGTGGATGGAGAGTAGTGTAAGTGGTGCTCTACTAGATTGGTTACCTACTTGAAAGTTGACGGAGTGTCAACTATTACTTGATCAAGCTCTGGTGATGCACTGGGAATTTGGCTCCTGAGAGCCTTCCGTATCCTTATACTTTGAAATGATTATTGCTTATTGGATTATTGATTCTTCTGAAAAACTTTTACACTCGTTCACTTTGAGATTTGCTACTTGAAGTATTACTGTTCGCTTTTATGAACTTTTGATGCTCATTACTTTGCTACGTTGATATTCGTACTTTTAAAATGGTCAATTTGTTATTTGGAACCTCACTGGGCTTTTAGCTTATTCCACGCCATTTGTTTTCCTTACAAGGGGTACGAGCGAGGCATGAGACATGTACAGACTAGCGTAGCCTAGTTGTTTTTGACTTTTGACTTGTACTCGCGCTATCACTCGATTAGGATGATTTGTACTTGGATTGTATACACTTTAAACCAGTTTGGGTATATAGAGGCTTTGTATTTTGAATGTGCATCAATGCAAATTGTAAGTTTGAATTGCGACGTTATTTATTATCTATGGAGGTATGCACGTGATACGAGTGAGTGAGTCCTGACGAGAGTTAGGCAGGTGGTCCGCCGAACCCTTTGGTTAGTCTTAGGGGAAGGTGGGGCCATCACAACTTTTCTTGGAACTCAATTTTTGTTTCTAATAATGGCCAATTGGTGTCTTATGGTAGCTAGTTAGGTGATTTTATGGATTGGAGTGGAGTTATCTAAATTTCTGTTTTTTTTTGAGAATTTTTTTGTTTTCCTATGATGGATATGGTTGGCTTGAATTGATGGCTCTAAATGGTGTTAAATAGACCTCTTGTGCGTTAATTGCGATTATTTGCGAAAAATTTTCGCTTGTGCGGAAAATTCCAGATTTAGGGTTTCTAATTAGGGCTTTTCTATGGTTGGTTGTTGAGTTTCTAATTTACTATAATTGAGGGGTATTGTGACCCTAATGAAGTACATTGAATGGTCTATGAATTGTTTGGGTGCTTGTGGTTGTTTTGGATGTATTTTAATGGTTGATTGTAGGTTGGAAAAGCGGAAATTTTAGGGGAAATGCTGTCCAAATGTTTAGGATATTGGATTCTTGTGAGTTGGGTTGAGGGCAAATAGAAATGAAAGGTTTTGGGGTTTCTACTTTTAGCCCTAAATATTACATATTTTCCATTTCCAAGTTATCTTTGATTTTTGTCTTAATAGTTCATTTAAGAGGTATTCGACTCGTGTTCAAGTCTTAATTGTACTTTCTTGATTATTATAGGGTGTGCTGGTGATCCGAGGCTCACGTCAAGCGAAAACTTATGAAATTACTTTGTTTGACTTGGTGAGTGTACTACTCACATGTTCGTTATTCCGTGGCTTTTTGTACTTGAATTCTGTGATTGGACTAGTTGTGATTATCGTTTGGGCTAGGTGAGGCGAGGGTGTACTTTACCACTCTCGCACTCTCTGGCCTACTTGACTGTTTATTATATCACTTGAATACTCTTGATTATACTTGATTTGGTGTCGTTTGGATACTGACCTTTACTGTTAACTTTGGACCTTTACTGTTCACTCTGAAATTGAAAGTCAATTGACTCGAACCGGTAAGGACTTGGTCGAGGACATTTGACAAGTCATGGGGACTGTATTTGAGAATCTTTGGGTATGAGACCCTTGATTCCTGTATACTCGAGTATTACCAATTCTATACTGCTTGGTGTTCGGGCCCGATAAGGGGAATGTGTGGTGGACGGAAAATTGGAGTAAAGAGGAGTCTACGGTTATGATTACCCTGTACACATTGACGGAGAGTCAATGAGATGAGATCAAGTATGGCAAAAGGGGAAAAGGGCTCTTGAGAGCCATCTGTATCCTTTTATTCCCTATACTTGGATGGTGTTGATTTTGCTTACTTGACGAACGTATTTGGATTGAATATTCCTGTGTTTATGTGATCCTGGTATATTTTCGTGATGGTACCTCATTGGGCGAAAGCTCACTCCGTTAATTTTGTTTTCCTTACAGGAAACTATCTTTTAGGCTTTTGATTTTGAAGAATGAGTTGAGTAGAGCTAGTTGAGATATTTTGTATAGCCCCTCAATAGTTGGAAACCCTAATTGTACTTGGATTTAAATGCTTCATTTTGATTTGTAAACATACGAATGTGGTTTATAAAAGTGTGTGTACTCATGTTCATGTGTTATATTTGGTTTGTATATATTCAATTCAAGGATTGTAGGAAGTTACTTGTGTTCGATTGGGTCTTGGTTGGATTGTGAAGTGGCAGTCGCTATTCACTTTCCATTTCGATTTGTTTGTTTCCCGTCTCATGCTTGTTGGTTTGGTTAAGCGCGCTAGTATATTCCGGAACGATTTGAGGTTGTGTATTACTGTCGTAGCAGTCCTGGCGAGAGCCGTGCAGGCAGTCCGCTAACCCTTTTGGTACGCTTTAGGGGAAGGTGGGGCTGTCACAGGTGGTATCAGAGCCTAGGTTAGAAATAACCTGGGCGAACCTGAAACCTGATTCTTAGAACTATTGGGGACTGTGTTAGGACGCCGTTAAGTGTGAATATATTGTCTAAGATGTAAACTTTTGCTATCTTTGTAGGTTATGGCCGGAACTAGTGGAGCGGGCAGAGGTGAGCCATCTCAGAGGCGCCCACGAGTCATCGATTACCAGGAGAGACTGGGAGGTTCGATTCGGCTGTGGTATACCGGTAGACGGACCCGCCGCTGTAGGCGTTGCCAGTATTACTCTTACGCGGACCATGTAGTCGTAGCAGTACTTGCTGAACGAAGGAGGCTTAGATGTGCCACCAGGGAGCACACTGAGACTCTAAGGCTTAGGGGCATCATGAGGATGCAGGCCGATCGGATTGGAGAGCTCCAGGGGGACGTGGCCATGGAACAGGAGAGGACGAACACTCTGAGCGAGCAGTTGCAGGTTCTCACGAGAGTAGTCCAGGAGGTGAGAGATCGGTCCGGTGGTATTATCAACGAGTGTGAGGCGCTAATCCAGGGAGTGATAGGCGCCAATGTGCCAGGGGGAGTTCCGGGTGACAGAGCTCCAGGCAAGGGAGGTGCCCCTAGCTCTAGCTCTGGGGGGGAGTCAGTTGGCTCGGTTGAGAACTAGGATAGAGTTCTTTGAGCCATGTTTTGATCCCGTGTGAGGGATGCCTAGGAAAAGCTTTTGGTTTGTTGTGTTGTACTTTTGGGACCTAGTTTGTAAAGTGTATTCTGGAAGACCCTCTTTTGGCTTTATGGGAGTACTTTTGTATATATTTGCTTGACTGCTCATGTATGACTGTTTGACACAGTTATGTGTTCTATGTATAACTGCTCTAAGTGTATACATGCCTTATATGGTGTTTACTTTTGGTTCTTTGTTCATGCTTATATGATTATGTTTATATGCACTTTTAATATTATCTTTGTGCCTCGACCTTAGATTGACTTAGAGCAAGGGAGGGCACTCGTAGTGGACGAGACCATGGGCGCGATACTAGGCAACCCACAACTGAAGGGGGTACTAGGGACACCATATCTGAACCAAACCCTGAACCTAGGGTTGACCCTAGTGTCCAGATAGCTGCTGCTATGCAGCAAATGACTGACTTGTTAGCCCATGTAATGCAACATCGGGGCCAATCTCCTGTCCAGCAATCTGGGAACCCTGGCCATTTAGTAGAGGGTGAAGATCGGGTCCTAGAGAGATTTCAGAAGTTCTCTTCACTAAAATTTCTGGGCGGCCAGATTCGGACGTGGCCGAAAGGTGGTTAGAGAAAATGATAAACATTTTTGCCGCCCTACACTATTCAGAAGAGAGACAGGTTACTTTTGCTGTCTTCCAATTGGAAGGGGCCGCACGTTCTTGATGGAACGTGATACGAATGAAGTGGGATCAGGAACAAACACCAAGAACATAGGTAAACTTTATGAGGGACTTCAACGCAAAATACTTTCCCCCTCTAGTCCAGGAAAAGAAGGAGGACGAGTTCATTAGGCTTCGTCAGGGGACTCAATCGGTGGCTGAGTACGAGAGCCAGTTTACTTGCTTATCCAAGTTCGCCCCTGAACTCATTCTGACGGAGCAAAAAAGAGTTCGGCATTTTATTCAGGGGCTTAATGTGGAAATTCAAAAGGATCTGGCGGTAGCCCAGATCAGTACTTTTAGTGATGCCGTGGAGAAAGTTTTGCGAGTTGAAAATGCAAGGTTTCAAGTAAGGAATTTTCAGGTGAAAAAACGAGGATTCTCTACGAGTAGTTTGACCCAAGGGGATAAAAAGTACCTCTCCCAAGTTTGGAAGGGGAGTCGGAGGAGGAAGGCTAACGGGGATGACACGAGGGATTCCGCCGAGGGGTGGTCACAATAGACGGGGCCCACAGAGAAGTGTCTCACAGGGAAGTTCGGCCTTGGTTTCTTGTGGACCCTGTGGATTTTGTGGGAAATCAAATCACACCGAGGACAACTGTTGGAGGAAAGAAAGAAAATGCTTATGCTGCGGGAGTGCGGAGCATCAAATAGCCAACTGCCCGGTGTTACCTCGGGAGGCGAGAGTAACCACCCAATCGTCGAAGGCCAACTCGGGACAGTCCAAGGTGGAAGGGACAAAGCCGAGGTGCCAGCTCGGGTATACTGCCTTGAGCAACATCACGTCCCTGATTCCTCTGGGGTTGTAGAAGGTACGATCCCTATTTTCCATCGTCTAGCCAGGATTTTGATAGACCCCGGTGTTTTCCATTTGATGCGATTGAGCACGAGACCCAAAGTGTACAAGTAGACCCTGTGAAGGTGCCCCTAGGCCCGGTGACACGAGCACGAGCTAAGAGATTCAAGGAGTCCCTCCAAGCCTTGGTACGTGCCATCCAAATCCAAGAGAAACCGGCCATTGAAGGAATTGAGTTGGAATATCCTTGCACGACTACTAAAATGCTGCTTACAATTGAAGATGCAAGTGTTCAAGCTCTAAATAGCGGGCCAAGCTGCAGTTAAGTACCCTCGCTGAGCCGTACGGGGATCTCGCTGTTAGGTCTTAGTCACGGCTATTAATAGCCTCAAGCCGCATGTTACATTCAGTTTTTGAGAGTATTGAATAAAATTTCCAGAATTTCGTCCATTCCTTGTGGCAAATTCCCTTAGCTTGTGAAAGCTAAGTTGAACATCCTAGAGCTGATCCTAGGCTGTTCGTGACTTATCAATCAAGCACACATACTTGATTGTGGCGTCCTCTACCGTTAAATCTGTTCTTGAGTGGTCCAAGTTCGGGTTCAACTCCATCAAATCTTTATCGTGTTCCTCTAGATCCGAAGTTGCTTCCGCGTCTCGCATCACCATTCCTTTGTTAACCCCGATTTTATGTGCGGCATTGATATAAAACCTGTTAGCTTGCCTTATGACTTAGAAGTTAGTACTCCTACGGGGGATCAACGTTTGATTACTGGTATGATGTATGTGAATTGTGAAATTTGGGTAGGAGAAAGGAAGCTTTTGGGGAATCTTATAAGTTTAGCTATTAAGGGGTACGACGTTATATTGGGTATGGACTGGCTAGCTAAGTACGATGCACAACTTGATTGTAAGAGAAAAGTAGTGAAATTTCGTATACCGGGGGAGGCAACCTTAAGGCTAGATGTAAGAGGTAGTTTAGCCTCATCTGTATTGATTTCGGGTATTCAGGTTAGGGAATTACTGCATAGAGGGGCACAAGGGTTCCTAGTTTTTCTTATAAACACTCCCATTGATAAATTGAGGGTTGAAGATGTGCCTGTAGTAAGTGAATATCCGGATGTATTTCCTGATGAATTAGTAACTTTACCTCCGGAGAGAGAGATAGAGTTAAGATTGACCTATTACCGGGGACGTCACCTATCTCTAAGACCCCCTATCGAATAGCACCTGTTGAACTCAAGGAGTTGAAGTTGCAGTTGCAAGACCTGTTGGAGCGTGGGTTTATTCGTGAGAGTGGATCTCCTTGGGGGGGCTCCTGTGCTATTTGTTAAGAAGAATGATGGAACTTTGAGATTGTGCATCGACTATTGGGGATTAAACAATATGACCATTAAGAACAAATACCCACTACCCCATATCGATGAACTGTTTGACCAGTTGCAAGGTGCAGTGGTCTTTTCAAAGTTAGATCTTCGACAGGGGTACTATCAGTTGCTAATTAAGAAGAAGATGTACCCAAGACTGCTTTCAATTCTAGATATGGGCATTTTGAGTTTGCGGTCATGCCTTTTGGGTTGACCAATGCCCCTACCGCCTTTATGGATTTGATGCATCGGGTTTTCAAATCCTACCTGGACCGATTTGTTGTCGTGTTTATTGATGACATTTTGGTCTATTCTAAAACCCGTGAGGAACATGAGCAGCATTTGAAGTTAGTGTTACAAACCCTAAGAGATCATCAGCTATATGCCAAATTTAGTAAGTGTGAATTTTGGCTAGAGAAAATCTCTTTCTTGGGACATGTGATTTCAAAAGAAGGTATCGCGGTAGACCCCACGAAAGTAGAGGCAATGGCTGAATGGAAGAGGCCAGAAAATCCCACTGAGATTCGCAGTTTCTTAGTGTTGGCTGGGTACTATAGACGCTTTATTAAGGACTTTTCTAAACTGGCCGGCCCTTTAACCGACCTGATGAAGAAAAATGGCCTTTTTGTGTGGGATACTAGATGTGAAACCAGTTTTCAGGAATTGAAGCGAAGGTTAACCATGGCTCTTGTTCTGGCCTTGCCTAATGGGAAAGACAGTTTCACTGTTTATACCGATGCTTCGAGGAAAGGCTTGGGGTGTGTGTTGATGCAAAACAAGAACGTGATTGCTTTTGCCTCTAGGAAACTGAAAACCCATGAATAAAACTACCCTACCCATGACTTGGAGTTAGCTGCTGTGGTCTTTGCTCTGAAAAAGTGGAGACACTATCTCTACGGGGTTACTTTTGAGGTTTATTCAGACCATAAGAGTCTTAAGTACCTCTTTTCCCAAAAAGAGTTGAATATGAGGCGACGCCGGTGGATGGAACTCTTAGAAGATTATGACTGCACGATCAACTACCATCCGGGTAAGGCTAATGTAGTAGCTGACGCCCTAAGCCGGAAGGCTCAAGTAGCGGGGTTGATGGTCAAGGAGTAGGAGATGTTAGGAGCAGCTAGTGAGTGGAACCCTAGATTGGGATGCCAAAAAGTAATTTTTGGGAATATTCAGGTAACATCTACTAATCTTGATCGAATTAAAGAAGCCCAAGAGAGGGATCCGATGGTACAAAAGTGGAAGGAAAAGGTAGAAAATGGAGCATTACCTGATTTCAATTTGGGTCCTGAAGGGATTTTAAAGTATAGGAACCGAGTAGTGGTGGCCAATGATGAAAACCTGAAAAGAGAAATTTTGGAGGAAACCCATCGATCGAAATACACGATCCATCCTGGTAGTAATAAGATGTACCAAGACTTGCGACGGTTGTACTGGTGGGATAAGATGAAGAGGGAGATTACTTAATATATCCAAACCTGTCTGATTTGCCAGCAAGTCAAGGCTGAACACCAAAAACCCTCTGGACTGTTACAACCTCTTGAGATACCCGAATGGAAGTGGGAAAATATCACGATGGACTTTGTTTCTGGATTACCAAAAACTCAAAAAGGACATGATGCTGTTTGGGTGATCGTTGATCGGTTGATCAAATCAGTCCATTTCTTACCTGTAAATGAGAAGTATTCCATGGATAAGCTGGTTCGGTTGTACCTGAATGAAATTGTGAGGTTACATGGGGTCCCAGTGAGTATGGTTTCAGACCGAGATCCTCGTTTCGTATCAAGGTTTTGGCAAAAGTTTCAGGAGAACTTAGGGACCAAAATCAACCTTAGTACCACTTATCACCCCAAACGGATGGACAGTCAGAGCGAACAATTCAAACCCTCGAGAATATGTTGCGGACTTGTATTCTGGATTTTGGGGGTAATTGGGGCCAACATATGACTTTAGTAGAGTTCGCCTACAATAACAGTTACCATTCGTCCATTCAAATGGCACCGTATGAAGCTCTCTACGGACGAAAGTGTCGTTCGCCCATTTATTGGGATGAAGTAGGGGAAAAGAAAGTTCTAGATCCAACAACCATTCCCTGGATGGAGAATGCACAAGAAAAGGTTAAATTGATCCGTCAAAGACTCCAACCAGCTCAAAGCCGACAAAAGAGCTACTCAGATAACCGAAGAAAAGATTTGGAGTTCGAAGTTGGAGACCGTGTTTTTCTAAAGATCACGCCACTACGAAGCGTCACTGCGGGTAGAGGAAAGAAACTTCAACCACGGTTCATGGGACCTTACACAATTCTTCAACGAGTTGGGAAAGTAGCGTACCGACTTGAGTTGCCGCCAAGTTTATCTCGAATTCATGACGTCTTCCATGTCTCGATGCTGAAAAAGTACTATCTTGATCCAACCCACATTGTGCGAGCAGAGGAGATTGAGATAGATAAGGTACTCACCTACGAAGAGAGACCTGTACAATTACTCGATCGAAGGATTAAGAAATTGTGGAATAAACAAATTCCATTAGTGAAGGTTTTGTGGAGGAATCATGGAATAGAAGAGGCAACTTGGGAGGTGGAGGAAGTGTGAGGCCCCAGTCTGTTCTTAAGTTTGATATTAGATTATATTCATTATTTGTACGGTAACATTAGGTTTTGGGACTAATTCGGAAACCCTAAGTTGGAGTTAGTATTGAAACCCTAGTTTTTGTATTAATTATAAGTTTGAGTGGTGATTAAAGTTAGTTATGCTAGTGTGTGTTTTAGTGCGGGTACGTATAAGATTTGATCCATTTTTAGATAGGTTAAGTGAGTTTAAAAGTAGGAAAACCCTAAACTAGAAAAGTTTCTAGTGATATGATTTGTTAGAATCTAAGTTGGGTTTAAAACCCTTTACACTACTCATGACACAAAGGTTATTATTTAATTGCTTTTATGTGAGATAAAGTATGCTTAAGTATAGGTGATTAAGGAAGGAAAGTGATTAGTGAAGTAATTAAGTGGGATGACATGTTTTGGACTAGATTAAGTTATGACCTATGGAGTTAATTGAAAGAGTCCAAAATGTTTGAGGGCAAGAGTGGAACTAAAACTAAGTTGAAGTGTAAGGGTTAAAAAGCAAATAAAGCACTCTTGTGTGATTGGTTAGCTTAATATTAGTCTCAAGGGCCATAACTAAGTCATTAGTTGGCATAAAAATTAAAGAGAAAAAGTGAGAGAGAGGGCCGGCCACCTTGAAGGGAGAAACCAAGGGAAGTTTGTGAAGTTCAATCAATTTCCTTCCATAAATCTTCATTTTGAAGCATAAAGAATCCACTTTGGAGTTGGCTTAAGGTCATTAGCCATCATACATACTTAATCTTGAGGTAAGAAAGTCTATTTGAAGACTTAAGTTGATTATTGATTGATGAACTAGTGGCTAGTTTTGGTAAAGAATCTTAGTTGTGCTTGATTATGGTACCTCTTATGTTTATCACTTGTTTTTATGGAGTAATTTGGTTAAAGTTGGGCCTTGATGATTCGGCCATAGGAGCCCTAATTAGGGTTTCTGATACGAACGTCGCCAACCTTGTGACGAAACCCGTAAAAGATTAGCTTCAGGATCGACAAGAGGACACCAAGTTTGAAGCGGATGACCTCAACCCGTTAATCACGTGGTTAACGTACCTTGGTATAATGGTAGAAGACGCCACAACCTAGTGCGATTCTAGATTGATAAGTCACGAACACCTAGAGAAATTCTAAGGTATTCAAGAAGCCTTGGAGAAACCAAGAAAACTCTCAAAATCTGATTTATTGATTGAATGCCTAAACCATTGGAAGTGTGGGCTATTTATAGCCTTACATAGAGATGAACAACTAAATGTGGAACTAGTCTAGAGTTGTGGTCTTGACTAAGACTAACAGTTGTAGGCTTGACTATTCCATAAGACTAAGAATTGTGGACTTGACCAAACCTTATGAGGTCACCCCTTAGGTAAACAACCTTATGAGGTCATTGCTTAGGTAAATAACCTTATGAGATCATCGCTTAGGTAAATAAAGCAAGGCTATGGACCATTAAGCCCTTATTACAATGACTTAACTAAAACAGCAAATGTGACTAGAGAAGGGTCACACATGGTTCTCTTTGGCGTGCACTACATGGATGACTTTCATTCCTTCATGCTCAAGCCCCTCAATGACCTTGGGGACAATTTCTTGGCCTTGTATCTCATGAACAAGTCCTTGGAGTTCCTTCCTCATCTTGTTAGCTCGTGCTCAAGTTACGGGTCCTAGGGGAACTCGAATAGTTCGCACTGGTGTCTCTTGGTTCGTATCATCCCCCTCCTCTTCAAAAGGATTTGTCCTCAAATCAGCTTCATCGTCTGCAAGAAAAGGAGATAGATCAGAGACATTGAATGTAGCGCTCACATTGTACTCACCGGGTAGGTCCAGTTTGTAAGCATTGTCATTGATGCGCTTGATGACTTGGAACGGCCCATCTCCTCGGGGAAGTAATTTATTGCGCCTTTGGACTGGGAACCTTTCCTTGCGTAGATGTAACCACACCCAGTCACCAGGTTCAAACACAACGCGTTGGCGTCCCTTGTTAACCCGTTGAGCAACTTGGTCCATCCTTCGCTCAATGTTTAGGCGTACCTGCTCGTGTAATTTCTTGCCAAAATCTGCTCGTTTAGCACCATCCATGTTAATGTGCTCAGAAGAAGGTAAAGGTGATAAGTCTAGTGGTGTTAAAGGATTAAAACCATAGACTATTTCAAATGGTGAAAAATGAGTAGAACTATGCACCGTGCGATTGTATGCAAACTCAACATGGGGTAAACACTCTTCCCAGGTTCTAATGTTTTTTCTAATGATGGCACGCAAGAGTGTAGATAGTGTACGATTGACAACCTCAGTTTGGCCATCAGTTTGTGGGTGACTAGTAGTAGAAAATAGCAATTTAGTACCCAATTTTCCCCACAAAGTTTTCCAAAAGTAACTCAAAAATTTGACATCCCTATCAGAGACAATTGTCCTAGGCATGCCATGCAATCTAATGATTTCTTTGAAAAACAAATCAGCAATGTGCGATGCATCATCTGTTTTGTGACATGGTATAAAATGTGC
Organism: Coffea arabica; assembly: GCF_036785885.1. NCBI lineage: Eukaryota > Viridiplantae > Streptophyta > Magnoliopsida > Gentianales > Rubiaceae > Coffea > Coffea arabica. Next base: position 21,526,559 of record NC_092326.1, read on the forward strand.
CATTTTTGAAAATCTGTCAACAATAACAAAGATGCTATCATTTCCCCTCTTTGACCTAGGCAACCCTAAAACAAAATCCATGGAAATGTCGGTCCAAGGTTCCTTAGGTACAGGTAAAGGACTATAAAGGCCATAGGGTTGAAGTTTAGACTTAGCTTTGTGGCAAGTAATGCATTTAGCCACCATTCGCTCCACATCTCGTTTCATCCTTGGCCAATGGAAGTGCTCTTGAAGGATAGCTAAGGTTTTAGCTACGCCAAAGTGTCCCATCAAGCCACCTCCGTGTGCTTCCCTAACAAGTAAAGAGCGAATAGAGCAGTTAGGTATACATAGTCGATTGAGGTAGAAAAGAAATCCATCAAGGATGTAGAATTTACCTTGAGTTGCTGAACCACAAGAGTCATAAATACCTGAGAAATCTGGGTCATTGGTGTATAACTCTTTGACTAATTCAAATCCTAACAACCTTGCATCAAGTTGAGTGAGCAAAGAGTACCGACGTGATAATGCATCAGCAACAACATTAGTTTTCCCCACTTTGTACTTAATCACATAAGGGAAGGTTTCAATAAATGCAATCCACCTAACATGACGCTTATTCAACTTGTGTTGTGACTTAATGTGCTTAAGCGACTCATGGTCAGTGTGTATGACAAATTCCCTTGGTCTCAAGTAATGTTGCCAAGTTTCTAAAGCACGGATTAAGGAGTACAACTCCTTATCATAAGTGGAATAGTTCAAAGCTGCCCCATTGAATTTTTCACTAAAGTATGCAATTGGTTTGCCCTCTTGCATTAGGACAGCTCCAATACCTACCCCAGATGCATCACACTCTATTTCAAACATCTTGTCAAAGCTTGGTAATGCAAGTAGTGGTGCATGCGTGAGTTGATGTTTAAGCATTTGGAAAGCACGTACTTGAGCATCTCTCCACACAAATGGCTCATTTTTCTTAATTACAGCAGTTAGAGGTGCAGCAATGGTACTAAAATCTTTAACAAATCGTCTATAAAAACTAGCAAGACCATGGAAGCTACGTACCTCACCCACCGTGCTTGGAGTAGGCCATTCTCGAATTGCTTTAACCTTCTCCTCGTCCACTTTGATTCCCTGTTTACTCACAACAAAGCCTAGGAAGACAAGTTGATCAGTACAAAAGGAGCACTTCTTAAGGTTAGCATAGAGCTTTTCCCTTCGAAGTACATCAAGAACAAGCTTCACATGTTCAACATGCTCATCTAAGCTCCTACTATAAATCAGGATATCGTCAAAATATACAACTACAAATTTTTCAAGGAATGGACGAAGTACGTGGTTCATCAACCTCATGAACGTACTAGGTGCATTAGTTAGTCCAAATGGCATAACTAACCACTCGTACAAGCCATGTTTGGTTTTAAAGGCCGTTTTCCATTCATCCCCCTCTTTCATCCTAATTTGATGATAACCGCTTTTTAGATCAATTTTAGTGAAAATCACAGCACCATAGCTCATCTAACATATCATCAAGTCTAGGAATAGGGTGACGATATTTTACCGTTATTGCATTAACGGCCCTACAGTCAGTGCACATTCGCCAACTTCCATCCTTTTTAGGCACCAAGATGACGGGAACCGCACATGGGCTCAAGCTTTCTCGTGCCCATCCCTTTGTTAGAAGCTCTTCGATTTGGCGTTGGAGCTCCTTTGTCTCATCTGGACCCATTTTGTAGGCTGGTCTGTTAGGAAGTGGGGCACCTGGAACCAAGTCAATTTGATGCTCAATTCCCCTTATTGGTGGTAGTCCATTTGGAATCTCATCGGGAAAGACATCCTCATAATCCTGCAAAAGAGAGACAATACTAGATGGTAGAGTGTTAGTAAGATCACTTGTAACAACCAACACCTCTTTGCACAAAAGTACAAAGATGGGTGTATTAACACTCAAAGCTTTTCTTACTACATTGGCTTTTATCAATAGACTTTGCCTTTTCTCTCTCTTTTCAATTTTGGCCGGCTCACTATATGTTTTTTTCCTCTCAATTTTCTCGGCCTTATCATTTTCTGTTGAGCTCTCGATTTTTTCTATTTTTTTCTTCTCATTCTCAAGCTCGCTCTCCTTGATCAGGCTTTCTTGATCTTCACAAACTTGGATAGGAGTGAGTGGCACAAGCACAATCCTCTTCTCGCCTTGCTTGAAGGAGTATTTATTGGTAATGCCATCGAATGTAACTCCCTTGTCGAATTGCCATGGTCTCCCCAATAGTATGTGACATGCTTGCATAGGGACCACGTCGCATAACACCACGTCCTCATGCTTTCCAATTCGGAAAGGTACTTGGACTTGCTTGGTCACACGAACATCCCCACTATCGTTCAACCATTGCAAACGATAAGGTGTTGGATGTCGTAGAGTGGGTAGTGCTAGTTTCTCCACCATCAAGGCACTAGCGACGTTAGCACAACTACCTCCATCTATGATCAAACTACATACCTTGCCTTTGATATAGCAACGGGTGTAGAAAATGTTCTCCCTTTGTGCATGGTCGGCAGCTTTCACTTGGGTTGCTAAGGCTCGTCTAACAACGAGTCCAACTCGTTCATCGACAGGCAATGCTTCCTCTTCTTCCTCAAGGGATGGCAACTCCTCCTTCTCATCTTCATCATCGGTGAGAAACTCACCATTGGGTAAGATGATCATAGTGCGTTGGTTCGGGCATTGGCTAGCAATATGCCCTCGGCCTTGGCATTTGAAGCATCTAGTATCTCGATTTCGCCCTATGCTCGACTCAATGGCAGTCTTTGGTGTTGCCTTAGACTCCCACTTAGTCATATCCGGCCTTGGTCTTGAAGGGATGGAATTACTCGGCCCTTTATCCTCTTTCTTTGGCGGTGTAGTTCGGAGATAAGAGGGTGAAAAGTTGGAGTAACTCCGAGTCGAACCCCTCCTCTTAATCCTCCTTTCAATCTTGATGGCCTTTTCCACCAAATCCCCAAGTTCCACATAGTGGTGTAACTCTACTTGGTCAGCGATTTCGGGCCTTAGTCCGTTCAAGAAGTGTGCCATTGTTGCTTCTCGATCCTCCATGATGTCTGCCCGTAGCATGAGTATTTCCATTTCTTTGTGATAGTCCTCGACACTTCGTACTCCTTGGTTGAGGGTTTGAAGCTTTTGGTACAAGTCACGGTAGTAGTGACTTGGTACGAAACGCTTCCTCATTAGTCGTCTTAGCTCCGTCCAAGTGTGTATGGTAGGTTCACGACTCCTCCTTCGACTAGTGGAGAGTTGATCCCACCACACAACGGCGTAGTCGATGAATTCGACCACGGCCAACTTGACCTTTTTCTCCTCCGAGTAAGTATTGCAATCGAAGACAAGTTCAATCCGCTTCTCCCACTCTAAGTAGGCATCGGGGTCTGATCGTCCTTGGAAAGACGGAATTTTCATCTTTATGCCCGGAATGTGGTCATTTGAAGGCTTAGCATCACGCTTGGACCTACTTTGCTTATGCTCATAATTGTTGTCTGAGTTAGAGTCGCTAGACTCATCTGCATAAGCCTTTCCATGGCTGCCTTTGGAGCTTCCATGAGACAACTCTAAGCTGTCAATGCGTTGGTGCATCAGTTCAAGTTTTTGGTCCATCATGCGTCCCAATTCGCCTTTGATTGCTTCTGTGAAAAGTTTAAGATCAAAAGCTTGGGAGCTTGCTCCCCCCTCGTTAGCCATGGTAGGGTAAAAAAAATAATAATAATGGAAAGAAGCAAAGTTTATCTCGCACACTTCCTCACGTGTTTACTCTCGCTCTCGTGTTGAACACTCTAAGAACTCACCAAGGTATTTTCAAGGCTCCTCGGTCAACTCCTCGAAGAAGTTAGAACTCCTTCTAGTGTGGATCGACTTACCAACCAGGGTCACAAGATTGTAGCACTTTGAACGAAAAAAGAACAAAAGATGAAGGGACTGACCACGACTCAATGAATGACTCAAAGTTGAATTTTAAGGATCCTAGACAAAAACTCTACCCAAAACTGGAATTTTGAGCTGCTGGTTGCTGCATTTCTGGGCAGTGTTTTGGTAGATAAATGGACACTTAGAGGATTCAGAATGACACTTAAAACTAACCTAATGATGCACGAAAATTTCCAGAATTAATGATTGGACAGAAATTCCCCAATGGTTGCAAAGATGGAATCCGAATGGAAGATGAATTTGTGTTGTGGTAGGACTGTTTTGGAAACCCAAGGCTGACTTTTCTTCTTTAATCCTTTGGAAACAAGGATTAGTCTTCCTATTTGCTGGTTCCCATAAATTCTAAGGTCAAGTTCAAGATTGGAACTGATTTGGTTGTTTTTGGGAACAAGGGTGGAAAATTTGACTTGAACAGGTTGGAAAATTTGACTTGAATAGGTTGGGAAATTTGACTTGAATAGGCTGAATATTCTTCTTCTTCCTTTGTTTTTGTTTTCTAATCAGCCAAGAAGAGCCAAATTTCGTGGCTAAAATGTTCTTAGTCAAGAAAGAAGATTGTTGTGGTGAAGACAAGGATTTTGGCAGCTGAAAATTTGCAGCCTTGTTGTTTACCAAGATTTGGTTCCCAAAACCCAGAAACTTCAAGATTCTTTCAAGAATTCAAGATGTTAATTCCCAGAATTCAAGAAACACAAAATTGAAGATGATTTCCTCCCTAAACAATCCAAGATTTCACGATTTGATCAAGACAGATTTTGGTTGGCTTCAAGAATCCCAACTAAAGTTCCAAGAACTTCAAGATTGTGGTTTTAAACAATCAGGAACTTCAAGAAACCCAAGTTTTGGTCAAGACAGATTTCCAGGAATTTTTGTAAGGTTAGCCAGCAATTTTTTTTTTTTTTTGTATGTAAACAAGAACACAAGGTAATAACTAGATAGGACTCTAAAACCCTTGCTACAAACTGATTTTTTTTTTCGGATGAACAGTAACCTTGAATGATCAAATAGAACAAAAGATTGGAATTGAATGGATATAACAGGATAGAAACAAGACTCAAACAAAGAATCAAGAATAAGACACAAAAAGAAAGGCTGGACCAAACAAGGCTAACCACAGCAATTAACAACAACTAGACACAAGTTTATGACGTAACAAATCTGGAAAAATAACGCAAGAACACGAAGTAACAAATCTGGAAATTGCGGATAGCAACTTAGAACACGAAAACAGAATTTTCGACAACTTGACTCGAAAAGGAAATAAATAAAAGGATATAACGTGATACCTCTTAATTAGCTCTGATTACCAACTGATACGAACGTCGCCAACCTTGTGACGAAACCCGTAAAAGATTAGCTTCAGGATCGACAAGAGGACACCAAGTTTGAAGCGGATGACCTCAACCCGTTAATCACGTGGTTAACGAACCTTGGTATAATGGTAGAAGACGCCACAACCTAGTGCGATTCTAGATTGATAAGTCACGAACACCTAGAGAAATTCTAAGGTATTCAAGAAGCCTTGGAGAAACCAAGAAAACTCTCAAAATCTGATTTATTGATTGAATGCCTAAACCATTGGAAGTGTGGGCTATTTATAGCCTTACATAGAGATGAACAACTAAATGTGGAACTAGTCTAGAGTTGTGGTCTTGACTAAGACTAACAATTGTAGGCTTGACTATTCCATAAGACTAAGAATTGTGGGCTTGACCAAACCTTATGAGGTCATCCCTTAGGTAAACAACCTTATGAGGTCATTGCTTAGCTAAATAACCTTATGAGATCATCGCTTAGGTAAATAAAGCAAGGCTATGGACCATTAAGCCCTTATTACAATGACTTAACTAAAACAGCAAATGTGACTAGAGAAGTGTCACACATGGTTCTCTTTGGCGTGCACTACATGGATGACTTTTATTCCTTCATGCTCAAGCCCCTCAATGACCTTGGGGACAATTTCTTGGCCTTGTATCTCATGAACAAGTTCTTGGAGTTCCTTCCTCATCTTGTTAGCTCGTGCTCGAGTTACGGGTCCTAGGGGAACTCGAATAGTTCGCACTGGTGTCTCTTGGTTCGTATCAGTTTCATGCTAAACAAGTCAATTAGCTCTAATTTTGTGCTATGAAGATTGTAGTGGTTGTGTTTGATGATTTGTTTCATTTGTTTGGTTAGTGGGTGGTAGAAACTGATTTGAGGTTAAGAAACCCTAGGCTAAAGTGAGGAGTAATTGTTTGGTTAGGGTTAATTTGGTTAGGGTTTGTTGCACTAATGGTTAGATTAAGTTAATGGGTGTATATGAAGTTCAATTAGAAGGTGTAGATGATATGTGGTTAATTTGTGGAAATTGTATGGTGCAATTTCGGATCATTGGAAGCCTTCATAGGAGTTGGTTTAGGGTGTGTATTTGGTTTACATTTAGCTAGAAAACCTGCATAACCATCATAGAACGGACCATGCGTTTGCGACATTTGAAACCGGCAAAACGGGTAACCCGGGCAGTTCAGCATCTGAAATTTGGCTCCATTTTTCTTGATATTACGTATGGATTCAGAATTTTCTCAAAACATGAAAGTTATAGCTTTTGAAGTCCTTATAGTGCCTGCAAAATTTTAGGTCAAACGGACCAGTGTAGCCCGAGTTATAACCAAAACACTAGCACCTGTTTTGTACCCTGGATTGTGTTACGTTTTGACTTTTGTTTCTGACCATGTTTTATCTGTTTTGATAACGTACGAACTGTGATACGAATGTGCGGATCTAGCCGAACAATCAAGTTGAAAAGGCGTATACTTGAATCCTGAGTTGATGAACTAAAATGAATCTCAACCCAACAACTAACGATTTAGTGAACCAACGGTCTGGATAGAAGAACGCCACAATCAAGGTGTATACTTGATTGATAAGTTCAATTTGAATAACTCAAGAAAACTCTCAAGTATTCAAGCAAAGCTCTCTTGGAAGAGAAAAGTGAATTAAACTCACAAATATTATGTAATTTCTGACCCCTTAACAAGGAGGAAGTATGGCTATTTATAGCCTTTACAAGCATTAACCCTAATCCCAAAATTGACTAAACTAACCCTACCAATTAATGACAAGGATTCGGCCAGCCCTAAGTTCATAATGGACTGACTTTAACTAATATTTAACTATGAAAAAAGATAAATAATCGAACTAGCTTAACTCTTCCTTAAGCGTGACCGCTAGGTGAGGGCACGCCTAACTAGCAACAGGTGCTGGAGGGTCTTCTACTTGGAGCAATGTGTAAAGTTTTGAATCTTCATTCTCCAAGCCTTCAATAATCTTTAAATCATCTCCAATGCGGCCTTGGATTGTACTCACAAGGGCTTGTAAAGATTCACGCATCTTCTTGGCACGAGCTCTTGTGACTGGACCACTTGGTACTTGAATGACTTGTGCAACTTGTGTTTGACCAGCCTTGAGCCCCTCATCAATCCCCTCCTTTTGAAGGTGATTTGTCCCCAAATCAAGCTCGTCATCTGCATGAAAAGGACTCAAGTCAGCCACATTGAATGTAGCATGTACTCCATACTCACCTGGAAGGTCAAGTTTGTAGGTATTGTCATTGATGCGCTCCACAACTTGAAATGGCCCATCACCCCGTGGAAGTAGTTTGTTGCGCCTTTGGTTTGGAAAACGCTCCTTTCTCATGTGTATCCAAATCCAATCACCTGGTTCAAACACCATCTTGCGATGTCCCTTGTTGGCACTTTGAATGTATTGAAGGGTACGTTTCTCAATATTAGCTCTAGCTTTGGTATGCAAATCCCGCACGAACTCAGCCTTTTTCTTACCATCTAGGTTAACTCTCTCAGAAATAGGTAAAGGAGACAAGTCTAAAGGTGTGAGAGGGTTAAATCTATAAACAATTTCAAAAGGTGAAAATTGAGTAGAAGTATGCACAGTGCGATTATATGCAAATTCAACATGAGGCAAGCAATCTTCCCAAGATGTAATGTTCTTTTTAATAATTGCTCGCAACAATGTAGATAAAGTTCGATTAACCACTTCAGTTTGTCCATCAGTTTGTGGGTGACTAGAAGTAGAAAAAAGCAATTTAGTCCCTAATTTACACCACAAAGTTTTCCAAAAGTAGCTAAGGAACCTTACATCCCTATCAGAAACAATGGTACGAGGTATCCCATGTAAACGCACTATGTCTCTAAAGAATAAATCAGCCACATGTTTAGCATCATCAGTTTTATGGCAAGGAATGAAGTGAGCCATCTTTGAGAAACGATCAACTACCACATAAATGGAATCATGCCCTTGTCTAGTTCTGGGCAATCCAAGTACAAAGTCCATAGACAAATCTACCCAAGGTTCATGTGGAATGGGTAAAGGAGTGTAGAGTCCATAAGGATGTACCTTTGATTTTGCTTGGTGACAAGTTACACACCTTTGTGTATGCCTCTCGACATCCCTCTTCATGCGAGACTAGTAGAAATGCTCTTGGAGAATTGACAAGGTCTTGGCCACTCCAAAATGTCCCATGAGGCCTCCACCATGAGCCTCTCTAAACAACAAAAGTCGCATGGAGCACATTGGAATACATAGTTTACCTTTGTAGTACAAGAACCCCTACGACATAGAATAATGCTCACGAGTAACTCGTGGCAAGGTTGTGAAAATCTCACCAAAGTCTAGGTCAGCTGCGTATAAATCCTTAATGAATTCAAAGCCAAGCAACTTAGTGTCTAATGTAGTGATTAGTGTATACCATCTAGAAAGTGCATCAGCCACTACATTAGTCTTTCCAACCTTATATTTGATGACAAAAGCAAAACTATCAATGAAAGCTACCCACCTCGCATGCCTTTTGATCAATTTGATTTGTGATTTGATGTGTTTGAGCGATTCATGATCAGTGTGGAGTATGAATTCCCGAGGTCTGAGGTAGTGTTGCCAAGTTTGGAGAGCTCGCACCAAGGCCATCAACTCCTTGTCATAAGTTGAGTAGTTCAACGAAGCACCATTCAACTTCTCACTAAAGCAGGCCACTGGTTTCCCCTCTTGAATTAGCACAGCTCCAATACCTACACCAGAAGCATCACACTCTACTTCAAAATCCTTGTCAAAATTAGGTAAACTTAATACAGGTGCATGTGTGAGCTTGTGTTTAAGTAATTGGAAAGACTTAACTTGTTCTTCTTCCAATTGGAACGGCACATTTTTCTTGATAATGGCTGTAAGTGGGGCAGCAATGGTGCTGAAATCCTTGACAAATCGTCTATAGAAGCTTGCCAAGCCATGATGTAACGCACCGAGGCAGAAGAAAAGGGAAAAATTTCTGGTGAATAGAGTTTTGTGGGGAATCCGGCCAGAAGCCGTGCAAATTCCTTATATTTTTCCTAAAATTCCCTTTTCTTTGACAAATACCACTTTATAATGCCCTACTACTCAATCACCCCACAATAAGTGCCAATGAACCTAGAAAATAGGGTTTTACGCTTCGGTTTCAAGTTTGGAGCAAAATTAGGGTTTTCGCGATTTTTCGCCGGATGAATTTTCGGTACAGAGTAAGGATTAATTTTGGGGATTAAAAGTGACTTTTAAGTGAGAAATGATATGTGACTAGTAGCAATGATATAAGGTTAGTGAATGGGAAGTAAAAACCCTAGTACGTGAGTTTTTAAGAAAAACGGCGCGAACCGGCGGGTCCCGCGCACTACCGATTGAACGCACCGCTTGACCACCATTTTTCCTTACCAAACAAATTTATTGAACTTGAGCAAAATATCTTCTCTCTTGGCAGCAAGCTTGACCGAATTTGAGGCTAGAAAATAACAAGAAAGAAAGAGAAAAAAAGAAAGGTGGTGGTGGCGACACTTGTCGCCACCTCAAGGCTTCTTGACCAAGACAAAAGACTATCTATTTAACACCAAAAATTCAGCAAACTTTCCTCTTCATTGCAGCTGCTTGGCCGAGAGAAAGGAGAAGAAAAATACCAAGGGAAAACACTTCATCTCTTCTTCAATCCAACAACTAAGTGAGGAATCAAACAAAAGAAACCGATTAAACTTGTTCTTGAGTGATTAGTTAGTGATTTGTGGTGAGACTTTGGAAGGAGAAAGCTTGGGCTATCCTTAGTGAACTCTAGTCAAGGTAAGAAAGCTTATCTCTCTAAGTTTTACTTTCAATTTTGTTAAATTAAGCTTAGCAACTTCATTTTGTAGGGGAATCATGGATATTATCATGTTTTAGAAGTTTTTCCCTTTTTATTTGATGAACCAGGGTTTGGGGAAATTCTGCCCAATTTGTTGTATGGTGCTTATATGTTGAAATTAAGGTTATAAGAGAGGCTTTGGTAGTGATTAGACCAAGAAATTAAGGAAAGTTCCACTAAAAACTAGAAATTCCAGAATCTGGAAATTTTTCCCAACATTCTGTCCGAATTTGTAACTATATGTTAGAGGCCGAATTGGCCTTAGGTAAAAGAAGGAAAGTTGTAGATAATAGTATTTTATAGGTGCCTACAAAATTTCAGCTCAATCGGAGGAACGTAGGTCATGAAAAGTCCAAAATACCCTTACTGTTTTAAATATTTCCCCAGCAGTCCGTTCAATCAGTTAAATCCAGTTTATCACATTTTTTGACTAGGAGCCGTACTGATTTAGCTCTTTGCTGAAACATGAAAGTTGTAGAATTTTGTCTTAGCTTTCAAATGCCTCTAAGAACACCTGAATTGGACTTTTGTACACTGAGTTATGTCCATTACAGTGTAATGCGATTAAACAGCCGACGAATTGGTTTTTGGTTTAGTAATTTGAGAATTTGACCAAGTTACATTAGAAACTGGACTAAGTGACCTTCATGAACATTGTAGCTCTGTGTCTTAGCTTCGAAACGGCATAGGTTATGCCTCAATCCGATAAGCATAGCCTCGGATATGTTATTTCCGCATCCATACGTTGAATCTGTCTTTTGCTAAATTGAATTTCTGCACTTGTTATGATTGTGATTCTTGTTCTTATGATATTGTGAGCCTATGGCATGGCTTTTGACTTGAATTGCTGATATGTGTGATGTTGGGTTTTGGTTGAGGAAAAATAATGAAGCCTAAATGGCTGGAAAATTTGATAAACACAAAGGGCATGCTGCCCGAATTTACGCTCGAGGACTAGAAAACTATACTTGTAACTTGTGTAAAGGTTAAGTGATTATCACTTAAACTAGCGAGCACCTTTACTACTTTGTTATCGAGGGTTATACGTTAAAAACCTAAACGAACTTGTACCCTTGAGGAAAAGATATAATGGCCAATGTAAACTTGTATTTCTTTGTACTTTCAACTCAAGTGTTGTTTTCCAAGTATATATACTACAAAAACCTTGCGATTTGAAAAGCGAGCAAGTGTTTCATGAATGTTTTTCAAATGAATTTCAATTGGTTGATTCTTAATGAACGGAACGTTTAAGTTTCGAATCTTACTCGTGTTTCAAAGTTCTCAAATTGGATTTCTATCGCAGATCTGGACTTCAAACATGGAGTATAGTTGAACGTGAATACTTGAAGCACTATAATTGGAGTGAGTGATCCCTCGACTGTTCCCAAAGTTACTTTTGAACTAATTCTTGCATTTATTACTCCATTGCATATCATTTGGGTTCGGGTGTGTGCCATGACATAATTTGGCTCCAATGAGTTCCTGGAAAGTCTTGTGCTTAGAACCAATGTCTCCACTATTGTTTACATATTCTTTGGAGCCTGATGGCTCCTTGCTTCTGTTTCACGGTTATCTGATCTAAACGAGCATTGGATATTTAAGTACAAGAATTTCACTGGCTCACATGAGCAATAAATGAACATTTGATTACTGCATCATGACATCATACCAATGCTTTATTGTGAAAAATACTTGGCTGTTGATTTTACTGGTCACTCGCTGAGCTTCTAGCTCACCCCCTACTATCTGCTTCTCCACACAGGGATCGAAGTAAAGGAAGAACTTGTTTTTGGATCTTTGTGTGGCTGGATGGCGTACATCTTGTATAGTTTAGTTTTGGTTTTGGTTTATGTACTTTTGGGCTTGTATAAATATTTGGAATTGAATCGGATGTAAATCTACATTTTACGCTTAGAACTAGTTTCCGTTTCGCTTATGATATGTAATTTTGGAGAATTGGATGTATTATTTGAGTTGTACCTTGTAATTTACTTGAGGAATGTAGTAAGTGAGTGAGTCCCGGCGAGAGCTGGGCAAGCGGGCCGCTAAACCCTTTGGTTCGCCTTAGGGGGTGGTGGGGTGGTTACAAATGGTATCAGAGCTTAGGCTTCAGATCTTTGTAGTGTATCCTAGGCTTAAAGTTTAGGATGCCGGACTGTGGGATTGGTTTGTACGTTCAGTACTCTTTTGGAGCGTCAGTTGTGAATCTTGAAAGTGGTACGCGTAAGATATGATTTGGTTGAATTACGCTTGAGAGCGTACGGCCTGAGCTATACAGTTTCTTAGTTTTGGATTATTGGCTAGGGTTTTGATAGATTCTGGTGGCCGGAATTGTTGAGAAAAGTTTTGGTTTGCATTTGTCTTCTAAATTTCCTGTTTGATTAAAGTTATACCACCCGAGTGGTAAATGTTAAGATTTGAGATATTTGAACTGTCTAAGACCGACTGGACTGAGCTCATTTGAGACTTGAATTTGTATCGGCTAGTGTACCCTTACATACACTTGATAGACCTGACCTGACTGAAAATAGGGTATCTCTTTTACTCTTGAGCAAGTATCTTGATTCATATATGATCTGTATGTGCATTTGAGTTTGATGACTGCTTGAGAGTGTGAATTACTGGGCATAAGCTAGGCGAGTGAGTTTCTCCTCGTACCCGTGTTCCTTGAACCTGAAATAATTGACCCTGTTTTTGAACCGATATACTTGAACCCTGCTTTTGACTTTGTTTCTGAACATTTTCGTACTTGTTTGGTTATAGAACGGCTACTACTCTTCTGTAGCGGTTGAACAGAACCTCTCTGGTGAGGCATTGCCTGTTGTGTTTTCAAGCACCGTCATTCTTCTGGCGAGGCATGCCTGCTGTGTTTCAAAGCACCATCAGGGATGAAACTTTGACTTGAGGCTCTCTGGTGAAGTTTAGCCGTTGTGCTAACTTGTTGTGTTTCCAAGCACCACCAAGGATGAAATTTTGAACTGAGGTTCTTTGGCGAGGTATAGCCGTTGTGCTAACCTGTTGTGTTGTCCAGCACCGCCATGGACAAAATCTTGCATCTGAGCCTCTGGTGAAGTATAGCTGAGTGCTAGCTTGTTGTGTTTTCAAGCACCACCGGGGACAAATTCCTGAGACTTTCTGGTGAAGTATAGCTGAGTGCTAGCTTGTTGTGTTTTCAAGCACCACCAGGGGTAATTTCTGACCTGAGACATCGTTATGTCCTGGATTGTTTTTTTCCAAATATCAGGGACTTTAAGTCCGATTTCGAGCCTTTTTGTATATGTATCCAGTTACTCGTCTGAGTATCTATTGGATCAAGATTATTTGATAAGTTGGATTGGAGTACTTTTAGTACTTGATTGTGATGAGTGATTCTTAGTATGTGATTGACCTTTGTGATATTTGATCTGATTAGTATTTGATTATGATAAGCGAGATTGAAATGATTCTTAATACGTAATCGACTTTCGAGAACTATTTTGATCTGACTAGTACAAGTTGGAATGTCGAGGACGACATTCTTTTAAGGAGGGGAGTTGTAACGCCCCGAGGCAGAAGAAAAGGGAAAAATTTTTGGTGAATAGAGTTTTGTGGGGAATCCGGCCAGAAGCCGTGCAAATTCCTTATATTTTTCCTAAAATTCCCTTTTCTTTGACAAATACCACTTTATAATGCCCTACTACTCAATCACCCCACAATAAGTGCCAATGAACCTAGAAAATAGGGTTTTACGCTTCGGTTTCAAGTTTGGAGCAAAATTAGGGTTTTCGCGATTTTTTGCCGGATGAATTTTCGGTACAGGGTAAGGATTAATTTTGGGGATTAAAAGTGACTTTTAAGTGAGAAATGATATGTGACTAGTAGCAATGATATAAGGTTAGTGAATGGGAAGTAAAAACCCTAGTACGTGAGTTTTTAAGAAAAACGGCGCGAACCGGCGGGTCCCGCGCACTATCGATTGAACGCACCGCTTGACCACCATTTTTCCTTACCAAACAAATTTATTGAACTTGAGCAAAATATCTTCTCTCTTGGCAGCAAGCTTGACCGAATTTGAGGCTAGAAAATAACAAGAAAGAAAGAGAAAAAAAGAAAGGTGGTGGTGGCGACAAGGCGACACTTGTCGCCACCTCAAGGCTTCTTGACCAAGACAAAAGACTATCTATTTAACACCAAAAATTCAGCAAACTTTCCTCTTCATTGCAGCTGCTTGGCCGAGAGAAAGGAGAAGAAAAATACCAAGGGAAAACACTTCATCTCTTCTTCAATCCAACAACTAAGTGAGGAATCAAACAAAAGAAACCGATTAAACTTGTTCTTGAGTGATTAGTTAGTCATTTGTGGTGAGACTTTGGAAGGAGAAAGCTTGGGCTATCCTTAGTGAACTCTAGTCAAGGTAAGAAAGCTTATCTCTCTAAGTTTTACTTTCAATTTTGTTAAATTAAGCTTAGCAACTTGATTTGGTAGGGGAATCATGGATATTATCATGTTTTAGAAGTTTTCCCCTTTTTATTTGATGAACCAGGGTTTGGGGAAATTCTGCCCAATTTGTTGTATGGTGCTTATATGTTGAAATTAAGGTTATAAGAGAGGCTTTGGTAGTGATTAGACCAAGAAATTAAGGAAAGTTCCACTAAAAACTAGAAATTCCAGAATCTGGAAATTTTTCCCAACATTCTGTCCGAATTTGTAACTATATGTTAGAGGCCGAATTGGCCTTAGGTCAAAGAAGGAAAGTTGTAGATAATGGTATTTTATAAGTGCCTACAAAATTTCAGCTCAATCGGAGCAACGTAAGTCATGAAAAGTCCAAAATACCCTTACTATTTTAAATATTTCCCCAGCAGTCCGTTCAATCAGTTAAATCCAGTTTATCACATTTTTTGACTAGGAGCCGTACTGATTTAGCTCTTTGCTGAAACATGAAAGTTGTAGAATTTTGTCTTAGCTTTCAAATGCCTCTAAGAACACCTGAATTGGACTTTTGTACACTGAGTTATGTCCATTACAGTGTAATGCGATTAAACAGCCGACGAATTGGTTTTTGGTTTAGTAATTTGAGAATTTGACCAAGTTACATTAGAAACTGGACTAAGTGACCTTCATGAACATTGTAGCTCTGTGTCTTAGCTTCGAAACGGCATAGGTTATGCCTCAATCCGATAAGCATAGCCTCGGATATGTTATTTCCGCATCCATACGTTGAATCTGTCTTTTGCTAAATTGAATTTCTGCACTTGTTATGATTGTGATTCTTGTTCTTATGATATTGTGAGCCTATGGCATGGCTTTTGACTTGAATTGCTGATATGTGTGATGTTGGGTTTTGGTTGAGGAAAAATAATGAAGCCTAAATGGCTGGAAAATTTGATAAACACAAAGGGCATGCTGCCCGAATTTACGCTCGAGGACTAGAAAACTATACTTGTAACTTGTGTAAAGGTTAAGTGATTATCACTTAAACTAGCGAGCACCTTTACTACTTTGTTATCGAGGGTTATACGTTAAAAACCTAAACGAACTTGTACCCTTGAGGAAAAGATATAATGGCCAATGTAAACTTGTATTTCTTTGTACTTTCAACTCAAGTGTTGTTTTCCAAGTATATATACTACAAAAACCTTGCGATTTGAAAAGCGAGCAAGTGTTTCATGAATGTTTTTCAAATGAATTTCAATTGGTTGATTCTTAATGAACGGAACGTTTAAGTTTCGAATCTTACTCGTGTTTCAAAGTTCTCAAATTGGATTTCTATCGCAGATCTGGACTTCAAACATGGAGTATAGTTGAACGTGAATACTTGAAGCACTATAATTGGAGTGAGTGATCCCTCGACTGTTCCCAAAGTTACTTTTGAACTAATTCTTGCATTTATTACTCCATTGCATATCATTTGGGTTCGGGTGTGTGCCATGACATAATTTGGCTCCAATGAGTTCCTGGAAAGTCTTGTGCTTAGAACCAATGTCTCCACTATTGTTTACATATTCTTTGGAGCCTGATGGCTCCTTGCTTCTGTTTCACGGTTATCTGATCTAAACGAGCATTGGATATTTAAGTACAAGAATTTCACTGGCTCACATGAGCAATAAATGAACATTTGATTACTGCATCATGACATCATACCAATGCTTTATTGTGAAAAATACTTGGCTGTTGATTTTACTGGTCACTCGCTGAGCTTCTAGCTCACCCCCTACTATCTGCTTCTCCACACAGGGATCGAAGTAAAGGAAGAACTTGTTTTTGGATCTTTGTGTGGCTGGATGGCGTACATCTTGTATAGTTTAGTTTTGGTTTTGGTTTATGTACTTTTGGGCTTGTATAAATATTTGGAATTGAATCGGATGTAAATCTACATTTTACGCTTAGAACTAGTTTCCGTTTCGCTTATGATATGTAATTTTGGAGAATTGGATGTATTATTTGAGTTGTACCTTGTAATTTACTTGAGGAATGTAGTAAGTGAGTGAGTCCCGGCGAGAGCTGGGCAAGCGGGCCGCTAAACCCTTTGGTTCGCCTTAGGGGGTGGTGGGGTGGTTACAAATGGTATCAGAGCTTAGGCTTCAGATCTTTGTAGTGTATCCTAGGCTTAAAGTTTAGGATGCCGGACTGTGGGATTGGTTTGTACGTTCAGTACTCTTTTGGAGCGTCAGTTGTGAATCTTGAAAGTGGTACGCGTAAGATATGATTTGGTTGAATTACGCTTGAGAGCGTACGGCCTGAGCTATACAGTTTCTTAGTTTTGGATTATTGGCTAGGGTTTTGATAGATTCTGGTGGCCGGAATTGTTGAGAAAAGTTTTGGTTTGCATTTGTCTTCTAAATTTCCTGTTTGATTAAAGTTATACCACCCGAGTGGTAAATGTTAAGATTTGAGATATTTGAACTGTCTAAGACCGACTGGACTGAGCTCATTTGAGACTTGAATTTGTATCGGCTAGTGTACCCTTACATACACTTGATAGACCTGACCTGACTGAAAATAGGGTATCTCTTTTACTCTTGAGCAAGTATCTTGATTCATATATGATCTGTATGTGCATTTGAGTTTGATGACTGCTTGAGAGTGTGAATTACTGGGCATAAGCTAGGCGAGTGAGTTTCTCCTCGTACCCGTGTTCCTTGAACCTGAAATAATTGACCCTGTTTTTGAACCGATATACTTGAACCCTGCTTTTGACTTTGTTTCTGAACATTTTCGTACTTGTTTGGTTATAGAACGGCTACTACTCTTCTGTAGCGGTTGAACAGAACCTCTCTGGTGAGGCATTGCCTGTTGTGTTTTCAAGCACCGTCATTCTTCTGGCGAGGCATGCCTGCTGTGTTTCAAAGCACCATCAGGGATGAAACTTTGACTTGAGGCTCTCTGGTGAAGTTTAGCCGTTGTGCTAACTTGTTGTGTTTCCAAGCACCACCAAGGATGAAATTTTGAACTGAGGTTCTTTGGCGAGGTATAGCCGTTGTGCTAACCTGTTGTGTTGTCCAGCACCGCCATGGACAAAATCTTGCATCTGAGCCTCTGGTGAAGTATAGCTGAGTGCTAGCTTGTTGTGTTTTCAAGCACCACCGGGGACAAATTCCTGAGACTTTCTGGTGAAGTATAGCTGAGTGCTAGCTTGTTGTGTTTTCAAGCACCACCAGGGGTAATTTCTGACCTGAGACATCGTTATGTCCTGGATTGTTTTTTTCCAAATATCAGGGACTTTAAGTCCGATTTCGAGCCTTTTTGTATATGTATCCAGTTACTCGTCTGAGTATCTATTGGATCAAGATTATTTGATAAGTTGGATTGGAGTACTTTTAGTACTTGATTGTGATGAGTGATTCTTAGTATGTGATTGACCTTTGTGATATTTGATCTGATTAGTATTTGATTATGATAAGCGAGATTGAAATGATTCTTAATACGTAATCGACTTTCGAGAACTATTTTGATCTGACTAGTACAAGTTGGAATGTCGAGGACGACATTCTTTTAAGGAGGGGAGTTGTAACGCCCCGAGGCAGAAGAAAAGGGAAAAATTTTTGGTGAATAGAGTTTTGTGGGGAATCCGGCCAGAAGCCGTGCAAATTCCTTATATTTTTCCTAAAATTCCCTTTTCTTTGACAAATACCACTTTATAATGCCCTACTACTCAATCACCCCACAATAAGTGCCAATGAACCTAGAAAATAGGGTTTTACGCTTCGGTTTCAAGTTTGGAGCAAAATTAGGGTTTTCGCGATTTTTTGCCGGATGAATTTTCGGTACAGGGTAAGGATTAATTTTGGGGATTAAAAGTGACTTTTAAGTGAGAAATGATATGTGACTAGTAGCAATGATATAAGGTTAGTGAATGGGAAGTAAAAACCCTAGTACGTGAGTTTTTAAGAAAAACGGCGCGAACCGGCGGGTCCCGCGCACTATCGATTGAACGCACCGCTTGACCACCATTTTTCCTTACCAAACAAATTTATTGAACTTGAGCAAAATATCTTCTCTCTTGGCAGCAAGCTTGACCGAATTTGAGGCTAGAAAATAACAAGAAAGAAAGAGAAAAAAAGAAAGGTGGTGGTGGCGACAAGGCGACACTTGTCGCCACCTCAAGGCTTCTTGACCAAGACAAAAGACTATCTATTTAACACCAAAAATTCAGCAAACTTTCCTCTTCATTGCAGCTGCTTGGCCGAGAGAAAGGAGAAGAAAAATACCAAGGGAAAACACTTCATCTCTTCTTCAATCCAACAACTAAGTGAGGAATCAAACAAAAGAAACCGATTAAACTTGTTCTTGAGTGATTAGTTAGTGATTTGTGGTGAGACTTTGGAAGGAGAAAGCTTGGGCTATCCTTAGTGAACTCTAGTCAAGGTAAGAAAGCTTATCTCTCTAAGTTTTACTTTCAATTTTGTTAAATTAAGCTTCGCAACTTCATTTTGTAGGGGAATCATGGATATTATCATGTTTTAGAAGTTTTTCCCTTTTTATTTGATGAACCAGGGTTTGGGGAAATTCTGCCCAATTTGTTGTATGGTGCTTATATGTTGAAATTAAGGTTATAAGAGAGGCTTTGGTAGTGATTAGACCAAGAAATTAAGGAAAGTTCCACTAAAAACTAGAAATTCCAGAATCTGGAAATTTTTCCCAACATTCTGTCCGAATTTGTAACTATATGTTAGAGGCCGAATTGGCCTTAGGTAAAAGAAGGAAAGTTGTAGATAATAGTATTTTATAGGTGCCTACAAAATTTCAGCTCAATCGGAGGAACGTAGGTCATGAAAAGTCCAAAATACCCTTACTGTTTTAAATATTTCCCCAGCAGTCCGTTCAATCAGTTAAATCCAGTTTATCACATTTTTTGACTAGGAGCCGTACTGATTTAGCTCTTTGCTGAAACATGAAAGTTGTAGAATTTTGTCTTAGCTTTCAAATGCCTCTAAGAACACCTGAATTGGACTTTTGTACACTGAGTTATGTCCATTACAGTGTAATGCGATTAAACAGCTGACGAATTGGTTTTTGGTTTAGTAATTTGAGAATTTGACCAAGTTACATTAGAAACTGGACTAAGTGACCTTCATGAACATTGTAGCTCTGTGTCTTAGCTTCGAAACGGCATAGGTTATGCCTCAATCCGATAAGCATAGCCTCGGATATGTTATTTCCGCATCCATACGTTGAATCTGTCTTTTGCTAAATTGAATTTCTGCACTTGTTATGATTGTGATTCTTGTTCTTATGATATTGTGAGCCTATGGCATGGCTTTTGACTTGAATTGCTGATATGTGTGATGTTGGGTTTTGGTTGAGGAAAAATAATGAAGCCTAAATGGCTGGAAAATTTGATAAACACAAAGGGCATGCTGCCCGAATTTACGCTCGAGGACTAGAAAACTATACTTGTAACTTGTGTAAAGGTTAAGTGATTATCACTTAAACTAGCGAGCACCTTTACTACTTTGTTATCGAGGGTTATACGTTAAAAACCTAAACGAACTTGTACCCTTGAGGAAAAGATATAATGGCCAATGTAAACTTGTATTTCTTTGTACTTTCAACTCAAGTGTTGTTTTCCAAGTATATATACTACAAAAACCTTGCGATTTGAAAAGCGAGCAAGTGTTTCATGAATGTTTTTCAAATGAATTTCAATTGGTTGATTCTTAATGAACGGAACGTTTAAGTTTCGAATCTTACTCGTGTTTCAAAGTTCTCAAATTGGATTTCTATCGCAGATCTGGACTTCAAACATGGAGTATAGTTGAACGTGAATACTTGAAGCACTATAATTGGAGTGAGTGATCCCTCGACTGTTCCCAAAGTTACTTTTGAACTAATTCTTGCATTTATTACTCCATTGCATATCATTTGGGTTCGGGTGTGTGCCATGACATAATTTGGCTCCAATGAGTTCCTGGAAAGTCTTGTGCTTAGAACCAATGTCTCCACTATTGTTTACATATTCTTTGGAGCCTGATGGCTCCTTGCTTCTGTTTCACGGTTATCTGATCTAAACGAGCATTGGATATTTAAGTACAAGAATTTCACTGGCTCACATGAGCAATAAATGAACATTTGATTACTGCATCATGACATCATACCAATGCTTTATTGTGAAAAATACTTGGCTGTTGATTTTACTGGTCACTCGCTGAGCTTCTAGCTCACCCCCTACTATCTTCTTCTCCCCACAGGGATCGAAGTAAAGGAAGAACTTGTTTTTGGATCTTTGTGTGGCTGGATGGCGTACATCTTGTATAGTTTAGTTTTGGTTTTGGTTTATGTACTTTTGGGCTTGTATAAATATTTGGAATTGAATCGGATGTAAATCTACATTTTACGCTTAGAACTAGTTTCCGTTTCGCTTATGATATGTAATTTTAGAGAATTGGATGTATTATTTGAGTTGTACCTTGTAATTTACTTGAGGAATGTAGTAAGTGAGTGAGTCCCGGCGAGAGCTGGGCAAGCGGTCCGCTAAACCCTTTGGTTCGCCTTAGGGGGTGGTGGGGTCGTTACACATGAAAACTCCTTACCTCACTTACATTGGTTGGAATTGGCCACTCATTTATGGCCTTCACCTTTTCTTGGTCAACTCGTATTCCCTGTTCACTCACAACATAACCTAAGAAGACAAGTTGGTTAGTGCAAAAAGTACACTTCTTAAGGTTAGCGTAGAGGCTTGCCTTTCGAAGTGCATCTAAGACCATTCGTACATGCACAACATGCTCTTCTGCACTCTTACTATAGATCAAAATGTCATCAAAGTAGACTACCACAAATTGACCAATAAAAGAACGCAAAACATGGTTCATTAACCTCATGAAGGTACTAGGTGCATTAGTTAAGCCAAAAGGCATGACCAACCACTCATACAGACCATGTTTTGTTTTAAATGCTGTTTTCCACTCATCCTCTTCTTTCATGCGTATTTGGTGATAACCACTTTTCAAGTCAATCTTAGTAAATATAATAGCACCATGTAACTCATCAAGTATGTCATCTAATCGAGGTATGGGATGGCGATACTTTACCGTTATGGCATTTATGGCTCTACAATCGGTGCACATTCTCCATCCTCCATCTTTCTTTGGCACAAGTAGGACAGGTACAGCACAAGGACTTAGACTCTCTTGAATCCAGCCCTTACTAAGCAAGTCCTCTACTTGCCTTTGTTGCTCCTTAGTTTCCTCCGGATTAGTCCGATATGGTGCCTTATTTGGAAGGGAAGAGCCAGGAATGAAATCAATTTGATGTTCAATTCCCCTCAAAGGTGGTAACCCATTAGGTATATCCTCAGGGAATACATCTTGGTACTCCTGTAAAAGGTTAGCAATAGCACTAGGCAAGGAAGCACCAAGTTCATTAGTGAGCAAAGACTCTTTACAAAACAAGATAAGCAAAATCTGGTTAGAGTGCAAAGCCTTTCTCACATCTCTAGTTCTAGCAAGCATGATGGACTTTCTCTCCTTTTTTCCTTCAATGGCCGAATGTGAAGTGTCAATTTTATGAGAAGATGGTTCGGCCATTTTGCTCTTTGTATCATGCAAATTTTTCTTTTTATTGTCACAAAGCATGTCATATTCCTTTTGCAACCCAATTTGGTCCTCATGCACTTGTTGAGGTGTAAGAGGTGCAAGTGTGATCTTTTTAGTATTATGCACAAAGGAATACTTATTCAAGAATCCATCAAAAATGACCCTTTTATCAAATTGCCATGGCCGACCCAAAATAATATGAGTAGCTTGCATAGGCACAACATCACATAAAACATCATCTTTATATCTACCAATGGCAAAATTAATTAAAACTTGCTTATGAACACGTACCTCACCACTATTATTCAACCATTGTAGTTTGTAAGGTCGGGGGTGATCACTTGTTGGCAAGTTCAATCGTTCCACCATGAGTGCACTAGCAACATTGGTACAACTCCCTGGGTCAATTACCAAGCTACAAAGCTTGTCCATCACATAGCACCTTGAGTAAAATATGTTCTCTCGTTGAAGGTCATCTCTACCAGCTTGAGTAGTTAGAGCTCGTCTTGCAACCATACCAACTTTACCATGAGCTGGTATCTCCTCAAATTCCTCATCTTCCTCAACCAAGGGGGGCATGTCCTCACACTCATCCTCCTCATCCGTTTGTACTTCCCCATTTGGTAGCATAAGCATAACCCTTTGATTTGGGCATTGGGAAGCAATATGTCCAAATCCTTGACACTTAAAGCACTTAGTGTCTCGGTATCGAACTTTGCTTACCTCATGAGTAGGCCTACCATCGCCCCTTAAGGGTGGTTTTGAGGAAGTTGCATTCGGCCTTAGTGATTCCTTGGTTGTCCCACCTTGTTTGGTCAAAGGGAATGCACTAGAGGGGCTGACCTCCCTCTTGAAGGGTTGGTTTCTCCAATTTCCAGCTTGAAAGTTGGAATTTTGTCGAATTGGACCCCTCCTCTTGAGCCTCCTTTCAATCTTAATAGCTTTGTCTAGCATATCATGGAGGTCCACATAATGGTGCATCTCCACTTGATCCGCTATTTCAGGCCTCAATCCACTTAAAAATCGTGCCATAGTAGCTTCCCGGTCCTCGACAATGTCAGCCCTTAACATGGCTATCTCCATCTCCTTATGGTAGTCCTCCACGCTTTTGATTCCTTGTGTCAAATTTTGAAGTTTGAGGTACAAGTCACGGTGGTAGTGACTAGGAACAAAGCGTTTTTTCATGACACCCTTCAATTCGGTCCATGTAGTGATAGGGTATTCACCACTTCGCCTTCTACTAGTAGTGATTTGATCCCACCACACTATGGCGTAGTCGGTGAATTGCCTCATTTCTCATTTGCTGCTCCTCGGTGTAATCATTGCAATCAAAGATCAACTCCACTCCTTTCTCCCATTCCAAATAGACATCGGGGTTGGATTTGCCTTGGAAAGTAGGCAATTGCATTTTAACGCCTTTGACTGGATCCACACCAGCTTTGCGGTGTTTATTCCTCCATGTCCTCGACCCATATTCCTCCTCGGAGTTGGAACTTTCATAGTCACGGGTTGGTGCTTTGTGTCTCCAGGACTTAGAATTGGTTTGGGAGTGTTCGAGACTATCCATCCTCTCATGCAATGGTTCTAATTCCTGTTTCATTATCTTGAGCAATTTTTCAGTCATAGCCTCCATCACAAGTTTAATATCAAAAGGAGTAGTTTCCTTCCCTTCGGACATGTTGAGGTATTCCTGCAAAAATAGGGTTAGTGGAAATAACACCTCACTCACTCCCTTAGTATATCACCCACACTCGTGTTTCACTCAAGTGTATTAAAACACTCTAATGATCTCACCAATCACTTCTCAAGTCACTAGATTGCTTTTCTTGAAGAAATCAGAATTTTCTTGAAGAAATTCAATCAAACTGGAACCAAATTACACCCAAGTGTGGCGGATGAAGGCTGTGATTTTTGGAAGTTTATTGAACTGATTTTAAGACACAAAAGGAAATGTATAATATGCTGGAAAAATACCCTAAGCTGTCCGCCCAAGGAAAAAAAACCAAGAAAAGGGAAAGTTTGGTTTGTGACTAGTAGCTAATTTTAGGAGTTAACTACCAAGTGGAATCCAAAACTGATTAGGACTCTTGGGACTTGTAAACCACGTTTTTATTGGCTGAAAATACTATAAAATATGCACCAAGGATCGGCTGGGCAGTTGGCACAAACCACAATCAAGAAACAAAAGCAAGAGGTGGCTACAAAGTAGGAAACCCTATCTTATCTTCCCACCTTTTGTGGCTATTTAATAGCAAGGTTTCTTGGTTGTTTTGGGGTGTTTAATGGCTGCTGGTTTTCTGGTATTTCATGGACAAAGAGAGGCGGCCAATAGTTCAAGATTGAAGGCAACAAGGTTTGTTCTTTCAACCCAAGCTCGGCTAGGCTACCCAAGCAAATTATGTTCTTGTTCTTGAAATCCGGTTTTTGTTTTTTTTTTCTTTCTTGCGTTTTTTTTTTTTTTGCAAGATGGATCTTTCTTTCTTTTTCAATTCGGATCCTACACACAAGAAACAAGATTTTTGTGTCAAATTTGAGCAAGGGCAGCCGCAAGTTCGAGACAAGAACTTTGGTTTTGTTTTGAAGGTTCAAGATTTGGAAAGATTGAGAACAAGATTTTCAAGAACCCTTGTTTTCCCACCCAAGAACTTCAAGATTCAATCAAAATTTCCAGATTTCAAGAGTTTGAACAACAATATCCAACAAAAAACTTGATGGCAGCCCACGAAAATTCAAGAAACTACAAAACCCTAGCGTAATTTCCAAGAAAAACCTTAACACCAATTTTCAAGAAGTTCAAGATATCAATTTTGCAGCCCAAGAACTTCAAGATTCAATCCCCACAATATCAAGGAAGCTAGGAAATTTCCAGGTCAGTCATGGTTTCATCAAGACACAACCAGAAAATAGGTTTTTCCCTCAACAGTGTTTTCGGGTGAATAGTACCCGATGAACAGTAACCTTTTTTTTTTCTTTTTTTTGGATGACTCTATATGAATTCAAGACTTCAAGATACAAGACACAAGACCCACGAAATCAAGACACACGATGGACGAATTGGGGACAACAACCAACACGAAAATTCAAGACAATCAACGAAAACAAGGATAAACAACAAGAACACAAGACAAAACCCTAGCCGCTTATGGAATTCCTATACGACCAGAATTTAACACTATAAGAAATGGAAAAAAAAATTTTTTTTTTTAAGGAAAACTTACAAGATGCAATGGGATATACTTGATGTCGTCGACTAGCTCTTGATACCAACTGATACGAATGCGCGGATCTGGACGAACAATCAAGTTGAAAAGGCGGTATGACCCCTCTAAACCCCGAGTTGATGAACTAAGATGAATCTCAACCCAACAACTAACGATTTAGTGAAC
Source organism: Coffea arabica (assembly GCF_036785885.1). Classification (NCBI taxonomy): domain Eukaryota; kingdom Viridiplantae; phylum Streptophyta; class Magnoliopsida; order Gentianales; family Rubiaceae; genus Coffea; species Coffea arabica. The sequence continues at coordinate 21,552,098 of NC_092326.1, forward strand.
CAACGGTCTGGATAGAAGAACGCCACAATCAAGGTGTATACTTGATTGATAAGTTCAATTTGAATAACTCAAGAAAACTCTCAAGTATTCAAGCAAAGCTCTCTTGGAAGAGAAAAGTGAATTAAACTCACAAATATTATGAAATTTCTGACCCCTTAACAAGGAGGAAGTATGGCTATTTATAGCCTTTACAAGCATTAACCCTAATCCCAAAATTGACTAAACTAACCCTACCAATTAATGACAAGGATTCGGCCAGCCCTAAGTTCATAATGGACTGACTTTAACTATATTTAACTATAAAAAAAGATAAATAATCGAACTAGCTTAACTCTTCCTTAAGCGTGACCGCTAGGTGAGGGCACGCCTAACTAGCAACAGGCACTGGAGGGTCTTCTACTTGGAGCAATGTGTAAAGTTTTGAATCTTCATTCTCCAAGCCTTCAATAATCTTTAAATCATCTCCAATGCGGCCTTGGATTGTACTCACAAGAGCTTTTAGTCCAAACATGAAAGTTATAGCCTTATGGATGGGCTTTCTAACACCTCTAGAATTTCTTGATTCCGATTTCTGAGCCGTGAGTTACAGTCTTTCAAACAGGGCCTGTTTGGTAAACCGAAATGAGATGGCTGGAACTATTTCGTGCATTTTTTACCAATATCCATTGAGATCTGGGTTGAGATGTTTAAATAAAAGTTGTAGCCCTTCCTTATAGCTTCGAAATGGTATATCATCCACCTTGATCCGATATTCCTAGCCTAACTTTTGATCAAAACGGTTTAAGATGGCAAATTTGGCCGTTTCCGTTTACCGTTCCGCGCGCGCGTGTATCCATTTTGCGGTTTCCGCACTTGCATGTGCCAATTTTACCATTTTGCTTGTTTTGGGCATGTTAGTGGCCGTTTGAGATATAATGAGATGTAATCTTCTATTTCAGACCGTGGTGAGTTAGGCGGAGCTGGTGGGACCTACTAGCTAACCCACACGAAGCGATTTCTGCTTTTGTACTACTTTTGTGTTTTGAGTAAGTATTCAGGCCATTCTTATGCGTTAGTTGCTTATGTGTTATGATTTGTATGAAAAGGGTACCTAGGCGAGGGTGTACTTTATCGCACTCGACCTAAACCCTAATTTGTTCACGTATTTGTACATGACATATGCATATGAACCATTTTGGAACTAAAACCCTTGAGCTTGTAGCTCGGGGTGACTTTTGGGTAATTTTGTGAGGTTTGTGAGTTTGAGGTCGATCTCAAGACCTAGATGGACTATTCGAGCCGGTTAGGGCTCGGTCGAAGTCAGTCCAGCCTAGTCTGAGGTCACCAAGTTTGTGAATCCGGTTCACCGAGCATGTGAACCAAGTTTGTGAACCGAGCTTGTGAACCAAGCTCAATTTCGTTCGCTCGAGCAAGTTTGTGAGGTGACTGGCCAGTGAGGGTGATAAGGTGTTAGGTGGGAGTACAAGTGGAGTTCTACGGACCTTGTTTATGATCGACGGAGTGTCGGCAGGAGGTCACGCAGGGCAGACGACTTGGCTTTGGAGCCAACCTATATCCTTCCTTTGTATTGTTACTTTTGTACTTGACTTGACACTTTTGTGAAATAGTTGTTATTTAACTGTGAAATTTATGATTTTACCCCTGTTTACTTACTAAGCATGTAGCTTACCCCGTTTCCTTTGTTTTCCTTAGCAGGGGACGACACGGGGAACTTTTGGGCTTATGCACTAGTATAGTTAGGTTTGCTTGTAATAGTTGGACAATTAAGATGTATGTTTTTGTTTTGGTGGTTTTTATATAAGGACCCTCTTTAGGTTCTACTTCCTGCTGGTTGTTATCACACTATAGTATAGTGGTTTGACCAGATACTTTTGAAGATGTAAATAGAACTTTTGGCGGTTGTATATATTATAAATAGTACTCTTTTGGTTTATTATAGTTTTATTAGCTTTGTATTTCGAGTCCTGGCGCGAGCTAGGCAAGCGTCCCACCGATACCCTAGGGTTCGCCCTTGGGAGAAGCGGGGGTGTCACAGGAAGAGATGCAAAAGAAATACCCTGAGCTGTTTAGTAATCCAGGTGAGCAATTTCGAGGGCGAAATTCTTTAAGGGGGAGAGGGTGTGAGAACCCAGAAAAAAATTTACTTAGGCATTATTCTATTCTTGTGCACTCGTTTTCCTATATATTTCTTTACTATGTTACTTTTAACAATATTTTATCAGTAACTATAGTTTTTAAATCATTTTTCTAGTATAAGTTAGTTCATGAGAAATTAGGCGTGTATGTTGGACGTGGGACCCGCTAGTGCATTTAGTGAGAGAAATTCGGCCAATTAGATTAAATTTTTGCATAAAGGGATTTAATTACTAGGTGTTAGGAGATATTTAGAGGTTACCTAGATGGATTAACCATGGGGAGACAAGAAAATAACTTCAAGCAACAACAAAGTGCCAAGTGTCACCACTTAGTCAAAGTAGTCTTGCCTAACTTTTGCCTAACTTTCTTTAACTTTACTAAAAGGCCAATGTTGACCCAAATCATCCTCATTTCATGCTCTCCTTGGCCGAACCTCTCTAGAGAGAAAAGAAAAGAAAGTTTCAACCTTTCATCTTCTATTCTTGTGTTATACCCCGACTTTTAGGATCATCTTTTGTTTAGTCTCAAAGAGGATATTACGGTTTCTTTAGTTTATTTTTATTTTAAAAACATTATTTTGTTTTAAAGAAGAAACTCAAGTTATTTCTTTGGGTTTGATTTAAAACCTTGTTTTATTTTAAAAGACTAGAAACCCTAAACGTCTAATCAAATCCCTAGTTTCACTTTTGACTGACCGTTTTTTTTTAATTTCTCATGTTTTAACCGAAACCCTAAATTCAATTTATGGAATTGTAAAACCCCTCACGTTTTTCTTAAAAATCCCCTTTTATTTGAACTTATGATTTTATAATAGCCATACTACCCAATCACACCACAATAAATGTAAATGAATATAGAAGTAAGGGTTTTCGTTGTCCGTTTTCAAGTTAGAGCGAATTAGGGTTTTCACGTTTTTCCATAGTGTGACTATTCGGTATAGAGTGAGGATCAAATTTGGTAGGTAAGAGTGACTTTTGGATGAGGAAATATTATATGATTAGAAGTGATAATAATAAGTTAGTGATTAGAAGTTAAAAACCCTAGTATAGGTGATTTAAGAAAAATCGGTTGAAACCGACGGGTATCGTTCACTACCGATTGAACCCACCACTTGACCACCACTTCCTTACCACCACATACCCTTGATATTTGTGCAAAATATCCCCCCTCATCCTCAGCCATATGACCGAAATATGTGGCCCAAAATGCAAGGAAAAGAAAGCAAAACTTGGAAGGCTTTGGTGGTGACAAGTGTCAACCACCTATGGTTTCTTGACCAAGCCAAGTCTCACCTTCTTATCTTCCATTTGAGTTCATTTTCCCTCATTTCTTTCTGTTTTTGGTCGAGACCAAGAGGAGCAAGAGAGTGAAGAGAGTTTTCCATCTTCTACTTTAAATCCAACCATTTGAGTGCAACCAAGAAAAACTAAACCGATTAATCACTAGTTAGAAGCTTGGGAAGCTTGAGGAACCAAAGATTTCAAGGAGAGGTGAAGGATCATCCTAGCAAGCTCTTGTTTTGAGGTATAAAGGCTGATCAACCATTCTTTTTCCCTTAATCATGATTAAGTTGGGTATTAATGTTGGTATTGTGGTTGTGATGCTTGTTTCAAGTGATTTTTATGATTAGATGGAAGACCTTTGAGTTAGGGTTTCTTGTGGGTTAGGTGTGGTATGATGTATATATATGGTATATGATCTTGTGAAGGTGATAGTAGTGGTAGTTTCAAGGTGAAAATGTGAATTATAGCTTGAAATAACAAAAATTCCAGATTTCTGGAAAATTTAGTTTCAGTTCTGTCCGTTCCATTTCATCATGTTAGAGGCCGAATTAGGCTTAGCACAAAACATAAAAGTTGTAGAGAATAATATTTTATGGTTGCCTACAAAATTTCAGCTCAATCGAAGTAATGTAACCTGTGAAAAGATGAAAATACCCTAACTGCCATAGGAGTAAAGTCAGTGGATAGCTTTGACAGTACACTAAGTTGGTTGCATTTGTTCACCTTGATACGTACTGAACTAGCTTTTAGTCAAAACATGAAAGTTTTAGTAATATGTCTTAGCTTTCCAACACCTCCAAGAACGTCTTAAATAGACTTTGGTAGCTTGAGATATGGCTATTTGAATGTAGTACGGTTAACTGGCCGGTTAGTTGGAACTTGGTTCTGTGAATTATGAATTTGACTGGGTTACACTGGATTTTGGACTAAGTGATCTTCATCAAAATTGTAGGCCTCTTTGTCTTAGCTTCAAAACGATATAAATTCCATCCCAATCCGATACGCGTAGCTTCGGTTGTGTCCGTTACGTAAAAACACGTCAAATCTGTCTTTTGCTAAACTTCACTTCCGCACATGTCATTAGCTTGATTTTGTACTTGTATGACTTCTAGCCTATGGAATGGCTATTGAAATGAGATGATCTTGTATATGACTTTGGGTTTGATTGAGGAAAAGAATGAAGCCATAAATGGCTGGAAAATAGATAAATACAAAGGGCGTGCTGCCCAAATTTACGCTCGAGAACTAGGTCGATATACTTGCGACTTGAGTAAGGCTTGAGAGCGAATACCACGTGAACCATCTATGGTATTTATGTTTTCTTTGCCACTTCGACTCAAATAGCGATTTTAAAGTTTTACGAGTCTAAGTTTTACAAATATTTTACTTATGTTCTTTGGTTTCAATGTACTCTTTTCACTACCAAAACCATATTTATACTTTGTACTAGTATGTATTCGACTTTTCTTTGACTCACTTACATCTTTGATGGTTAAAGCATAATGTGTTCATTTGATTATATTAGGATACCTTGGTGATTGAGAGTGTATCCGGAAGGAAACTTTGGACGTTATTTTGTTTAAATAGGTGAGTGTTCCTTGTTTGCTATATTTTCCTTGACTTCATGGCTTGTGTTATTATTTGATAATGTGTTAAGTGCTTTCAAGAATTTTCAAAAATGAGTTTTCTAGGCGAGCGTGTACTTTATCACGCTCAACCTCAATGTAAGCCTTTTGGTTGAATTGGGCCCTGCCCTTGATTACCGATCGACTCGAGCTAGAAGCGGACTCGGTCGGGCGATATGGTGACCCTGGGTGTGAACGTTGGTATACTCGAGTATTACCTTGTTGTCGGGTGGAGTCCGGCCAACGTTCGGATGGGGGTGAAATGAAATGAATGAACGAGTGGCAATGAATGAACGAATAAGGGTTTTACTTACAAAAATATATTTTCAAATGATTGGAGGAATAAGGGGAATGACAGGAGAACGAACGAACGAATAGCTCCATGTGAGTCCGTATCCTTTTAATGAATGTGTTATTATCGCTTTCCATTGTAAATGTTTCTTGAACTATTGATACTCTATGTTTAATGTAAGTTTTGTGCCTATCCTCAAGATGAATTCCCAAATAGATCAATTTCAACAAATCCAGACTCAGATTTTCTTTTCAGCAATACTTTTGAGGAACATCTCAAATTGCTTAAAGATTATGTGTTCGGAACCTCACTGAGCTTTTAGCTCATCCCTTTAATTTTGTTTTCCTTAACAGGGGAAGGCGAGCAAGGACGAGAGCTCGGTAGAGACTAGCCTAGACTAGTTTCTTTGATATTGTAATGGTTCTCGCCCTAATGCTCGGCACGGGTTGGATGTATGGTGAATTGAGAACCTTTGTATATTCGATGTTTGTACTCCCTTTTGAGTTAGCAATGTATATAAGTTTTGCTTTAAGTTTTGGAGCGTTGTTATGTTTATTCTTGGTTTATTTTGGTTTCGGTTGAGGATTGAAGTGAACGACCAAGTCCCGGCGAGAATTGGGCAGGCAGTCCGCTGACCCCTTTGGTTCGCCTTAGGGGGTGGGGCTGTCACATCTTGCACAAATCTTGAAAACCAACCGATTAATTCTTGAATTAGTCTACAAAATCGACTTACTAAGGGAGTTTGAAGGACTTGGTGGAGTTGTTTTCGAAGAAAAACCCCTAAGCTACTACCTTTCTTGAAGAGTTAAGGTACTTTGCTTGGAACTCACTTTTTGTTTCTAATAATGGCCAATTGGTGCTTTATGGTAGCTAGTTAGGTGATTTTATGGATTGGAGTGGAGTTATCTAAATTTCTTTTTTTTTTGAGAATTTTTCTGTTTTCCTATGATGGATATGGTTGGCTTGAATTGATGGCTCTAAATGGTGTTAAATAGACCTCTTGTGCGTTAATTGCGGTTATTTGTGGAAAATTTCCGCTTGTGCAGAAAAATTCCAGATTTAGGGTTTCTAATTAGGGCTTTTCTATGGTTGGTTGTTGATCTTCTAATTGGCTATAATTGAGGGGTATTGTGACCCTAATGAAGTATATTGAATGGCCTATGAATTGTTTGGGTGCTTGTGGTTGTTTTGGATGCATTTTAATGGTTGATTGTAGGTTGGAAAAGCTGAAATTTTAGGGGAAATGCTGTCCAAATGTTTAGGATATTGGATTCTTGTGAGTTGGGTTGAGGGCAAATAGAAATGAAAGGTTTTGGGGTTTGATATTACATATTTTCCATTTCCAAGTTATCTTTGATTTTTGCCTTAATAGTTCATTTAAGAGGTATTCGACTCGTGTTCGAGTCTTAATTGTACTTTCTTGATTATTATAGGGCGTGCTGGTGATCCGAGGCTCACGTCGGGCGAAAACTTGTGAAATTACTTTGTTTGACTTGGTGAGTGTACTACTCACATGTTTGTTATTCCGTGGCTTTTTGTACTTGAATTCTGTGATTGGACTAGTTGTGATTATCGTTGGGCTAGGTGAGGCGAGGGTGTACTTTACCACTCTCGTACTCTCTGGCCTACTTGACTGTTTATTGTATCACTTGAATACTCTTGATTGTACTTGATTTGGTGTCGTTTGGATACCGACCTTTACTGTTCACTCTGGACCTTTACTGTTCACTCTGAGCTCTACCTCATTGGAAGTCAATTGACTCGATCTAGTAAGGACTTGGTCGAGGACATTTGACAAGCCATGGGGACTGTATTTGGGAATCTTTGGGTATGAGACTCTTGATTCCGCCATACTCGAGTATTACCAATTCTGTACTGCTTTGTGTTTGGGCCCGGTAAGGGGAATGTGTGGTGGATGGAAAATCGGAGTAAAGAGGAGTCTACGGTTATGATTACCCTGTCCACATTGACGGAGAGTCAATGAGATGAGATCAAGTATGGCAAAAGGGCAAAAAGGCTCTTGAGAGCCAACCGTATCCTTTTATTCCCTATACTTGGGTGGTGTTGATTTTGCTTACTTGACAAACGTATTTGGATTGAATATTCCAGTGTTTATGTGATCCTGGTGTATTTTCGTGATGGTACCTCATTGGGCGAAAGCTCACTCCGTTAATTTTGTTTTCCTTGCAGAGAACTATCTTTTGGACTTTTGATTTTGAAGAATGAGTTGAGTGGAGCTAGTTGAGATATTTTGTATATAGCCCCTCAATAGTTGGAAACCTGATACTCGATCAACTTGTTTCGAGACACGTAGCACGTTTGCCCAAGGATCTAGCGAGGTTGTCCTAAGTTTGGATTGCGGGAATTTAAATCAACACGGGCGGCACGTTTTGATTTAGAGCAGTAGATGACACTCCGATGAAGGTGAATACTCCAGGGGAATAGGTCGGTTGAACAATCGTGGACAAGACGCAAGATTGCTCAAAACCCTTGCCAAGCAAGTAAAAGAGTCGACACTCTCTCTTTTAGAAAAGAAGAATCAAAACAAAGGAATTTTTATTCATAAAACTTGTGTTTTTAGTCTTACAAAGCTAGCCTATTTATAGGCTAAAGGTAACACAAACCCTAAAGAAAACCCTAAGTGGGGAGTCGGTCATCTTGACTCCAACATGGGCCGGCCCATATCCTCTACCAAGCAACTAATCTAACTAAAGAAGTAATAAAGACTAAGGCCCTACTCGGCCGACTCACAAGGAGGCCCACTTGATTCTTCATGGGCTTGGATCAAGGTGTAAGTTACTTGATTGTCTCTTTCTAAGCCTTCAATATCTCTATGGGCTCCATGTTGGTCTTGGACAACTCGAACGAGGGCATGGAGGGATTCTTTGAAGAGCTTGGCCCGTGCACGTGTGACTGGGCCTAATGGGACTCGGACTGGGTCATTGCACAGGCCCTGATCCAGGCACACATCAGTTCCCTCCTCTTGAGAAGGATTTGCCCTCAAATCTGGATCCTCCTCATCAAGAAATGGGCTAACATTGTATTCCTCTGGTAGCTCCAATTTGTAAGCATTGTCATTAACCCGTTGGAGCACGCGAAAGGGTCCATCTCCTCTTGGGGTTAACTTGCTTTGTCGCTGCTTGGGGAACCTCCCTTTTCGTAAGTGTAGCCAAACCCAATCACCAGGCTCGAAAATCATCTTGCGACGGTGCTTGTTAGCCTGCTGGGTGTATTGTTGCGTACGCCTCTCAATGTTTGTTCGAACGGCTTCATGTAACCCGCGTACAAAATCGGCCTTCTTTTTCCCATCTAAGCTTGTGTTCTCAGAGGAAGGTAAGGGGACTAAATTGAGAGGGGTTAGCGGGTTAAAGCCATAAACAGCCTCAAAAGGTGAGTAGTGTGTAGCACTATGAACAGCTAGATTGTAGGCGAATTCAACATGAGGCAAGCACTCTTCCCAAGTTTTAAGATTCTTTTTAATTAAAGCCTGAAGTAGTGTGCCAAGTGTGCGATTGACAACCTCAGTTTGTCCATTGCTCTATGGATGACTGGTGGTGGAGAATAGTAACCTAGTGCCAAGTTTAGACCACCAAGTCTTCCAAAAGTAATTCAGAAATTTTACATCTCTATCACTAACAATGGTCCTAGGCATACCATGCAGACGGACAATTTCCTTGAAGAATAGATTAGCAATATGAGATGCATCGTCAGTTTTGTGACAGGGGATAAAAAGAGCCATCTTAGAGAATCTATCAACTACTACAAAGATAGAATCATTTCCCCCAGGTGACCTGGGGAGGCCTAAGACAAAATCCATGGACAAGTCTACCCAAGAATAGTTGGGAATAGGCAATGGGGTATACATGCCATATGGGTTTGTCCTAGACTTTGCTTTGTGACAAGTGACACATCTACCAACCATGCGCTCCACATCTCGATGCATGTGAGGCCAGTAGAATTGCTCTTGTAACATGGCAAGAGTCTTAACCATGCCAAAGTGTCTCATGAGACCACCACTATGTGCCTCCCTAACCAGAAGATCACGGATGGACGAATTAGGCACACACAGTTTATCCACATGAAATAGAAATCCATCATGCAAAAAGTACTTTCCATGTGGGTTCTTAACACACGTAGCATATATGTCACCAAAGTCATGATCATGTATGTAGAGTTCCTTAAGCATTTCGAATCCTAATAACTTAACATCAAGACAGGTAAGCAAAGAGTGTCTACATAACAATGAAGCTTGTACTTAATCACATAGGAGAAGGTGTCAATGAAGCTTACCCATTTATTATGTCTCTTGCTTAACTTGGGTTGCCCCTTGAGAAACTTCAGTGACTCGTGATCAGTGTGTATCACGAACTCCCGAGGGCAAAGATAGTGTTGCTAGGTCTCCAAGGCCCTCACCAGTGCGTACAACTCCTTGTCATACGTTGGGTAGTTTAAAGCAGCTCCTCCCAATTTCTCGCTAAAGAAGGCACAAGGCTTTTTGTCTTGTATGAGGACAGCGCCAATACCTACACCAGAAGCATCACACTCGATTTCAAAGGTCTTGTTAAAGTTTGGTAATGCTAAAATAGGTGCATGTGTGAGTTTGTTTTTGAGGGTAAGAAATGCTTGTTCTTGGTCTTCCCCCCAATAGAACTTGTCATTTTTCTTGGTCACGCCGGTTATTGGGGCGGCAATGGTGCTGAAGTCCTTGACAAAGCGCCAGTAGAAACCTGCCAATCCAAGGAAGCTGCGTACCTCAGAGACGGATGTAGGAGTTGGCCATTGCTTGATGGCCTCAATCTTAGACTTGTCTACTTTGATACCCTGCGAGCTCACTACATAGCCCAGAAACACAAGTTCATTAGTACAAAAGGTGCACTTTTTAAGGTTAGCGTATAGACGCGCCTTTCGAAGTGTCTCAAGAACTAGTCTCACATGCTCCAAATGCTCATGCTCACTGCGACTATAGATCAGAATATCATCAAAGTAAACTGATGCGAGACGCGGAAGCAACTTCGGATCTAGAGGAACACGATAAAGATTTGATGGAGTTGAACCCGAACTTGGACCACTCAAGAACAGATTTAACGGTAGAGGACGCCACAATCAAGTATGTGTGCTTGATTGATAAGTCACGAACAGCCTAGGATCAGCTCTAGGATGTTCAACTTAGCTTTCACAAGCTAAGGGAATTTGCCACAAGGAATGGACGAAATTCTGGAAATTTTATTCAATACTCTCAAAAACTGAATGTAACATGCGGCTTGAGGCTATTAATAGCCGTGACTAAGACCTAATAGACTGGAAAGATAACAAGGAAAGTTCGGCCAGGCCCTTGGGCCTCCACTTGACCGAAAGCTAGCCCAACTAACTATAGATCTTAAGCGTCGGGGGCGTTGCCCCCGAACCCCCACCGGGGGCGCAGCGAAGCCCCCGGGCCCCCAAGCCAGGGGCGCGTCGCCCCCTTGGACCCCCGACTCGCTGACCGGGCAGCGAGATCCCCGTACGGCTCAGCGAGGGCACTTAACTGCAGCTTGGCCAGCTATTTGGAGCTTGAACACTTGCATCTTCAATTGTAAGCAGCATTTTAGTAGTCGTGCAAGGATATTCCAACTCAATTCCTTCAATGGCCGGTTTCTCTTGGATTTGGATGGCACGTACCAAGGCTTGGAGGGACTCCTTGAATCTCTTAGCTCGTGCTCGTGTCACTGGGCCTAGGGGCACCTTCACAGGGTCTACTTGTACACTTTGGGTCTCGTGCTCAATCGCATCATTCCCCTCTTCTTGAAAAGGATTTGCCCTCAAATCGTACTCGTCCCCTGCAATAAATGGATTTAGATCAGCAACATTGAATGTAGCACTAACATTGTACTCACCAGGCAGATCTAAGCGGTATGCATTGTCGTTGATGCGCTCAATGACTTGAAAAGGCCCATCTCCTCTTGGTGACAGCTTGCTTTTCCGTTGGTTTGGAAATCTCTCCTTGCGCAAATGTAACCAGACCCAATCACCCGGTTCAAAGACAAGCTTGCGCCTGTGCTTATTAGCTTGTTGGACATATTGGGCTGTCCTCCTCTCGATATTGGTACGAACCTTGTCATGTAATGATCTCACGAACTCAGCTTTCTTCTTGCCATCTAAGTTCATATGCTCAGAAGAAGGTAATGGCAACAAATCTAAGGGAGTTAAGGGGTTCAAACCATACACAACTTCAAAAGGCGAGAATTGTGTAGCACTATGCACAGCCCTATTGTATGCAAACTCAACATGAGGTAGACACTCCTCCCATGACTTGATATTTTTCTTTATGATTGCACGTAGGAGTGTGGATAAAGTCCTATTGACTACCTCAGTTTGTCCGTCCGTTTGAGGATGACTAGAGGTAGAGAACAACAGTTTGGTTCCCAACCGACCCCATAAAGATTTCCAAAAATAGCTCAAAAACTTGACATCTCTATCAGATACTATAGTCCTAGGTATGCCATGCAAACGAACAACCTCTTTAAAGAATAAATCAGCAATGTGTAAAGCATCATCCGTCTTATGACATGCAATAAAGTGAGCCATTTTGGAGAACCTATCTACCACAACAAATATAGAGTCATGGCCACGCTTTGAACGAGGTAACCCAAGCACGAAATCCATGGAAATGTCAACCCAAGGTTGGTGAGGTATGGGTAAAGGAGTATACAAACCGTTTGGGTTGACCCGAGACTTAGCTTTGTGGCACACGCCACATCTTTCAACAATCCTCTCCACGTCCTTGCGCATGCGAGGCCAATGGAAGTGTTCCTGTAATACAGCTAATGTCTTGGTGACACCAAAGTGTCCCATTAGTCCACCACTATGTGACTCCTGAATAAGTAAGTTACGTATGGACCCTCGAGGAATGCACAACTTGGTAAGATAAAATAAGAACCCATCATGTACGAAGAATTTTTCAAAGTCAGATTTTCCCCAATTCGCATAAGCGTTCGCAAAATCCAAGTCATTCTTATACAACTCCTTCATGAGTTCAAAGCCTAGGAGTTTAGCATCTAAAGCAGTGAGCAAAATGTGTCTACGAGATAAAGCGTCAGCTACGACATTAGATTTACCTGTTTTGTATTTGATGACGTATGGAAAAGACTCAATGAAGGCTACCCATCGGGCATGTCGTTTGCTCAGCTTTTGTTGTCCTTTTAGGTGCTTGAGAGACTCATGGTCAGTTTTGATGACGAATTCCCGGGCACGTAGGTAGTGTTGCCATGTCTCCAAAGCACGTACAAGGGCAAACATCTCCTTGTCATAAGTTGAATAGTTGAGGACCGCGCCATTTAATTTCTCACTAAAGTAGGCAATCGGTCTCCCTCCTTGCATGAGTACGGCTCCTACTCCTACACCTGATGCATCACATTCCACTTCAAAAGTGAGATCAAAATTAGGTATTGCAAGGAGTGGTGCATGTGTGAGTTTGTGTTTCAGCAATTGGAAAGCCTTATCTTGGGCTTCCCCCCAAAAGAACTTCTCGTTCTTCTTTATGACTGCGGTAAGAGGTGCAGCGATGGTGCTAAAATCCTTCACAAAACGACGGTAGAAGCTTGCTAATCCATGAAAGCTGCGCACATCACTTACTGAGGTAGGTGTTGGCCACTCTTGGATGGATTTAATCTTCTCTTCATCTACATGAATGCCCTGCGCACTTACAACATATCCTAGAAACACAACACGATCAGTGCAAAATGTGCACTTCTTAAGGTTGGCATATAGCCTTTCCCTTCGAAGTACTTCAAAGATGGCTTTGAGGTGCTCAAGGTGTTCCTCTAAGCTTCTGCTATAAATCAGAATATCATCAAAGTAAACCACTACAAATTTCCCAAGAAAAGGTCTCAAAACATGGTTCATTAAACGCATGAAGGTACTAGGTGCATTAGTTAAACCAAATGGCATTACTAACCACTCGTATAGACCATGTTTAGTTTTGAAAGCGGTTTTCCACTCATCTCCCTCTTTCATTCTTAGTTGGTGGTAACCACTTTTCAAATCAATTTTAGTGAATATAATGGCACCATGCAGTTCATCTAACATATCATCTAACCTAGGGATAGGGTGACGATATTTTACCGTGATTGCATTGACTGCTCGACAGTCGGTGCACATTCTCCACGCTCCATCTTTCTTTGGCACGAGAATCACTGGTACAGCGCATGGACTTAGACTTTCTCTAGCCCAACCTTTCCTTAGCAATTCCTCCACTTGCCTTTGCAATTCCTTTGTTTCCTCAGGACCCATTCTATAGGCTGGTTTGTTAGGCAATGGTGCTCCAGGAATGAGATCGATTTGGTGCTCGATTCCCCTTAGCGGTGGTAGTCCATCAGGTACATCCTCAGGAAATATGTCCTCAAATTCCTGCAAGAGAGGTAAAATAGTAGAAGGCAAGGAGTCAGTGGGTATGGATGAAGTGACCAACTCTTCTTTGCACACAAGCATAAGTAAGAGTTGGTTGGAAGACAAAGCTCGCCTTATATCCTTGGCTTTTGCTAGCAAACTTAGCTTCCCCTTATTTTCTTCTCTCATAGCCGACCCACTTGTTGCCTTTTTCTTCCCTAGGGGTTCGGCCCTACTCTCTCCTTTTTCTTCCTCACTTTTCTCTCGCTTTTTCCTCTCAAGTTCTAGCTCATACTCCTTTTGCAGCCTCATTTGATCTTCATACACTTGTTTTGGGGTGAGAGGTACAAGTGTCACCTTTCTATTGCAATGAGTAAAGACATATTTATTAGCTCTTCCCTTGAATTCGACATCGCGATCATATTGCCAAGGCCGTCCAAGAATGAGGTGACTTGCTTGCATTGGCACGACATCACAAGTAACCTCGTCTGCATACTTGCCAATTCGGAATGGTACTTTTACTTGTCTAAACACACGTACTTCCCCTTCATTGTTCAACCATTGAAGCCGATAAGGTCTTGGATGTTTGATAACTTGGAGCCCTAGCATTTCTACCATGAGTAGACTAGCGACATTGGCACAACTCCCACTATCAATAACAACACTACACACCTTATCCTTGATATGACACCTTGTGTAGAAAAGGTTGTCCCGTTGTACCTCCATTTCGTCCTCTTTGGCGCGGGTAGTGAGGACCTTTCGAACCACTAGGCATCCAATCTCCTCATGCGTAGGTATCTCCTCACTCGATTCATTCTCTTCCTCTTCTAGAGGCGGTATCCCCTCGTACTCCTCTTCCTCATCTGATACAATTTCCCCATTTGGCAACACCAACATGGTCCTTTGGCTGGGGCATTGAGAAGCGATGTGGCCAAATCCTTGACACTTAAAGCACTTGGTGTCTCGGCCACGTGGTTTGGAAGCTGCATTATTAGCCTTAAAGTCAGGCTTGGGCGTCGCCTTGGAAGGGAGGCCATTCGGCCTTGGAGGGTAAGAAGGAGCTGCGGCCTTCTCCTCCCTTTTTGGTTGAGAAGTGCGCCAATTTCCAGCTTGATAAGTAGTGCTTTGTCGTGCAGTACCCCTCCTCTTGAGGCGCCGTTCAATTGTAACCGCCTTCTCTAGCATTTCATTCATGTCGAGGTAGTGTTGGAGTTCCACTACTTCAGCAATCTCGGGCCTCAATCCATGTAGAAAACGAGCCATCGTGGCCTCTCCATCTTCACGCAAATCCGCCTTCATGATGGCCATTTCCATCTCCTTGTAATAATCCTCAACTGACATGGACCCTTGGTTGAGAGCTTGTAGCCGACGGTGTAGATCTCGGCTATAGTAGCTCGGAACGAATCTTTTTCTCATCAGACTCCTCATTTCCTCCCAAGTTTCCACAGGTCTCTCACGATTTCTCCTTCGGCTTAGTCTAAGTTGGTCCCACCAAATGGAGGCGTAGTCAGTGAATTCTACGGCTGCTAGTTTCACCTTTTGCTCCTCCGTATAGGTGTGGCATTCATAGACTAACTCAATTTTCCGTTCCCATTCCAAGTACGCCTCGGGGTCCGACTTGCCTTGGAATGAGGGAATCTTGAGTTTGACACCTTTAATGGTGTCGTCTCCTCGACGTTGGAACCTTTGATCATTTTGGTACCTTCCCTCAAATGCTTCCTCTTCATCGTTTGAGTATGCCGATTCTTTGCCCTTACTCGGGGTAGGTGGAGGTCTCGAGTTCTCCAACTGATCAATTCGATCATGCAATGGCTCAATTTCATTCTTAAGCAATCGTTTGAACTCCCTCATCATGGCTTCCAACTGTAATTTGATGTCCATGGTTTGTTCACCAACTCCACTAGACATATTTAGTCCACCTGCAAAACAAATAAACAAAACGAGTTCCTCTCTCTTTTTTTTTTTTTTTTTTTTTTTTAATACGATGTATAGGTCACTCACACTCGTGTTTCACTCAAGTGTATCACTCTCTAATAATCTTACCAAGCAATTCCTTGGCTTGCTTGTTGCTTGAGTTGAACAAACTAGGCGTCACCGCAATGTACGTTCTTGACTAGTCAACAGGTGACACACAAGCTAGTAGCAATAAAATGGAATTGAATGACTGAAGACCTAGACACGACTCAAGACTTAGAATATAGTTGGACAATAACTAACGACACAAAAGAAAGTAAGACAATTAACTTGAATGCTGAAATTTTGAAAATCCTAGAAAACTCTACCCGAAACCCAATTTTCTGGAATTTGTTGAGCTGCTGGTCCGTGGTCTTTTTGGTAAGGGTTTGGAGTATTTTGGGTGGCCTTATGCTGCTCAAATAATGGTCAATCTACTACCTAAAACTCAGCCCAATCGGGTGTCACAATTGCTCCAACGGTTTTGGGAAAATTCAAGGATTCAAGATTCGAAAATTGGAAAGTTTGACCTGATTTGGACACTTGGGGTTGCCAAGGATTGGAAACCTTGGAGTTTGGTCAGATTTGGGAGTCCCAAGTGGTTCAAATTCGAAATTTTGGGGCTGGTCAGATTTGGAAGTCAGATTTTGCACCAAATTTGGTAAACTTGTAGGCTGTCAAGAATTGGAGGTTGTTCAGATTTGGAAGTCCAAGTTTGAATCAGATTTGGAAGTCCAAGTTTGAATCAAATTCGGTGGCTTGAAGGCTGACCAAGACTAGGGGCTGTTCAGATTTGGAAGTCCAAGTTTGA
This sequence comes from Coffea arabica, assembly GCF_036785885.1. Lineage (NCBI taxonomy): Eukaryota > Viridiplantae > Streptophyta > Magnoliopsida > Gentianales > Rubiaceae > Coffea > Coffea arabica. Next base: position 21,568,562 of record NC_092326.1, read on the forward strand.
ATCAGATTTGGAAGTCCAAGTTTGAATCAAATTCGGTGGCTTGAAGGCTGACCAAGACTAGGGGCTGTTCAGATTTGGAAGTCCAAGTTTGAATCAGATTTGGTAAAACTTGAAGGCTGGTCAAGAATGTAGGCTGTCAAGAATTGGAGGTTGTTCAGATTTGGAAGTCCAAGTTTGAATCAGATTTGGTACAACTTGAAGGCTGGTCAAGAATTGGAGGTTGTTTTCACACAATAGCCAGCTAGTTTAGACCATAATTTCACAGCAATTAACGTAAACAACTTGGACAGATTTGGTTTCAAGATCAAAGTTCCATGAAAACAAGAACACGGTTGAAGGTTTATTTCAGGTTTCAAGACTGCCAAGATTAACCTCTTTGATCCAAGAAACTCAAGACTTCCCCAATAAGGTTTTGATGTTCGAGTTTTGCAAAGCAACAACACAAAGGTTCAAGAAACAAGTGCAAACAGATTCGGTATCCCAGCAAATTAATTCCAGCAACGACTCAAGGGAATGACAATAAGGTATGCATCACAATAGATTTTTTTTTTTTTTGGATTTAAACAGAACATAAACACAAGACAAAACTGGACAGAAAATTTCGGACAACAACTAAACAACAAAGACAGATTTCTGACAAGGAAACAACCAAGACAGATTTCAGACTTGACAAACCCGAGCACTTGAGCTACGAATTTAGAAGACTAAAACAGATCTAAAAACAATAAAAAGGATATTCGTGATACCTCTAACCTGGCTCTGATACCAGCTGATGCGAGACGCGGAAGCAACTTCGGATCTAGAGGAACACGATAAAGATTTGATGGAGTTGAACCCGAACTTGGACCACTCAAGAACAGATTTAACGGTAGAGGACGCCACAATCAAGTATGTGTGCTTGATTGATAAGTCACGAACAGCCTAGGATCAGCTCTAGGATGTTCAACTTAGCTTTCACAAGCTAAGGGAATTTGCCACAAGGAATGGACGAAATTCTGGAAATTTTATTCAATACTCTCAAAAACTGAATGTAACATGCGGCTTGAGGCTATTAATAGCCGTGACTAAGACCTAATAGACTGGAAAGATAACAAGGAAAGTTCGGCCAGGCCCTTGGGCCTCCACTTGACCGAAAGCTAGCCCAACTAACTATAGATCTTAAGCGTCGGGGGCGTTGCCCCCGAACCCCCACCGGGGGCGCAGCGAAGCCCCCGGGCCCCCAAGCCAGGGGCGCGTCGCCCCCTTGGACCCCCGACTCGCTGACCGGGCAGCGAGATCCCCGTACGGCTCAGCGAGGGCACTTAACTGCAGCTTGGCCAGCTATTTGGAGCTTGAACACTTGCATCTTCAATTGTAAGCAGCATTTTAGTAGTCGTGCAAGGATATTCCAACTCAATTCCTTCAATGGCCGGTTTCTCTTGGATTTGGATGGCACGTACCAAGGCTTGGAGGGACTCCTTGAATCTCTTAGCTCGTGCTCGTGTCACTGGGCCTAGGGGCACCTTCACAGGGTCTACTTGTACACTTTGGGTCTCGTGCTCAATCGCATCATAAACTATGACAAATTTGCCAATAAACTGCCTCAAGACATGGTTCATTAGTCGCATGCAGGTGCTAGGGGCGTTAGTCAACCCAAAAGGCATGACTAGCCACTCATAGAGACCATGCTTAGTTTTGAAGGCCGTTTTCCATCATCGCCTTCTTTCATCCTAATTTGATGATAGCCCACTTCTCAAATCAATTTTGGTGAATATTACAGCACCATCGAGTTCATCGAGCATATCATCTAATCTAAGAATAGAATGACGATACTTAACAGTAATGGCATTGACGGCCCTACAGTCAGTGCATATGCGCCAAGTACCATCCTTTTTGGGGACAAGTACCACAGGCACAGCACAAGGACTGAGACTCTCTTTTACCCAACCCTTACCTAATAGGCCATCATCAACTTGCCTTTGAAGCTCCTTTGTCTCCTCAGGACCCATGCGGTAGGCAGGTTTGTTGGGTAGTGGTGCTTCAGGAATGAGGTCGATTTGGTGCTCAATCCCTCGAATGGGTGGTAAGCCATCAGGGACCTCGTTGGGGAAACATCCTCAAATTCCTGTTTGAAGACACGTACCTCTCCATCCTCACTCAGCCATTGAAGGCAATAAGGGTGTGGGTGTCTAGTAGTTGGAAGCCCTAAGCTCTCAACCATGAGTAAGCTTGCCATGTTTGTGCAACTCCCACCGTCGATGATGAGGCTACACACCTTGTCACCTACTTTACAACGGGTGTAAAACAGGTTCTCCCGTTGTAGTTGCTCGTTCTCCTTAACTCGGGCGGTGAGCACTCGACGTGCCACCAAGCACCCTATTTCCCCTTGTGTAGGCGAGCAGTCTTCCTCAGTAGAGTCTTCATCCAGGCAGTCGTCTTTGGTCAAATCGGGTATCTCCTCACAGTCGTCATCATCGGACACGATCTCGCTATTGTGAGTGATTAACATGACCCGTTGGTTTGGACATTGAGATTGAATATGCCCAAACCCTTGGCACTTAAAGCATTTGATGTCCCTACTCCTAGTCTTAGGAGTCTCATGTGGTGCCTTCGAAGTAGACTTGGATGTATCGATAACTTTGTTAGGGGTAGAATTGGAATTTCGGTTAGGAGCATTACCTTGAATTCAGCTTGAAGAAGTTGGTGTGGCCGAATATCCAGCTTCGTGGGTCGCCCTCCGTGGTTGGTTGCCCTTCCATGAGGTGGAGTTTGAAAACTGGAAGGTACGGGCTCCTCGCCTTAGTCTCTTTCCCCTCTCGGCCTTGATAGCGAGTTCAAGAAGGTCATGCATGTCCACATAGTGTTGAATCTCTAAGGCTTCTTGAAGGTCTGGGTTGAGACCTTGAAGAAATCTAGCCATGGTTGCTTCGCTATCTTCTTGAAGGTTCGCCCTCATCATGGCTATCTCGATCTCTTTGTAGTAGTCCTCCACACTCATGTTGCCTTGAGTGAGGGTTTGAAATTTGGAGTGGAGATCTCGGTTGTAGTAGCTTGGAACGAATCGCTTTCATATCAATGCCTTGAGCTCTCGCCAAGTTCAGACTCGCGGTTCTCCCATTCTCCTCCAATGGGTCCTCACTTGGTCCCACCAAACTAGGGCATAGTCGGTGAACTCAACGGTAGCAACTTTGACTTTTTTCCCTCGCCATAATCGTAGCAGTCGAAGACCATTTCGATGCAGCCTTCCCACTCCAAATACGCCTTAGGGTCACTCTTCCCTTTGAACGCGGATACTTGAATCTTAAGTCCCTTTAGCTCGTTCTTGGGCGTGATACGTTCCTCGATCAACACGTTTCGAGACGCGTAGCACGTTTGCCCAAGGATCTAGCGAGGTTGTCCAACGCTTGGTTCGCGGAACCTAGAATCAAACGGACGACACGATTTGACTTAGGTGGTAGACGACACTCCGATGAAGGTGAATACTCTAGGGGAATAGGTCGGATGAACAATCAAGGACAGGATGCAAGATTGCTCAATAACCCTTGCCAAAGCAAGTTAAAGGCTCGAATTCTCTAGGAAGAAAACGAAAGTACTAAGAATTTTATTCATAAAACTTGTGTCTTTAACCTTACAAAGCTAGCCTATTTATAGGCTAGAGATAACAAGAAAACCCTAAAGACACCCTAAAGGGAAAAGTCGGCCAGCTTGTCTTCAAGATGGGCCGGCCCATGCCTTCTACTAAGCAACTAATCCAACTAAATAAATAACAACGACTAAGGCCCTACTCGGCCGACTCACAAAGAGGCCCACTTGATTCTTCATGGGCTTGGATCAAAGTGTAAGTTGCTTGATTGACTCTTTCCAAGCCTTCAATATCTCTATGGGCTCCATGTTGATCTTGGACAACTCGAACAAGGGTTTGGAGGGATTCTTTGAAGAGCTTGGCCCGTGCACGTGTGACAGGGCCCAATGGGACTCGGACTGGGCTCTGGTTCATGCACACATCAGTCCCCTCCTCTTGAGAAGGATTTGCCCTCAAATATGGATCCTCCTCACCAAGAAATGGGCTCAGGTCCGCGACATTGAAGGTCACGCTAACATTGTACTCCCCAGGTAGCTCCAATTTGTATGCGTTGTCATTGACTCGCTGGAGCACCCGAAATGGTCCATCACCTCTTGGGGATAATTTGCTGTGACGTTGCTTGGGAAATCGCTCTTTCCTCAAGTGTAGCCAAACCCAATCTCCAGGCTCAAAAATCATCTTGCGTTTGTTGGCTTGCTGGATGTATTGCTGCGTACGCTTCTCAATGTTTGCATGTAACCTGCGCACAAAATCAGCTTTCTTTTTCCCATCTAAGCTGGTGTGCTCAGAGGAAGGTAAGGGCACCAAATCAAGGGGGGTCAGGGGGTTGAAGCCATAAACAATCTCAAAGGGAGAATATTGTGTTGCACTATGCACAGTTCGATTATAGGCAAATTCAACACGAGGTAAGCATTCTTCTCAAGACTTAAGATTCTTTTTGATCAAGGCCCGAAGTAAAGTGCCAAGTGTGCAGTTGACAACTTCAGTTTGTCCATCACTTTGTGGATGACTAGTGGTGGAGAATAATAGCCTAGTGCCCAATTTGGACCACAAAGTCTTCCAAAAATAACTCAGGAACTTTACATCTCTGTCACTAGGCATGCCATGCAGACGAACAATCTCCTTAAAGAATAAATGTGCGATGTGAGATGCATCGTCAGTTTTGTGACAGGGGACAAAATGAGCCATCTTAGAAAATCGATCAACCACTACAAATATGGAGTCATTACCCCTTGGCGATCTAGGCAAACCTAGTACAAAGTCCATAGACAAGTCAACCCAAGGATGGTGAGGAATAGGTAATGGGGTATACAAGCCATATGGATTTGTCTTAGACTTTGCCTTGTGACAAGTAGCACACCTACCAACCATGCGTTCAACATCCCTACGCATATGGGGCCAGTAAAAGTGCTCTTGTAACATGGCCAGAGTCTTGGCAATGCCAAAGTGGCCCATGAGACCGCTACTATGTGCCTCTCGAATCAAAAGATCACGAATGGAAGAATTAGGCACACACAGTTTATCTACATGGAATAGAAAGCCATCATGCAAAAAGTACTTTCCATGCGGGTTCTTAACACAAGCAGCATAGATATCACCAAAGTCATGATCATGTGTGTAGAGTTCCTTAACCATTTCGAACCCAAGTAACTTGGCATCAAGACAGGCAAGCAAGGAGTGTCTACGTGACAAGGCATCAGCTACCACATTTGTCTTACCAGTCTTGTACTTAATCACATAAGAAAATGTGTCAATGAAGCTTACCCATTTGGCATGTCTCTTGCTTAACTTGGGTTGCCCTTTGAGGTACTTCAATGACTCGTGGTCAGTGTGTATCACGAACTCCCGAGGGCGAAGATAATGTTGCCAGGTTTCCAAGGCCTCACTAAGGCGTACAACTCCTTGTCGTACGTGGGGTAGTTTAGTGCAGCTCCTCCCAACTTCTCGCTAAAAAAGGCACACGGCCTCTTGTCTTGCATAAGGACTGCTCCAATACCTACACCAGAGGCATCACATTCAATTTCAAAGGTATTGTTAAAGTTTGGTAATGCTAACACAGGTGCATGTGTGAGTGTGTCCTTGAGGGCGAGAAATGCTTGTTCTTGTGATTCTCCCCAGTGGAACTTGTCATTCTTCTTTGTCACGGCGGTCAATGGGGCAGCAATAGTGCTAAAATTTTTGACAAATCGTCGGTAAAAGCCCGCCAATCCAAGAAAGCTGCGCACGTCAGGAACGGATGTGGGAGTTGGCCATTGCTCGATGGCCTCAATCTTGGATTTGTCCACCTTGATGCCCTGCGAACTCACCACATAGCCTAGAAACACAAGCTCGTTAGTACAAAAGGTGCACTTCTTGAGGTTAGCGTATAGACTCGCCTGTCGAAGTGTCTCAAGAACTAATCGTACATGCTCCAAGTGCTCATGCTCACTACGACTATAGATCAAGATGTCATCAAAGTAAACAATGACAAATTTGCCAATAAAATGTCTCAAAACATGGTTCATTAGTCGCATGAAGGTGCTTGGGGCATTAGTCAAACCAAAAGGCATGACTAGCCACTCATAGAGACCATGTTTGGTTTTGAAGGCTGTTTTCCACTCATCGCCTTCTTTCATCCTAATTTGATGATAGCCACTCCTTAAGTCGATTTTGGTGAAAATAATAGCACCATCGAGTTCATCAAGCATATCATCAAGTCTAGGAATGGGATGCCGATACTTGACAGTGATAGCATTTATAGCCCGGTAGTCAGTGCACATGCGCCAAGTACCATCCTTTTTAGGGACAAGGACCACAGGCACAGCGCAAGGACTTAGACTCTCTTTCACCCAACCCTTACCTAGTAGGCCATCAACTTGCCTTTGCAGCTCCTTGGTCTCCTCAGGGCCCATGCGGTAGGCAGGTTTGTTGGGTAGTGGTGCTCCAGGAATGAGGTCGATTTGGTGCTCAATCCCTCGAATAGGTGGTAAGCCATCAGGGACTTCGTCGGGGAAAACATCCTCAAATTCCTGCAAGAGAGCAACCATACTCGCAGGCAATGCCTTATCGAGTTCAGTAACATCTAAAAGCACATGTTTGCAAATCATGAGAAGTACAGGTTGATCAGAATTGACAACTTTCCTAACGTTCTTAGCCTTAATGATCATGTTTTGCTTCCTAGTGGTAGGTGCAGTGAGTGATTTGTCACGCGTAACACTAGGTGTGCTCCCTTGACCCTTGGTCGATGGCTCACTTGCAGGAGTAGAGCCGTTGCCAGGGTCGACCGCCTTTTGTTTCCTCCTTTGCCGGTCTTGTTCACACTCTCTTTGTAGCTTAAGTTGGTCCTCATACACTTGTGCAGGTGTGAGTGGTGTGAGAACCTTGCGTTTGCCATCATGCAAGAGTGTGTACTTGTTGGCCCTTCCGTCGAATGTGACGTGTTTGTCAAATTGCCAGGGTTGACCCAAGATAACATGGGTAGCATGCATAGGCACGACGTCACAAACAACTTCATCGGTGTAAGTTCCAATGGAAAAAGGAATGCGTACCTGTCTGAAGACACGTACCTCTCCTTCCTCGCTCAACCATTGGAGGCAATAAGGGTGTGGATGTCTAGTGGTTGGAAGCCCTAAGCTCTCAACCATGAGTAAGCTTGCCACGTTTGTACAACTCCCACCGTCGATGATGAGGCTACACACCTTGTCACCTACCTTGCAACGGGTGTAAAATAGGTTCTCCCGTTGTAGCTGCTCGTCCTCCTTAACTCGGGCAGTTAGCACTCGTCGTGCCACCAAACACCCTACTTCCCCTTGTGTAGGCGAGCAGTCTTCCTCAGCAGAGTCGTCACCCAGGCAGTCGCCTTTGGTCAATTCAGGTAGCTCCTCACAGTCGCCGTCATCGGACACGATCTCGCCAGTGTGAGTGATTAGCATGACCCGTTGGTTTGGACATTGAGATTGAATATGCCCAAACCCTTGGCACTTAAAACATTTGATGTCCCTACTCCTAGTTTTAGGAGTCTCTTGTGGTGCCTTAGAAATAGACCTGGACACATCGGAAACCTTGTTAGGTGTAGAATAGGCATTACGGGTTGAGGCATTACCTTGGATTCGGGGAGAAGAGGTTGGTGTGGTCACACTTCCAACTTCGTGGGTCGCTCTTCGTGATTGGTTGCCCCTCCATGAAGTGGTGTTAGAAGATTGGAAAGTACGGGCTCCTCGTCTTAGCTTCTTTCCCCGCTCGGCCTTAATAGCGAGTTCTAGAAGGTCGTGCATGTCCAAGTAATGTTGGAGCTCCAAGGCTTCTTGAAGGTCAGGATTAAGACCTCTAAGAAACCTTGCCATCGTGGCTTCATTGTCTTCTTGAATGTTGGCCCTCATCATGGCCATCTCGATTTCTTTGTAGTAGTCCTCCACACTCATGCTACCTTGCGTGAGGGTTTGAAGCTTAGAGTGGAGATCGCGATTGTAGTAGTTAGGAACAAATCGCTTGCGCATTAGTGCCTTGAGTTCTCGTCAAGTCCGGACACGTGGTTCCCCCATTCTCCTTCGATTGGTCCTCACTTGGTCCCACCAGACTAGTGCGTAGTCAGTGAACTCCACGGTGGCAACTTTAACCTTTTGTTCCTCGCTGTAGTCGTAGCAGTCGAAGACCATCTCGATACGGCCTTCCCACTCCAAGTAAGCTTCAGGGTAACTTTTGCCTTTGAATGCGGGGACTTGAATCTTAAGCCCCTTGGGTTCGTTTTTGGGCGTGTCCCTTGTAGGCCTCCCAGGTCGCTCCTCATCCTCACTAGCGGAGTAGTCTTCGCCATTTGCTTCTTTGGTGCTGTGGTTACTCCGGTTGTGGGACCTAGAACGAGAGCCTCGTGTAAGGCGCCTGGACAACTCGTCAAAACGAGTGTGTAACGTCTCCATTTGTTGCTCACTGATTCGCCTGAGCTCATTCTTCATCACGGCAAATAACAATGAGGGATCGGTGGTTGCTTGTTGTTGCTCCATGTCTTTTTTTGATGCCCCTGTAAAGGTTAGTAACAAGCAAAGAAAGTGCAAATATAATCCCTACTTCACTCCCTTAGTGTATTCCTCACGCTCGTGTGTGGTGCTCAATTCACTCTATTAGACTTACCAAGTACCTTTATCTGTTGGTTTAGGTAGTTGAGAAATGTTGCTCGAGTCCAATAATCGTCACCAACTTTTTCCCACAAGAGTAAACAAGAGTGAGGGACACAGTTTGGGTGAGATTTTGTGACGGAATGACGGTTTTGGAAGGCTTAGTGATACGAACGTCGCCAACCTTGTGACGAAACCCGTAAAAGATTAGCTTCAGGATCGACAAGAGGACACCAAATTTGAAGCGGATGACCTCAACCCGTTAATCACGTGGTTAACGAACCTTGGTATAATGGTAGAAGACGCCACAACCTAGTGCGATTCTAGATTGATAAGTCACGAACACCTAGAGAAATTCTAATAAGGTATTCAAGAAGCCTTGGAGAAACCAAGAAAACTCTCAAAATCTGATTTATTGATTGAATCCTAAAACCATTGGAAGTGTGGGCTATTTATAGCCTTACATAGAGATGAACAACTAAATGTGGAACTAGTCTTGAGTTGTGGTCTTGACTAAGACTAACAATTGCAGGCTTGACTATTTCCATAAGACTAAAAATTGTGGGCTTGACCAAACCTTATGAGGTCATTGCTTAGGTAAATAACCTTATGAGGTCATCGCTTAGGTAAATAAAGCAAGGCTATGGACCGACCATAAAGCCCTTATTACAAACGACTTAACTAAAACAACAATTGTGATTAGATGGGCAGACGACTTGAGCTTATAAAGCGTGCCCACGCCTTATAATGACTTTGCTGCGATGAAGCTGAATGAACTGCTCGAGCTCATGTAATCCAATGGCATAGCTTAACTCGTATCATTCCCCTCCTCTTGAAAGCAATTTGCCCACAAATTGAAACATGAATGATGATAAGAAAAGTTACATGCCGTCGAGTCAATTTTGTTATGATTACCACAAGTTTCATCCAATGCATAAACCACTTGCTAAGCTGGAAAGTAAACCTTGTTGAACTTTGAATCTCACGAACCAGTTTCAATGTATGCCCAACTTGATCGCTTATGATCATGTGGTAAGGATCCTCAAAGTGATGCGATGTAGATCCTATGAAATCAGACTCCTCAAACTTGAATAAGCTTGCAAAGTATGGAAGCTGACTTGGTGAAGTTGGAGCTTCAAGTGGACTAGGTACAAGATGAACATAGGTATTGTAGTGACCATTGAAGACCTTGCTCCTTGTGTAAACTCGTGGAACGTGGTCGATTCTAATGTCTTGAGGGTACACATAGTTTGATCCTCCAAAGACGTGAACAGCGTTGAAATCATCCGATTCCATGAATGGGAACCAAATTGATCTAACTCCTAGAAGACAAACTCCATGGAAACTCGCAAATTGTACAAGTGACTTTGGGATGGAACATTGTAAGATCAAAGCGATTGCACTTTGCTTGACCTGCACAAAACAAGGAACACTAGACAGAGCAATGTTAAGGTTGTTAGAATGGCAATAAATCCCCTCACTCTCATTTTTGTTGAAACTTAAAATCTCAGTCAATACTTTGGATTTTTCAATCTCTTTCTCATGCTCAATAGCTGTCTTTTTCCTCTCATTATTTTCAACCTCTTTCTCCTTTTCAACTCCCTCGGATTTTATCTCATCAGTCACAATTTCCTCATCTAGCTCTTTTTTCATACTATAATGCTCATGCTCACTTTTCATGTATGCTAGATCAGTACAAAGTTGGTCATAAATAAGTGGTACAAGTGCAGAACGACGACCATTAAATAAGAAGGAATACTTATTAGTATGTCCATCATATTTAACTTCTCGCCTCAACATCCACGCCTTGCCCAGCAACACATGTGTTATTTGAATTGGGACTACATCACACAACACCTCATCCACATACTTGCCAATTTGAATAGGTACAAGTGTGTGCTTAGTAACCCAAACATCACCATGAGCACTCGGCAACTTATACGGTTGAAGATGATCAATAGTTGGAAGATTTAATTTGTGAACCATGATAGCGCTTGCAAGATTGACTTCACAACTCTTATCCATGGCCAAGCTGCATGTTTTATCTTTGACACCACAACGAGTATAAAACCAATCATGCAACTGAGATTTGACGATATCCAATTGTTCATCTACACCACGTAATGCTACTTCTTTGACTCCCTTAGGAACAAGAAGAAGATGTTGTAAGCTAGCTTTTAAATGCCTCGTATTCACCATGATGTATGAGGAAACCTGCAAAAAATTAGTGAAACAAAAGATATTTTTCCTCGCCGCACAAGCTCACATGTTTACACTCGTCACTCGTGTATCACTCAAGTGTTTAAAACACTCTAATTAACTCACCAAGGTATTTTCAAGGCTCCTCGGTCAACTCCTCGAACAAGTTAGAACTCCTTCTAGTGTGGATCGACTTACCAACCAGGGTCACAAGATTGTAGCACTTTGAACGAAAAAAAAAATAAAGGATGAAGGGACTGACCACGACTCAAAGAATGACTCAAAGTTGAATTTTAAGGATCCTAGACAAAACTCTACCCAAAACTGGAATTTTGAGCTGCTGGTTGCTGCATTTTTGGGCAATGTTTTGGTAGATAAATGGACACTTAGAGGATTCAGAATGACACTTAAAACTGACCTAATGATGCACAAAAATTTCCAGAATTCATGATTGGACAGAAATCCCCAATGGTTGCAAAGATGGAATCCGAATGGAAGATGAATTTGTGTTGCGGTAGGACTGTTTTGGAAACTCAAGGCTGATTTTTTTTTTTAAACCATTGGAAACACGGATTAGTCTTCCTATTTACTGGTTCCCACGAATTCTAAGGTCATGTTCAAGATTGGAACTGATTTGGTTCCTTTTGGGAACAAGGGTGGAAAATTTGACTTGAACAGGTTGGAAATTTTGACTTCAATAGGTTGGAAAATTTGACTTGAATAGGCTGAATGTTCTTCTTCTTCCTTTGTTTTTGTTTTCTAATCAGCCAAGAAGAGTCAAATTTCGTGGCTAAAATGTTCTTAGTCAAGAAAGAAGATTATTGTGGTGAAGACAAGGATTTTGGCAGCTGGAATTTTGCAGCCTTGTTGTTTACCAAGATTTGATTCCCAAAACCCAGAAACTTCAAGATTCTTTTAAGAATTCAAGATGTTAATTCCCAGAATTCAAGAAACACAAAATTGAAGATGATTTCCTCCCCAAACAATCCAAGATTTCACGATTTGATCAAGACAGATTTTGGTTGGCTTCAAGAATCCCAACTAAAGTTCCAAGAACTTCAAGATTGTGGTTTTAAACAATCAGGAACTTCAAGAAACCCAAGTTTTGGTCAAGACAGATTTCCAGGAATTTTTGTAAGGTTAGCCAGCTATTTTTTTTTTTTTTGTATGTAAACAAGAACACAAGGTAATAACTAGATAGGACTCTAAAACCCTTGCTACAAACTGATTTTTTTCGGATGAACAGTAACCTCGAATGATCAAATAGAACAAAAGACTGGAATTGAATGGATATAACAGGATAGAAACAAGACTCAAACAAAGAATCAAGAATAAGACACAAAAAAAAAAAGACTGGACCAAACAAGGCTAACCACAGCAATTAAAAACAACTAGACACAAGTTTATGACATAACAAATCTGGAAAAATAACGCAAGAACACGAAGTAACAAATCTGGAAATTGCGGATAGCAACTTAGAACACGAAAACAGAATTTTCGACAACTTGACTCGAAAAGCAAATAAAAAAAAAAGGATATAACGTGATACCTCTTAATTAGCTCTGATTACCAACTGATACGAACGTCGCCAACCTTGTGACGAAACCCGTAAAAGATTAGCTTCAGGATCGACAAGAGGACACCAAGTTTGAAGCGGATGACCTCAACCCGTTAATCACGTGGTTAACGAACCTTGGTATAATGGTAGAAGACGCCACAACCTAGTGCGATTCTAGATTGATAAGTCACGAACACCTAGAGAAATTCTAATAAGGTATTCAAGAAGCCTTGGAGAAACCAAGAAAACTCTCAAAATCTGATTTATTGATTGAATCCTAAAACCATTGGAAGTGTGGGCTATTTATAGCCTTACATAGAGATGAACAACTAAATGTGGAACTAGTCTTGAGTTGTGGTCTTGACTAAGACTAACAATTGCAGGCTTGACTATTTCCATAAGACTAAAAATTGTGGGCTTGACCAAACCTTATGAGGTCATTGCTTAGGTAAATAACCTTATGAGGTCATCGCTTAGGTAAATAAAGCAAGGCTATGGACCGACCATAAAGCCCTTATTACAAACGACTTAACTAAAACAACAATTGTGATTAGATGGGCAGACGACTTGAGCTTATAAAGCGTGCCCACGCCTTATAATGACTTTGCTGCGATGAAGCTGAATGAACTGCTCGAGCTCGTGTAATCCAATGGCATAGCTTAACTCGTATCACTTAGGGGCGGTGGACAGATTTGGAAAATATTGCCAAGAAAGGAAACTCCAAGAATCCTAAGATGTAGGAGTGGTTTCCTAAAGTGGTTGAGAGAATATAGGAGAGTATCCTAAAATGGAGGAGAAAATATAAGGGAGTGTTCAAGTATTGTACTTGTCTCCTAAACTAATTTGGAGACAGGTTAGAGTTGGGACTCCTAAACAGATTTGGTTCCCCCCTCAACCGAAATTTCCAGAATTCCTTCCTCCTTGAAACCCTTCCCTAAGTCGGCTATACTCCTTATAAAACTCCCTCTTCACAACCGCAACTTGCCCAAGCAATTCGGCTCTCTCTCTATTCCAAGAAACAAGCAATTCGGCCCTCTCTCCTACAAGACAGGTTTGGTTCTTGTTACTCAAGCAATTCGGGTCCCATGGACTCCCAAGGTAAAGCAAGTATTGTTACTCAAGAATCTCCCAAGAAATTCACTCCTAAACCAAGAAAGCCTCGTATGGATGCAAGATCTTACAAAAAACTCTTTATTCGGAGAGAAGTGCAAGTCTTCAAGACCCAAGATGATCAAGATCCTCAAGAATCCCAAAAGGTAGTACAAGTAATCAAAGTTCAAGGTGATCAAGAAGTTCAAGAAGAGGTTGGCCAAAACTTTTGAATTCTTTTCTTTTCTCTTGCTGTAATTTTCTGGTTTGGGTTGGAACAAGAAGTAACAAGACAGGTTTGACAATAATAATACGGCTTCCTTCTTTGTTTCTTGTTGTCCGAATTTTTTTTTCTCTTTTCTCTTGCATTTTTTTTTTTGTTTTTTTTTTGACTTAAAGACAACACAAGTTCTTGTCCAAACGAGTAGAAATCCCAAAAATAAAGTCAGCCCTCAACACGCAAGAACCACCCAACTTCCTCAAACTAACAAGGTTTCTCCAAGACTTTCAAGAATTTCAAGATAGCGGTCAAGAACTACAAGAACCTTAGAAACCTTGTAGATTTTCTTCAAGATTCACCAACCCAACAAGTTTTTGTATCCCAAATCAGTTTAGGCAAGCTACGCACACAACTTGGATAACAATAACTACTTGGACAGATTTGACAACAAAGAAAAAAAACCCTAGCCGCGAAATTGGGGAAACCCTAGCGGTCTTTTTTTTTTTTTGCAGATTCGGCTATGACCCAAAGCTGGCAGAATTAATGCAACTAACACCACAAAACCTGGTCAGATTAGGCTAGCAACAATAACGACCACTTTGGACAGAATTGGACATCAAATCGTGACAACACAACCGCGGCAGAATTGAAGGCACAAACGACTCAAACAACAAGTGTCGAACAGATTTGGTGAACACAATACCGACCAGAATTGATGCAACCAAACGCAACTACACGACCAGAATTTTTGACAACAAAAGAAAGAAAACGGCACAACACAGCAACAAAGCTAACGAACAGTTTTTTTTTTTTTTTTGTTAACACGGCACAAACGGACAGATTTGGACTCGACTTCAACAACAAACAATGACCAGAAAATTTTTTTTTTTTAGACAAGTGCAGCGGAAATAAGGAAAACTAAGACAAAACTACGGATATAACGGAAGATACCTCCACCAAAGCTCTGAAGCCAACTGATACGTTCCTCAATCAACACGTTTCTAGACACGTAGCACGTTTGCCCAAAGATCTAGCGAGGTTGTCCAACGCTTGGTTCGCGGAACCTAGAATCAAACGGACGACACGATTTGACTTAGGTGGTAGACGACACTCCGATGAAGGTGAATACTCCAGGGGAATAGGTCGGATGAACAATCAAGGACAGGACGCAATATTGCTCAATAACCCTTGCCAAAGCAAGTTAAAGGCTCGAATTCTCTAGGAAGAAAACGAAAGTACTAAGAATTTTATTCATAAAACTTGTGTCTTTAACCTTACAAAGCTAGCCTATTTATAGGCTAGAGATAACAAGAAAACCCTAAAGACACCCTAAAGGGAAAAGTCGGCCAGCTTGTCTTCAAGATGGGCCGGCCCATGCCTTCTACTAAGCAACTAATCCAACTAAATAAATAACAACGACTAAGGCCCTACTCGGCCGACTCACAAAGAGGCCCACTTGATTCTTCATGGGCTTGGATCAAAGTGTAAGTTGCTTGATTGACTCTTTCCAAGCCTTCAATATCTCTATGGGCTCCATGTTGATCTTTGACAACTCGAACAAGGGCTTGGAGGGATTCTTTGAAGAACTTGGCCCGTGCACGTGTGACAGGGCTCAATGGGACTCGGACTGGGCTCTGGTTCATGCACACATCAGGCGTGTCCCTTCTAGGCTTCTCGGGTCGCTCCTCGTCCTCACTAGCGGAGTAGTCTTTGCTATGCGCCTCTTTGGTGCCATGGTTACTCCGGTTGTGGGATCTCACACGAGAACCTCATGTGAGACTTCTGGATAACTCGTCAAAATGAGTATGCAACTCCTCCATTTGTTGCTCACTGATTCTCCTAAGCTCATTCTTCATTGCGGCGAACAATAATGAGTGATCGGTGGTTGCTTGTTGTTGCTCCATGTCTTTCTTGATGCTCTGCAAAAGGTTAGTAACAAGCAAAGAAAATGCAAGTATAACCTCACTTCACTCCCTTAGTGTATCACTCACGCTCGTGTATAGTACTCAGATCGCTCTATTAGACTTACCAAGTACCTTTACTTGTTGGTTTAGGTAGTTGAGAAATGTTGCTCGAGTCCACAATCGTTACCAACCTTCCCGTAAGAGTAACCAAGAGTGTATGACACAGATGGGGATGGAAAATGAGGGGAAATGGATAGAATTGGGAAAGAAAGGAAAAAGGAAACCCTAGCTCTCTAAAGTGTAGGAGTAGTTTCCTAGAATGGATGAGAGAGTATAGGAAAGTTTCCTAAAATGGGTGAGAAAATATAGGGAAGTTTCCTAAAGTGGATGAGAAAATATAGGAGAGTTCCCTAAAATGGATGAGAAAATATAGGAACAGTTATCCAAGTGTTGTACTTAGTTTCCTAAATTGATTTGGAAAACAAGTTAGTGTTGGAAACCGTTTAGAAAACCTTACTAAAAAAATGATTTAAAAACTATAGTTACTGATAAAATATTGTTAAAAGTAACATAGTAAAGAAATATATAGGAAAACGAGTGCACAGGAATAGAATAATGCCTAAGTAATTTTTTTTCTGGGTTTTCACAGGGACAACTTGCTTTGACGCTGCTTAGGAAACCTCTCTTTCCTCAGGTGTAGATAGACCCAATCTCCAGGTTCAAAGATCATCTTATGACGGTGCTTGTTGGCTTGCTGGATGTATTGCTGGGTACGCTTCTCAATGTTCGCCCGAACGGCTTCATGTAACCTGCGCACAAAATCAACTTTCTTTTTCCCATCTAAGTTGGTTTGCTCAGAGGAAGGTAAGGGTGCCAAATCAAGGGGGGTCAGCGGGTTAGAGCCATAAACAATCTCAAAAGGTGAGTAGTGTGTAGCACTGTGAACAGTTCGATTGTAGGCAAATTCAACATGAGGCAATCACTCTTCCCAAGTTTTAAGATTTTTTTTAATCAAAGCCTGAAGTAGTGTGCCAAGTGTGCGATTGGCAACTTCAGTTTGTCCATCGCTTTGTGGATGACTGGTGGTGGAGAATAATAACCTAGTTCCAAGTTTAGACCACAAAGTCTTCCAAAAGTAACTCAGAAATTTGACATCTCTATCACTAACAATGGTCCTAGGCATACCATGCAGACGGACAATTTCTTTGAAGAACAAATTAGCAATATGAGATGCATCGTCAGTTTTGTGACAGGGGATAAAATGAGCCATCTTAGAGAATCTATCAACCACGACAAAGATGGAGTCATTTCCCCTAGGTGACCTAGGGAGTCCTAAGACGAAGTCCATGGATAAATCTACCCAAGGATAGTGGAGAATAGGCCATTGGGTATACAGGCCATACGGGTTTGTTTTAGACTTCGCCTTGTGACAAGTGACACATCTACCAACCATGCGCTCAACATCTCGATGCATGTGAGGCCAGTAGAAATGCTCTTGTAACATGGCTAGAGTCTTAACCATGCCAAAGTTTCTCATAAGACCACCACTATGTGC
The DNA here is from genome assembly GCF_036785885.1 of Coffea arabica. Classification (NCBI taxonomy): domain Eukaryota; kingdom Viridiplantae; phylum Streptophyta; class Magnoliopsida; order Gentianales; family Rubiaceae; genus Coffea; species Coffea arabica. The sequence goes on from NC_092326.1 coordinate 21,585,739, forward strand.
CTCCCTAACCAAAAGATCACAGACGGAAGAATTAGGCACACACAGTTTATCCACATGAAATAGGAATCCATCATGCAAAAAGTACTTTCCATGTGGGTTCTTAACACACGTAGCATATATGTCACCAAAGTCAGGGTCATGTGTGTAGATCTCCTTAATCATCTAGAACCCTAATAACTTAGCATCAAGGAAGACAAGCAAAGAATGTCTACGCGATAAGGCATTAGCTACCATATTCGTTTTACTAGTCTTGTACTTAATCACATAGGAAAAGGTGTCAATGAAGCTTACCCATTTGGCATGTCTCTTGCTCAACTTAGGTTGCCCCTTGAGAAACTTCAATGACTCGTGATCAGTGTGTATCACGAACTCCCGAGGGCGAAGATAGTGTTGCTAGGTCTCCAAGGCCCTTACCAGTGCGTACAACTCCTTGTCATATGTTGGGTAGTTTAAGGCAGCTCCTCCCAGTTTTTCACTAAAGAAGGCACAAGGCCGTTTGTCTTGTATGAGGACAGCGCCAATACCTACACCAGAAGCATCACACTCGATTTCAAAAGTCTTATTAAAGTTTGGTAATGCTAAAATAGGTGCATGTGTGAGTTGTTTTTGAGGGTAAGAAATGCTTGTTCTTGGGCTTCCCCCCAATAGAACTTGTCATTCTTCTTGGTCACGGCGGTTGAAGTCCTTGACAAAGCGTCGGTAGAAACCCGCCAATCCCAGAAAGCTGCGTACCTCAGGGACAGATGTAGGAGTTGGCCATTGCTCGATGGCCTTAATGTTGGACTTGTCTACTTTGATACCCTGCAAACTCACTACATAGCCCAAAAACACAAGTTCATTAGTACAAAAGGTGCACTTCTTAAGGTTAGCGTATAGACGCGCCTTTCGAAGTGTCTCAAAAACTAGTTTCACGAGCTCCAAGTGTTCCTGTTCACTGCGACTATATATCAGAATATCATCAATGATACGAATGCGCGGATCTAGACGAACAATCAAGTTGAAAAAGGCTGCACGTATGACCCCTCTAAACCCCGAGTTGATGAACTAAGATGAATCTCAACCCAACAACTAACGATTTAGTGAACCAACGGTTTGGGTAGAAGAACGCCACAATCAAGGAGTATACTTGATTGATAAGTTCAATTTGAATAAATTAAGAAAACTCTCAAGTATTCAAGCAAAGCTCTCTTGGAAGAGAAAAGTGAATAAACTCACAAATATTATGTAATTTCTGACCCCCTTAACAAGGAGGAAGTATGGCTATTTATAGCCTTTACAAGAATTATCCCTAATCCCAAAATTGACTAAACTAACCCTACCAATTAATGAAAAGGATTCGGCCAGCCCTAAGTTCATAATGGACTGACTTTAATTAATATTTAACTATGAAAGGATAAATAATAGAACTAACTTAACTCCTCCTTAAGCGTGACCCCTATGTGAAGGCACGCCTAACTAGCAACAGGCGCTGGAGGGTCTTCTACTTGGAGCAAAGTGTAAAGTTTTGAATCTTCATTTTCCAAACCTTCAATAATCTTTAAATCTTCTCCAATGCGACCTTGGATTGTACTCACAAGGGCTTGTAAAGATTCACACATCTTTTTGGCACGAGCTCTTGTAACTGGACCACTTGGTACTTGAATGACTTGTGCAACTTGTGTTTGACCAGCCTTGAGCCCCTCATCAATCCCCTCCTCTTGAAGGCGATTTGTCCCCAAATCAAGCTCGTCATCTGCATGAAAAGGACTCAAGTCAGCCACATTGAATGTAGCATGTACTCCATACTCACCTGGAAGGTCAAGTTTGTAGGCATTATCATTGATGCGCTCCACAACTTGAAATGGGCCATCACCCCGTGGAAGTAGTTTGTTGCGTCTTTGGATTGGAAAACGCTCCTTTCTCATGTGTATCCAAACCCAATCACCTGGTTCAAACACCATCTTGCGACGTCCCTTGTTGGCACTTTGGATGTATTGAAGGGTACGTTTCTCAATATTAGCTCCAGCTTTGGTATGCAAATCCCGCACGAACTCAGCCTTTTTCTTACCATCTAAGTTAACTCTCTTAGAAATAGGTAAAGGAGACAAGTCTAAAGGTGTGAGAGGGTTAAATCCATAAACAATTTCAAAAGGTGAAAATTGAGTAGAAGTATGCACAGTGCGATTATATGCAAATTCAACATGAGGCAAGCAATCTTCCCAAGATTTAATGTTCTATTTAATAATTGCGCGCAACAATGTAGATAAAGTCCGATTAACCACTTCAGCTTGTCCATCAATTTGTGGGTGACTAGAAGTAGAAAAAAGCAATTTAGTCCCTAGTTTACACCACAAAGTCTTCCAAAAGTAGCTAAGGAACCTTACATCCCTATCAGAAACAATGGTACGAGGTACCCCATGTAAACGCACTATGTCTCTAAAGAATAAATCAGCCACATGTTTAGCATCATCAGTTTTATGGCAAGGAATGAAGTGAGCCATCTTTGAGAAACGATCAACTACCACATAAATGGAATCATGCCCTTGTCTAGTTCTAGGCAATCCAAGTACAAAGTCCATAGACAAATCTACCTAAGGTTCATGTGGGATGGGTAAAGGAGTGTAGAGTCCATAAGGATGTACCTTTGACTTTGCTTGGTGACAAGTTACACACCTTTGTGTATGCCTCTCGACATCCCTCTTCATGCGAGACCAGTAGAAATGCTCTTGGAGAATTGACAAGGTCTTGGCCACTCCAAAATGTCCCATGAGGCCTCCACCATGAGCCTCTCTAACCAACAAAAGTCGCAAGGAGCACATTGGTATACATAGTTTACCTTTGTAGTACAAGAACCCCTGCGACACAGAATAATGCTCACGAGTAACCCGTGGCAAGGTGGTGAAAATCTCACCAAAGTCTAGGTCAGCTGTATATAAATCCTTAATGAATTCAAAGCCAAGCAACTTAGTGTCTAGTGTAGTGATTAGTGTATACCTTCTAGAAAGTGCATCCGCCACTGCATTAGTCTTTCCAACCTTATATTTGATGACAAAAGCAAAACTATCAATGAAAGCCACCCACCTCGCATGCCTTTTGATCAATTTGGTTTGTGATTTGATGTGTTTGAGCGATTCATGATCAGTGTGGAGTATGAATTCCCGAGGTCTGAGGTAGTGTTGCCAAGTTTGGAGAGCTCGCACCAAGGCCATCAACTCCTTGTCATAAGTTGAGTAGTTCAACGAAGCACCATTCAACTTCTCACTAAAGTAGGCCACTGGTTTCCCCTCTTGAATGAGCACAGCTCCAATACCTACACTAGAAGCATCACACTCTACTTCAAAAGCCTTGTCAAAATTAGGTAAACTTAATACAGGTGCATGTGTGAGCTTGTGTTTAAGTAATTCGAAAGACTTAGCTTGTTCTTCTTCCCATTGGAATGTCACATTTTTCTTGATAATGGCTGTAAGTGGGGCAGCAATGGTGCTGAAATCCTTGACAAAGCGTCTATAAAAGCTTGCCAAGCCATGAAAACTCCTTACCTCATTTACACTGGTTGGTATTGGCCACTCATTTATGGCCTTCACCTTTTCTTGGTCAACTCGTATTCCCTGGTCACTCACAACATAACCTAGGAAGACAAGTTGATTAGTGCAAAAGTACACTTCTTAAGGTTAGCATAGAGGCTCGCCTTTCGAAGTGCATCTAAGACCATTCGTACATGCACAACATGCTCTTCTGCACTCTTACTATAGATCAAGATGTCATCAAAGTAGACTACCACAAATTTACCAATAAAAGAACGCAAAACATGGTTCATTAACCTCATGAAGGTACTAGGTGCATTAGTTAAGCCAAAAGGCATGACCAACCACTCATACAGACCATGTTTTGTTTTAAATGCTGTTTTCCACTCATCCCCTTCTTTCATTCGTATTTGGTGATAACCACTTTTCAAGTCAATCTTAGTAAATATAATAGCACCATGTAACTCATCAAGCATGTCATCTAATCAAGGTATGGGATGGCGATACTTTACCGTTATGGCATTTATGGCTCTACAATCAGTGCACATCCTCCATCCTCCATCTTTCTTTGGCACAAGTAGGACAAGTACAGCACAAGGACTTAGACTCTCTTGAATCCAGCCCTTACTAAGCAAGTCCTCTACTTGCCTTTGTTGCTCCTTAGTTTCCTCCGGATTAGTCCTATATGGTGCCTTATTAGGAAGGGAAAAACCAGGAATGAAATCAATTTGATGTTCAATTCCCCTCAAAGGTGGCAACCCATTAGGTATATAGCCTCAGGAAATACATCTTGGTACTCCTGTAAAAGGTTAGCAATAGCACTAGGCAAAGAAGCACCAAGTTCATTAGTGAGCAAAGACTTTTTACAAAACAAGATAAGCAAAATCTAGTTAGAGTGCAAAGCCTTTCTCACATCTCTAGTTCTAGCAAGCATGATGGATTTTCTCTCCTTTTTTCCTTCAATGGCCGAATGTGAAGTGTCAATTTTATGAGAAGATGGTTCGGCCATTTTGCTCTTTGTATCATGCAAATTTTTCTTTTTAATGTCACAATGCATGTCATATTCCTTTTGCAACCCAATTTGGTCCTCATGCACTTGTTGAGGTGTAAGAGGTGCAAGTGTGATCTTTTTAGTATTGTGCACAAAGGAATACTTATTCAAGAATCCATCAAAAATGACCCTTTTATCAAATTGCCATGGCCGACCCAAAATAATATGAGTAGCTTGCATAGGCACAACATCACATAAAACATCATCTTTATATCTACCAATGGCAAAATTAATTAAAACTTGCTTATGAACACGTACCTCACCACTAGTATTCAACCATTGTAGTTTGTAAGGTCGGGGGTGATCACTTGTTGGCAAGTTCAATCGTTCCACCATGAGTGCACTAGCAACATTGGTACAGCTCCTTGGGTCAATTACCAAGCTACAAAGCTTGTCCATCACATGGCACCTTGAGTAAAATATGTTCTCTCGTTGAAGGTCATCTCTACCAGCTTGAGTAGTTAGAGCTCGTCTTGCGACCATACCAACTTTACCATGAGCTGGTATCTCCTCAAATTCCTCATCTTCCTCAACCAAGGGAGGCATGTCCTCACACTCATCCTGATACGCTCCTCGATCCACGGTCGAGACACGTAGCACGTTTGCCCAAGGATCTAGCGGGGATGTCCAACGCTTGGACTGCGGAACCTTTAATCAAACGGACAACACGATTTGATTGAAGGTGGTAGACGACACTCCGATGAAGGTGAATACTCCAGGGGAATAGGTCGGTTGAACAATCAAGGACAGGACGCGAGATTGCTCAATAACCCTTGCCAAGCAAGTTGAAAGGCTCGAATTCTCTATGAAAGAAAACGAATGCACTTAATAATTTTAATCATCCAAAAACTAGTTTTTAACCTTACAAGGCTAGCCTATTTATAGGCTTAATGAAACAACGAAAACCCTAAAGAAACCTAAAGGGGAGGTCGGCTACCTTGTCATCAAGGTGGGCCGGCCTCATGCCTTCTACGGAACAACTAGTCCAACTAAAATGGAAAACAACGACTAAGGCCCTACTCGGCCGATTCGTAAGGAGGCCCACTGGAGTCTTCCTGGGCTTGGACCAAAGTGTAAGTTGCTTGATTGATCCTTTCCAAGCCTTCAATATCTCTATAGCCTCCATGTTGATCGTGGACAACTCGAACAAGGGCTTGGAGGGATTCTTTGAAGAGCTTGGCCCGTGCACGTGTGACTGGGCCCAATGGAACTTGGACTGGGCCCTGGTTCATGCACACATCAGTCCCCTCCTCTTGAGAAGGATTTGCCCTCAAATCTGGATCCTCCTCACCAAGAAACGGGCTCAAGTCCGCGACATTGAAGGTCGCGCTAACATTGTACTCCCCAAGTAGCTTCAACTTGTATGCGTTGTCATTAACCCGTTGGAGCACACGAAAAGGGCCATCCCCTCTGGGGGATAATTTGCTTTGTCTCTGCTTGGGGAACCTCTCTTTGCGTAAGTGTAACCAAACCCAATCACCAGGCTCGAAAATCATTTGGCGGCGGTGCTTGTTAGCCTGCTGGGTGTATTGCTGAGTACGCCTTTCAATGTTTGCTCGAACGGCTTCATGTAACCTGCGCACAAAATCGGCCTTCTTTTCCTCATCTAAGCTCGTGTGCTCAGAGGAAGGTAAGGGTACTAAATCAAGAGGGGTCAGTGGGTTAAAGCCATAAACAATCTCAAAAGGGGAGTAGTGTGTAGCACTGTGAACAACTCGATTGTAGGCAAATTCAACATGAGGCAAACACTCTTCCCAAGTCTTAAGATTCTTTTTAATCAATGCCCGAAGTAGTGTGCCAAGTGTGCGATTGACCACTTCAGTTTGTCCATCGCTTTGTGGATGACTGGTGGTGGAGAATAGTAACCGAGTGCCAATTTTAGACCATAGAGTCTTCCAAAAATAACTCAGAAATTTCACATCCCTATCACTAACAATGGTCCTAGGCATACCATGCAGACGGACAATTTCCTTGAAGAATAGAGTAGCAATATGAGATGCATCGTCAGTTTTGTGACAGGGAATAAAATGAGCCATCTTAGAAAACCTATCAACCACCACAAATATGGAGTCATTACCCCTTGGCGATCTAGGCAATCCTAGAACAAAGTCCATAGACAAGTCAACCCAGGGATGGTGAGGGATAGGTAATGGGGTATACAAGCCATATGGATTTGTTTTGGACTTTGCCTTGTGACAAGTAGCACACCTACCAACCATGCGTTCAACATCCCTACGCATATGGGGCCAGTAAAAGTGCTCTTGTAATGTAGCCAGAGTCTTGGCAATGCCAAAGTGGCCCATGAGACCGCCACTATGTGCCTCGCGAATCAAAAGATCACGAATGGACGAGTTAGGCACACACAGTTTATCTACATGGAACAGAAATCCATCATGCAAAAAGTTTTTTCCCTGCGGATTCTTAACACACACAGCATAGATATCACCAAAGTCATGATCATTAGTGTAGAGATCTTTAACCATTTCGAACCCAAGCAATTTGGCATCAAGACAGGCAAGCAAGGAGTGTCTACATGATAAGGCATCAGCTACCACATTCGTCTTGCCAGTCTTGTATTTAATCACATAGGAGAAAGTGTCAATGAAGCTTACCCACTTGGCATGTCTCTTGCTTAGCTTGGGTTGGCCTTTGAGGTACTTCAATGACTCGTGATCAGTATGTATCACGAACTCCCGAGGCCGAAGGTAGTGTTGCCAGGTCTCCAAGGCCCTCACTAAGGCGTACAACTCCTTGTCGTACGTGGGGTAGTTTAGTGCAGCTCCTCCCAATTTCTCGCTAAAGAAGGCACACGGCCGCTTGTCTTGCATGAGGACTGCTCCAATACCTACACCAGAAGCATCACAGTCAATTTCAAAGGTCTTGTTAAAGTTTGGTAATGCCAGCACAGGTGCATGGGTGAGTGTGTCTTTAAGGGCGAGAAACGCTTGTTCTTGTGATTCCCCCCAGTGGAACTTGTCATCCTTCTTTGTCACGGCGGTTAATGGGGCGGCAATAGTGCTAAAGTTTTTGACAAAACGTCGATAAAAGCCCGCCAATCCAAGAAAGCTGCGCACGTCAGGAACGGATGTAGGAGTTGGCCATTGCTCGATGGCCTCAATCTTGGATTTGTCCACCTTGATGCCCTGCGAACTCACAACATAGCCTAGAAACACAAGCTCGTTAGTACAAAAGGTGCACTTTTTGAGGTTAGCGTATAGACGCGCCTGTCGAAGTGCCTCGAGAACTAATCTTACATGCTCCAAGTGCTCATGCTCACTACGACTATAGATCAGAATGTCATCAAAGTAAACAATGACAAATTTATCAATAAAATGTCTCAAAACATGGTTCATTAGGCGCATGAAGGTGCTAGGTGCATTAGTCAAGCCAAAAGGCATAACTAACCACTCATAGAGACCATGTTTGGTTTTGAAGGCTGTTTTCCACTCATCGCCTTCTTTCATCCGGATTTGATGATAGCCACTCCTCAGGTCAATTTTGGTGAAGATAATGGCACCGTCGAGTTCATCAAGCATATCATCAAGTCTAGGAATGGGATGGCGATACTTGACAGTGATAGCATTCACAGCCCGGCAGTCAGTGCACATGCGCCAAGTGCCATCCTTTTTGGGGACAAGGACCACAGGCACAGCGCAGGGACTTAAACTTTCTTTCACCCAACCCTTACCTAATAGGCCATCGACTTGCCTTTGAAGCTCCTTGGTCTCCTCGGGACCCATGCAGTAGGCAGGTTTGTTGGGGAGTGGTGCTCCCGGAATGAGGTCGATTTGGTGCTCAACCCCTCGGATAGGTGGTAAGCCATCAGGGACTTCGTCGGGGAAAACATCCTCAAATTCCTGCAAAAGAGCAACTATGCTCGCAGGCAAAGCCTTGTCGAGCTCAGCAACATCTAAGAGCACATGCTTGCAAATCATGAGAAGTATGGGCTGATTAGAGTTCACCACTTTTCTAACATCTTTAGCCTTAATAATCATGTTGTGCTTCCTAGTGGGAGGTGCGGCAGGTGTTTTGTCACGTCTACCCCTAGGTGTGCTCCCTTGACCCTCGGTTGATGGCTCACTCGTAGACGTGGAGCTTTTACCAGGGTCGACCGCCTTGAGTTTCCTCCTTTGACGGTCCTGTTCACACTCCCTTTGCAAGCGTAGTTGGTCCTCATAAACTTGTGCAGGTGTGAGAGGTGTAAGGACCTTACGTTTGCCATCGTGCAAAAGTGTGTACGTATTTGCTCTTCCATCAAATGTGACGTGTTTGTCAAATTGCCAGGGCCTTCCCAAAATGATATGCGTAGCATGCATTGGCACTACGTCGCACACGATTTCATATTCCCTCTACAGATTGGGTCCCTTGGCAAAGTCGGATAAACTCGTCTTCCTTCCGCTCCTGGACCAGAGGAGGGAAGAATTTCGCGTTGAACTCCCGCATAAAATTCATCCAAGTCCTGGGCATTTGTTCCCGTTCCCATTTTTGCCGAATAACGTTCCACCAGAAACGGGCCGCCCCTTCCAGCTGAAAGACGGCAAAGGTTACCTGCCTCTCCTTGGTATAGTGCAAGGCAGCAAAAATATCTACAATTTTCTCGAGCCACCTTTCGGCGACATCTGGGTCGGGCCCCCCAATGAACTTCGGTGGGGCGAACTTCTGGAATCTCTCAAGAGCCCTATCGTCACTCTCGATGTGGTTGCCAGGGTTTTCAGGGTTAGGGTTCGGGTTTTGGCCCTGTTGCTGCACCACTTGTGCCAGCAGGTTGATCATTTGCTACATGGCGGCAGCTATTTGAACGTTGGGGTCAACCCTCGGTTTAGGGTTGGGTCCAGATGAGATTTCCCCAGCACCCCTGTCCGGCGTGGGTTGCCTACGCTCATGCCCACGTCCCCGGCCACTACGTGTGCCCTTCATTGATCTAAGTCAATCTAAGGTCGAGGTGCAAAGATAATATTAAAGATAATTATAAGCATAAGCAAATAACAAGAGGTACACACAGATCAAGAGCATATATACACACAACTGTACCGAACCAGTCACACAGTAACAGTCAATTAGATACAACCAAAAGAGGTCCATGAAGGTAACAGGGTCAACCAAAAGTACTATAAACGAACTAGATTAAAGGCACAAAAGCAACTAACGAAAGTTATTTCCCTTCAAGGTCTCCATCCCGAATCTACGAGAATGCCACAATTTATATCTTACTCCAGATTAATCATACTTACGAACACCCGAACAAACCACATGAAGTTCCATAGAATCAAATTTCTAGCTCGCCCAAATCCTTTCTAACCTAGACTCTCATTGATTTAGTAACCGGGCACAAGAATCCCAAATAAAATAATTCACAACTCGAGCCGGCCGGTCCCAAGCATAAATCATCCATATTAAAGATTTCTACCCGACATACTTATCTGTCTTCCTCAAGTTCCCTGATAGAGATTTTCCACTTATAACATGATGCGATTGAGCACGAGACCCAAAGTGTACAAGTAGACCCTGTGAAGGTGCCCCTAGGCCCGGTGACACGAGCACGAGCTAAGAGATTCAAGGAGTCCCTCCAAGCCTTGGTACGTGCCATCCAAATCCAAGAGAAACCGGCCATTGAAGGAATTGAGTTGGAATATCCTTGCACGACTACTAAAATGCTGCTTACAATTGAAGATGCAAGTGTTCAAGCTCCAGATAGCGGGCTAAGCTGCAGTTAAGTACCCTCGCTGAGCCGTACGGGGATCTCGCTGCCCGGTCAGCGAGTCGGGGGTCCAAGGGGGCGACGCGCCCCTGGCTTGGGGGCCCGGGGGCGCAACGAACTTTCCTTGTTATTTTTCCAGTTTATTAGGTCTTAGTCACGGCTATTAATAGCCTCAAGCCGCATGTTACATTCAGTTTTTGAGAGTATTGAATAAAATTTCCAGAATTTCGTCCATTCCTTGTGGCAAATTCCCTTAGCTTGTGAAAGCTAAGTTGAACATCCTAGAGTTGATCCTAGGCTGTTCTTGACTTATCAATCAAGCACACATACTTGATTGTGGCGTCCTCTACCGTTAAATCTGTTCTTGAGTGGTCCAAGTTCAGGTTCAACTCCATCCAATCTTCATCGTGTTCCTCTAGATCCGAAGTTGCTTCCGCGTCTCGCATCAGCTGGCATCAGAGCTGGTTAGAGGTATCACGAATATCCTTTTTTATTGTTTTTAGATCTGTTTTAGTCTTCTAAATTCGTAGCTCAAGTGCCCGGGTTTGTCAAGTCCTAAATCTGTCTTGGTTGTTTCCTTGTCAGAAATCTGTCTTTGTTGTTTAGTTGTTGTCCGAAATTTTCTGTCCAGTTTTGTCTTGTGTTTATGTTCTGTTTAAATCCAAAAAAAAAAAAAACTATTGTGATGCATACCTTATTGTCATTCCCTTGAGTCGTTGCTGGAATTAATTTGCTGGGATGCCGAACCTGTTTGCACTTGTTTCTTGAACCTTTGTGTTGTTGCTTTGCAAAACTCGAACATCAAAACCTTATTGGGGAAGTCTTGAGCTTCTTGGATCAAAGAGGTTAATCTTGGCAGTCTTGAAACCTGAAATAAACCTTCAACCGTGATACGAACGTCGCCAACCTTGTGACGAAACCCGTAAAAGATTAGCTTCAGGATCGACAAGAGGACACCAAGTTTGAAGCGGATGACCTCAACCCGTTAATCACGTGGTTAACGAACCTTGGTATAATGGTAGAAGACGCCACAACCTAGTGCGATTCTAGATTGATAAGTCACAAACACCTAGAGAAATTCTAAGGTATTCAAGAAGCCTTGGAGAAACCAAGAAAACTCTCAAAATCTGATTTATTGATTGAATGCCTAAACCATTGGAAGTGTGGGCTATTTATAGCCTTACATAGAGATGAACAACTAAATGTGGAACTAGTCTAGAGTTGTGGTCTTGACTAAGACTAACAATTGTAGGCTTGACTATTTCCATAAGACTAAGAATTGTGGGCTTGATCAAACCTTATGAGGTCATCCCTTAGGTGAACAACCTTATGAGGTCATTGCTTAGGTAAATAACCTTATGAGATCATCGCTTAGGTAAATAAAGCAAGGCTATGGACCATTAAGCCCTTATTACAATGACTTAACTAAAACAACAAATGTGACTAGAGAAGGGTCACACATGGTTCTCTTTGGCGTGCACTACATGGATGACTTTCATTCCTTCATGCTCAAGCCCCTCCATGACCTTGGGAACAATTTCTTGGCCTTGTATCTCATGAACAAGTCCTTGGAGTTCCTCCATCATCTTCTTAGCTCGTGCTCGAGTTACGGGTCCTAGGGGAACTCGAATAGTTCGCAATGGTGTCTCTTGGTTCGTATCATCCCCCTCCTCTTCAAAAGGATTTGTCCTCAAATCAACTTCATCGTCTGCAAGAAAAGGAGATAGATCAGAGACATTGAATGTAGCGCTCACATTGTACTCACCGGGTAGGTCCAGTTTGTAAGCATTGTCATTGATGCGCTTGATGACTTGGAACGGCCCATCTCCTCGGGGAAGTAATTTATTGCGCCTTTGGACTGGGAACCTTTCCTTGCGTAGATGTAACCACACCCAGTCACCAGGTTCAAACACAACGCGTTGGCGTCTCTTGTTAACCCGTTGAGCAACTTGGTCCATCCTTCGCTCAATGTTTAGGCGTACCTGCTCGTGTAATCAGTCCTAGTGGGACTTGAACCTTATCCAATGGCATAGCTTAACTCGTATCATTCCCCTCCTCTTGAAAGCAATTTGCCCACAAATTGAAGCATGAATGATGATAAGAAAAGTTACATGCCGTCGAGTCAATTTTGTTATGATTACCACAAGTTTCATCCAATGCATAAACCACTTGCTAAGCTGGAAAGTAAACCTTGTTGAACTTTGAATCTCACGAACCAGTTTCAATGTATGCCCAACTTGATCGCTTATGATCATGAGGTAAGGATCCTCAAAGTGATGCGATGTAGATCCTATGAAATCAGACTCCTCAAACTTGAATAAGCTTGCAAAGTATGGAAGCTGACTTGGTGAAGTTGGAGCTTCAAGTGGACTAGGTACAAGATGAGCATAGGTATTGTAGTGACCATTGAAGACCTCGCTCCTTGTGTAAACTCGTGGAACGTGGTTGATTCTAATGTCTTGAGGGTACACATAGTTTGATCCTCCAAAGACGTGAACAGCGTTGAAATCATCCGATTCCATGAATGGGAACCAAATTGATCTAACTCCTAGATGACAAACTCCATGGAAACTCGCAAATTGTACAAGTGACTTTGGGATGGAACATTGTAAGATCAAAGCGATTGCACTTTGCTTGACCTGCACAAAACAAGGAACACTAGACAGAGCAATGTTAAGGTGGCAATAAACCCCCTCACTCTCATTTTTGTTGAAACTTAAAATCTCAGTCAATACTTTGGATGTTTCAATCTCTTTCTCATGCTCAATAGCTGTCTTTTTCCTCTCATTATTTTCAACCTCTTTCTCCTTTTCAACTCCCTCGGATTTTACCTCATCAGTCACAATTTCCTCATCTAGCTCTTTTTTCATACTATAATGCTCATGCTCACTTTTCATGTATGCTAGATCAGTACAAAGTTGGTCATAAATAAGTGGTACAAGTGCAGAACGACGACCATTAAATAAGAAGGAATACTTATTAGTATGTCCATCATATTTAACTTCTCGCCTCAACATCCACGCCTTGCCCAGCAACACATGTGTCATTTGAATTGGGACTACATCACACAACACCTCATCCACATACTTGCCAATTTGAATAGGTACAAGTGTGTGCTTAGTAACCCAAACATCACCATGAGCACTCGGCAACTTATACGGTTGAAGATGATCAATAGTTGGAAGATTTAATTTGTGAACCATGATAGCGCTTGCAAGATTGATTTCACAACTCTTATCAATGGCCAAGCTGCATGTTTTATCTTTGACACCACAACGAGTATAAAACCAATCATGCAACTGAGATTTGACGATATCCAATTGCTCATCTACACCACGTAATGCTACTTCTTTGACTCCCTTAGGATCAAGAAGAAGATGTTGTAAGCTAGCTTTTAAATGCCTCGTATTCGCCATGATGTATGAGGAAACCTGCAAAAAATTAGTGAAACAAAAGATATTTTTCCTCGCCACACAAGCTCACATGTTTACACTCGTCACTCGTGTACCACTCAAGTGTTTAAAACACTCTAATTAACTCACCAAGGTATTTTCAAGGCTCCTCGGTCAACTCCTCGAACAAGTTAGAACTCCTTCTAGTGTGGATCGACTTACCAACCAGGGTCACAAGATTGTAGCACTTTGAACGAAAAAAAAAATAAAGGATGAAGGGACTGACCACGACTCAAAGAATGACTCAAAGTTGAATTTTAAGGATCCTAGACAAAACTCTACCCAAAACTGGAATTTTGAGCTGCTGGTTGCTGCATTTTTGGGCAATGTTTTGGTAGATAAATGGACACTTAGAGGATTCAGAATGACACTTAAAACTGACCTAATGATGCACAAAAATTTCCAGAATTCATGATTGGACAGAAATCCCCAATGGTTGCAAAGATGGAATCCGAATGGAAGATGAATTTGTGTTGTGGTAGGACTGTTTTGGAAACCCAAGGCTGGCTTTTCTTCCTTAATCCTTTGGAAATGAGGATTAGTCTTCCTATTTACTGGTTCCCATGAATTCTAAGGTCAAGTTCAAGATTGGAATTGATTTGGTTGTTTTTGGGAACAAGGGTGGAAAATTTGACTTGAACAGGTTGGAAAATTTGACTTGAATAGGTTGGGAAATTTGACTTGAATAGGCTGAATGTTCTTCTTCTTCCTTTGTTTTTGTTTTATAATCAGCCAAGAAGAGTCAAATTTCGTGGCTAAAATGTTCTTAGTCAAGAAAGAAGATTGTTGTGGTGAAGACAAGGATTTTGGCAGCTGGAATTTTGCAGCCTTGTTGTTTACCAAGATTTGATTCCCAAAACCCAGAAACTTCAAGATTCTTTCAAGAATTCAAGATGTTAATTTCCAGAATTCAAGAAACACGAAATTGAAGATGATTTCCTCCCCAAACAATCCAAGATTTCACGATTTGATCAAGACAGATTTTGGTTGTCTTCAAGAATCCCAACTAAAGTTCCAAGAACTTCAAGATTGTGGTTTTAAACAATCAGGAACTTCAAAAAAACCCATGTTTTGATCAAGACAGATTTCCAGGAATTTTTGTAAGGTTAGCCAGCTATTTTTTTTTTTGTATGTAAACAAGAACACAAGGTAATAACTAGATAGGACTCTAAAACCCTTGCTACAAACTGATTTTTTTTCGGATGAACAGTAACCTCGAATGATCAAATAGAACAAAAGATTGGAATTGAATGGATATAACAGGATAGAAACAAGACTCAAACAAGGAATCAAGAATAAGACACAAAAAAAAAGGCTGGACCAAACCAGGCTAACCACAGCAATTAACAACAACTAGACACAAGTTTATGTCGTAACAAATCTGGAAAAATAACGCAAGAACACGAAGTAACAAATCTGGAAATTGCGGATAGCAACTTAGAACACGAAAACAGAATTTTCGACAACTTGACTCGAAAAGCAAATAAAAAAAAAGGATATAATGTGATACCTCTTAATTAGCTCTGATTACCAACTGATACGAACGTCGCCAACCTTGTGACGAAACCCGTAAAAGATTAGCTTCAGGATCGACAAGAGGACACCAAGTTTGAAGCGAATGACCTCAACCCGTTAATCACGTGGTTAACGAACCTTGGTATAATGGTAGAAGACGCCACAACCTAGTGCGATTGTAGATTGATAAGTCACAAACACCTAAAGAAATTCTAAGGTATTCAAGAAGCCTTGGAGAAACCAAGAAAACTCTCAAAATCTGATTTATTGATTGAATGCCTAAACCATTGGAAGTGTGGGCTATTTATAGCCTTACATAGAGATGAACAACTAAATGTGGAACTAGTCTAGAGTTGTGGTCTTGACTAAGACTAACAATTGTAGGCTTGACTATTTCCATAAGACTAAGAATTGTGGGCTTGATCAAACCTTATGAGGTCATCCCTTAGGTAAACAACCTTATGAGGTCATTGCTTAGGTAAATAACCTTATGAGATCATCGCTTAGGTAAATAAAGCAAGGCTATGGACCATTAAGCCCTTATTACAATGACTTAACTAAAACAGCAAATGTGACTAGAGAAGGGTCACACATGGTTCTCTTTGGCGTGCACTACATGGATGACTTTCATTCCTTCATGCTCAAGCCCCTCCATGACCTTGGGAACAATTTCTTGGCCTTGTATCTCATGAACAAGTCCTTGGAGTTCGTCCCTCATCTTCTTAGCTCGTGCTCGAGTTACGGGTCCTAGGGGAACTCGAATAGTTCGCAATGGTGTCTCTTGGTTCGTATCAAACCGTGTTCTTGTTTTCATGAAACTTTGATCTTGAAACCAAATCTGTCCAAGTTGTTTACGTTAATTGCTGTGAAATTCTGGTCTAAACTAGCTAGATATTGTGTGAAAACACCCCAACAGAAGTCAAAAAAAAATTCTAAGAATGACGGCTCTAGTTTCCAATTTTTGACCAGACTTCAAGTTTTACCAAATCTGATTCAAACTTGGACTTCCAAATCTGAACAACCTCCAATTCTTGACCAGCTTTCAAGTTTTACCAAATCTGATTCAAACTTGGACTTCCAAATCTGAACAGCCCTAGTCTTGGTCAACCTTCAAGCCACCAAATCTGATTCAAACTTGGACTTCCGAATCTGAACAACCTCCAATTCTTGACAGCCTACAAGTTTACCAAATTTGGTGCAAAATCTGACTTCCAAATCTGACCAGCCCCAAAATTTCGAATTTGAACCACTTGGGACTCCCAAATCTAACCAAACTCCAAGGTTTCCAATCCTTGGCAACCCCAAGTGTCCAAATCAGATCAAACTTTCCAATTTCCGAATCTTGAATTCTTGAATTTTCCTAAAACCGTTGGAGCAATTGTGACACCCGATTGGGCTGAGTTTTAGGTAGTAGAGTGCCCATTATTTGAGCAGCCTAAGGCCACCCAAAATACTCCAAAACCCTTACCAAAAAGACCACGGACCAGCAGCTCAACAAATTCCAGAAAATTGGGTTTCGGGTAGAGTTTTCTAGGATTTTCAAAATTTCAGCATTCAAGTTAATTGTCTTACTTTCTTTTGAGTTGTTAGTTATTGTCCAGCTATATTCTGAGTCTTGAGTCGTGTCTAGGTCTTAGTCATTAACCTCCATTTATTGCTACTAGCTTGTGTGTCACTTGTTGACTAGTCAAGAACGTACACTGCGGTGACGCCTGGTTTGTTCAACTCGAGCAACTAGCAAGCCAAGGAATTGCTTGGTAAGATTATTAGAGAGTGATACACTTGAGTGAAACACGAGTGTGAGTGACCTATACATTGTATTAAAAAAAAAAAAGAGGAACTCGTTTTATTTATTTGTTTTGCAGGTGGACTAAATATGTCTAGTGAAGTTGGTGAACAAACCATGGACATCAAACTACAGTTGGAAGCCATGATGAGGGAGTTCAAACGATTGCTTAAGAATGAAATTGAACCATTGCATGATCGAATTGATCAGTTGGAGAACTCGAAACCTCCACCTACCCCGAGTAAGGGCAAAGAATCGGCATACTCAAACGATGAAGAGGAAGCGTTTGAGGGGAGGCACCAAAATGATCAAAGGTTCCAACGTCGAGGAGATGACACCATTAAAGGTGTCAAACTCAAGATTCCCTCATTCCAAGGCAAGTCGGACCCCGAGGCGTACTTGGAATGGGAACGGAAAATTGAGTTAGTCTATGAATGCCACACCTATACGGAGGAGCAAAAGGTGAAACTAGCAGCCGTAGAATTCACTGACTACGCCTCCATTTGGTGGGACCAACTTAGACTAAGCCGAAGGAGAAATCGTGAGAGACCTGTGGAAACTTGGGAGGAAATGAGGAGTCTGATGAGAAAAAGGTTCGTTCCGAGCTACTATAGTCGAGATCTACACCGTCGGCTACAAGCTCTCAACCAAAGGTCCATGTCAGTTGAGGATTATTACAAGGAGATGGAAATGGCCATCATGAAGGCGGATTTGCGTGAAGATGGAGAGGCCACGATGGCTCGTTTTCTACATGGATTGAGGCCCGAGATTGCTGAAGTAGTGGAACTCCAACACTACCTCGACATGAATGAAATGCTAGAGAAGGCGGTTACAATTGAACGGCGCCTCAAGAGGAGGGGTACTGCACGACAAAGCACTACTTATCAAGCTGGAAATTGGCGCACTTCTCAACCAAAAAGGGAGGAGAAGGCCGCAGCTCCTTCTTACCCTCCAAGGCCGAATGGCCTCCCTTCCAAGGCGACGCCTAAGCCTGACTTTAAGGCTAATAATGCAGCTTCCAAACCACGTGGCCGAGACACCAAGTGCTTTAAGTGTCAAGGATTTGGCCACATCACTTCTCAATGCCCCAGCCAAAGGACCATGCTGATGTTGCCAAATGGGGAAATTGTATCAGATGAGGAAGAGGAGTACGAGGGGATGCCACCTCTAGAAGAGGAAGAGAATGAATCGAGTGAGGAGATACCTACGCATGAGGAGATTGGATGCCTAGTGGTTCGAAAGGTCCTCACTACCCGCGCTAAAGAGGAGGAAATGGAGGTACAACGGGACAACCTTTTCTACACAAGGTGTCATATCAAGGATAAGGTGTGTAGTGTTGTTATTGATAGTGGGAGTTGTGCCAATGTCGCTAGTCTACTCATGGTAGATATGCTAGGGCTCCAAGTTATCAAACATCCAAGACCTTATCGCCTTCAATGGTTGAACAATGAAGGGGAAATACGTGTGTTTAGACAAGTGAAAGTGCCATTCCGAATTGGCAAGTATGAAGACGAGATTACTTGTGATGTCGTGCCAATGCAAGCAAGTCACCTCATTCTTGGACGGCCTTGGCAATATGATCGCGATGTCGAATTCAAGGGAAGAGCTAATAAATATGTCTTTACTCATTGCAATAGAAAGGTGACACTTGTACCTCTCACCCCAAAACAAGTGTATGAAGATCAAATGAGGCTCCAAAAGGAGTATGAGCTAGAACTTGAGAGGAAAAAGCGAGAGAAAAGTGAGGAAGAAAAAGGAGAGAGAAGGCCCGAACCCCTAGGGAAGAAAAAGGCAACAAGTGGGTCGGCTATGAGAGAAGAAAATAAGGGGAAGCTAAGCTTGCTAGCAAAAGCCAAAGATGTAAGGCGAGCTTTGTCTTCCAACCAACTCTTACTTATGCTTGTGT